>NW_027256887.1:5397238-5979738 GCF_029215685.1 Pituophis catenifer annectens
ACAAAAGCCCAAGCAATTGTAAACATTTTTGCAAACACCAAATAACGCTTGTAAAAGGTGTAGGAAGAGCTCAGGAAAAGTATTAAACGCCCACAAATGCAAACTTGATGAAATAGGACAATACATGGCAAACAATCTCTATACATACTAAAGTTTTGGTTTTTTTAAATGGGAAGTTATCATCTTCAGAGGAAACAATCCCAGAATATCTTCTGTACTGTGTTAGGAAATGATTACTGCTGCATTACATCATACTGTGTCCTGATTGGTTAGCTCTATAGCCAATGTCCTTAAGAGGGAGCTAGAAACATGGTTTATTTCTCTTTACTGATATCTTTGCTGTTTGCTGTGTGCTCTTTACTGCTTTTTGCTGTGTTTTGCAAATACAGAAGAACTGTTAATGTGTATGACTATGACGACTGGTAAGAAGACTTTGTTATTGGATTATCCCTGGACTATTGTTTTACTATCTACTGCTTTATCTGTGTATGACCTGGACTGTTTATTGGACTGTGCCTTACTATTTCCTGAAAGTAAACACAACTCAGTGTATCTGTGTGTTGGCTGTGTTATTCCTAACTACTCTCAATCGCTTTTCATGCGCACACCCTTGCTACTCAAGGGTTGCTCTGCGAATTCCTAAACATACTGAAAACATACATTGCTTGGAATACAGAATAACAGAGTTGGAAGAGACTTTGGAGGTCTTCTAGTCCAGCTCCCTGCTCAAGACAGGAGATCTTATTCCACCGTGGACAAGTGCTGTCCAGTCTCTTCTTAAAAACTTCCAGTGTTGGAGCATTCGCAACTTCTGGTGGCAAGTTGTTCCACTGTTTAATTGTTCTCACCGTCAGGAAATTTCTCCTTAGTTCTAGGTTGCTTCTCTCCTTGATTCTTTTCCATTCATTGCTTCTTGTCCTCCCTTCAGGTGCTTTGGAGAATAGCTTGACTCCCTCTTCTCTGTCCCATTTCTAAAACTGCCTAGTTCAATGGGAAAAATGGCCTCGGTTCCTAGTAATGAAAGAATAATGCCCTCACACTAAGAACTTAAAACCAAGGGTAACAAGAGGAATTTTCACTGAGCAACGGGTGGAACTGAATTTGCCAATGGAACCACGGTGGCACAGTGGTTAGAGTGCAGTACTGCAGGCTACTTCTGCTGACTGCCGGCTGCCTACAGTTCAAATCTCACCAGGCTCAAGGTTGACTCAGCCTTCCATCCTACTGTTCTGCCCCAGCTACGGATCCCAAAGCACGCAGCACACACAAAGTCCGTTCAAACCTTAGTTTACTAAATAAACCAGTTTTTTACAACAACGGCTGTTAATTAACTGCATTAACAGCCGCCAAGAATTCAAAGAATAATACTGTAAGCTTACTGTGGTTGGCAGAATGCCCAGAAGCAATTTGCAGGAAGCTGATAAGATAAGCAAGACAAGACACGAAGGCATGTGAACGAAGTTGTTCCCTGCAAATTGCTTCAGTCGGCGTTCCTCCTTAAATAGGCTAAGGGAGTGGCCAATTAGCCCCAAGCCTTACTCTCAAGGAGACCTCCTCCTGAGGAGCCACTCCTGCCTTTTGGCAGCTCTGTGCGCCCGTGCATTGAGAAGAGGCTCCTCCTCTTCTTCTTCTTCACCCACGGAAGCTTCTGGAGGTTCTGAAGGCCCTGGTTGAATCCCCGCCTCTGGCACCACATCTTCTCCAGCCTCCTCATTGTCCGACTCGAGTGCCAGCTGCACAGGCTGCTGGCACAGTACCACATCAGCCTCCTCGCTGTCTGAATCAGCTACTAGCTGCACAGGCCACATATGAGCCACAACACTTTCCGAGGTGGGTAAAATGAGGACCCAGATTGTTGGGGGTAAATATGCTAACTCTGTAAACCACTTAGAGAGGGCTGTAAAGCACTATTTATTTATTTATTATTTATTAATCAAATTTCTATACCGCCCTACTCCCGAAGGACTCAGGGCGGTGAACAGCCAAGATAAAATACAAATAATACAAATATTAAAAAATCCCTTAAAATTATTAAATATTTCGGCCGAAACACAGATTAAAATACTATAAAGCGGTATATATGTCTAAGAGCGCTATTGCTAAGTGCTATTGCTAGTTTTACCCATTCTGCTGAAGAAAAGACAACTGGTGCCTAACATACGGTATTTGCTTAGCACTGCCAGGATGGAAGAAATATCTAGCTGTAAATTGTTTCCAGACAGCACCCGAAGCAATGGATAGAAATGAATCAAGGAGCAACTATAGAACTAAGGAGAAATTTCCTGACAGTGAGAACAATTAATCAGTGGAATAAGCTTGCGTCCTGAGATTGTGGGTGCTCCATCACTGGAGGTTTTCAAAAATGACGTTTATCTTATTTTGGAAAGAAATTTATCAGTTTTTACGCAGGAATGCCTCAGTGGCGTTTTCCCAACTATTCGTTGGTTGCATTGCTCGAACTGTCTGGTTACAGTTCTTTTGAGTAATAAGCATCACAGTAATGATAATAGTATTCTCTAATAGTAATCTCATCATAACAGTGCTTTTCCCTAATAACATCAATACATATTAATTAATACTAATCAAAATTAATCAAAGTTAATAAGTTACGGTAAACACTCCTAATAATAAGATTAATCTATCTCTTACGGTTTTTGAAGTTCTAACTCCTGTTTCTCTTTATTTAACCATCGATAGAACAGGTCCCATACCTCAAAATATTCAGGGTCTTCCTTTTCCTTAATTTCAAATGTTAGTTTATTCATTTCTGCACTTTCTAAAATGTTTGTTATCTTTTCTTCCCTGGGGATCTCCTCGGCCTTCCAATGTTGTGTGAACACGATTTTGGCCGCTATTAGCAAATGTATTATTAAGTATGCATTTTTTTTACTATATCTGTCTGGTATGATGCCCAACAGAAATATTTCTGGTTTGTATCTATATGTTCCTTTATCATTTTTTCTAGCCCGGTGTGTACTTTGGACCAGTAATTTTTTTTTGCTTTCGGGCATGTTCACAACATATGGTAATACGAACCCAGAGTTGTTCTGCCCCAGCTATGGACCCCAAAGAACGCAGCACACACAAACTCTATACAAAGCTTATTTTACTCAAATAACTCAGTCTTTATCAACCAAAGGCTGTTAATAAACTGTCTTAACAGCCTACAAGAATTCTGAGGTAAGGTAATCACAGTCTTACTAGAGTTGGCAGAAAGCCCAGAAGCAATTTTGCAGAGAATCTAGACACAAGGAGAGTGAACTAAAGTTGTTCCCTACAGCTTGCTGCAATCAGCATTCCTCCTTAAATAGGCTAAGGGAGTGGCCAATTAGCCCCAAGCCTTACTCTCGAGGAGACCTCCTCCTGAGGAGCCACTCCTGCTTTTTGGCAGCTCTGCGCACCCGTGCATTGAGAAGAGGCTCCTCCTCTTTGTCCTCTTCACTTAAAGGAGCTTCGGGAGGTTCTGAAGGCCCTGGCTGAATCCCTGCCTCTGGCACCACATCTTCTCCAGCCTCCTCACTGTCTGACTCAAGCGCCAGCTGCACAGGCTGCTGGCGCAGCACCATACCAGCCTCCTCATTGTCTGAATCAGCTACAATCTGCACAGGCCGCTGACAGGCCACAACAGGAGTTTGCTTGCACTTCCAAAACTTAGCAGACATATTCTTATATCTATGCTAGTATTCTTCTTTGTAGGAACTCACCAACACATGTCAGCGTCTGCAGGATGTTCTGTTCCTTCCCCTTCCTCCTCCTCCTCCTCCTCTCTGCTGGGTTCCTGCTAAGAAAGGAGAATATATTTGTCGGTTTGGATTGCACTTAGCTTCCAAGAACAACTAAAGTAGCTTTTTTTTCTTCTCAACCAAAGCCTCCAAATATGTTTGATCACCTCCCAGAATTCCAAACAGAAAAAGCCAATAGCTGTGATTTGGGAGCATGATGATTCATGTGGTTAGGACGCTGGGCTGACGATTGGCAGGTTGGCGTTTGAAACCTGGCTGCTGCTGTGCCACGGGTGAGCTCCCGTCAGCCACTCCAGCTCCTGCTGACTCAGCGGTTCGAAAGCGGGTGACCGCAAGTAGATAGAGGGGTACTGTTAGGATATGGTGCATGCCTAACAGGTTGTCCAGGCAATATATAAGCTAACATGATGAATATATATTCTATGGCTTTAAGAAATACTGCTGAGTCATTGTAATGCTGAGTCATTGTATCCTGATTGGATAAACTCTGCAGTAACTGTATTTAGGGAGAGCTTGAATGTAGTCATTGTGGACATGCCACCATCGTGACCTGTTATTAGCGCGAACTTGCTACTATTTATTACCTATTGCTGTTTTGTCATTTCTACTTGATCTCTTACACGGTCTAATGTGATCATGGTTTATTTATTCTGTTTTTACGAACTATTTATATTGTTCCTGTCTGATCCTTTTACTATGAACTGGTAAGAAGAATTTTGTATCTCTGGACTGATTACGACTGGCTAAGTCTTGGATTGATTAAAGACTATGAGATTGTTTTTTCACTACAAAGTAAACACTTTGATAAACCAGTTTGTATGTATTTTATTCATTGTTGCTCCCAGCACCGTTTCCATGTGCTCTATGCTCTGCTGGTTGTTAACACAATAATATCCTTAACAGGTACTACTCTGATAGGCAACTTAACAGAGACATGAAAGACCTTCCTAACTGGGCAATGGTGATGTCACCAGCTGATCCTCTCACCATGGAAGCGTTTCGGAAGGAACATGTCAATTGCATGTCTTGATAGTTCTGAAAATGTGTCCTAGGTCACTTTTTTCAAGTTAAAGCAAGATGTCCTGTACAGAGAAATGGCAATATCTATCTATCTATCTATCTATCTATCTATCTATCTATCTATCTATCTATCTATCTATCTATCTATCTATCTATCTACATGGGGCTCCCCTTGAGGAGCACCCGGAGGCTCCAGCTGGTCCAGAATGCAGCCACGCGGGTGGTTATGGGAGCAAAGTGGCACTCCCATGTGACTCCTCTCCTGCGCGAGCTGCACTGGCTCCCGGTGGTCTTCCGGGTGCGCTTCAAGGTTTTGGTTACCACCTTTAGAGCGCTCCATGGCATCGGACCGGGGTATTTATAAGACCGCCTTCTGCTACCAGTAGCCTCTCACCGACCAGTACGCTCCCATAGAGAGGGGCTCCTCAGGGTGCCGTCGGCCAAAAAGTGTCGACTGGCAGCCCCCAGAGGGAAAGCCTTCTCTGTGGGGGCACGTACCAACTGGAATAAGCTCCCCCCGAAGATACAGAGGATCCCGGATCTGCGCACGTTTCGTCATGCTCTCAAAACATTTTTATTTCAGCAGGCTGGCCTGGCCTAACTCCCCCTTTTAAATTTTTAAATCGTTTAATTTGTTTTATAAATTGGGTATTTTAAATTTGTTTTCGGCCAAAATATTTAATAATTTTAATGGACTTTTAATGTTTGTATTATCTGTATTTTATCTTGGCTGTTCACCGCCCTGAGTCCTCCGGGAGTAGGGCGGTATAGAAATTTGATTGATAGATAGATAGATAGATAGATAGATAGATAGATAGATAGATAGATGATAGATGATAGATAGATAGATAGATAAATAAATAAATAAATATCATCCATCCATAGATATTTGAAATTAAACTCTAAGAAGTACCAGCAATACATATGGAATTAGAATAGAATACAATAGAACAGAGTTGGAAGGGAGCTTCTAGTCTAACCCACTGCTCAGGCAGGAAACCCTTAGTCAGATTAACAGAGATGGAAGGGACCTGGTAGGTCATCTAGTCCAACCCCCTGCCCAAGCAGGGGACCCTATATCAGTGATGGCTAACCTTTTTGCCATCGCGTGCCAGGAGAGGGGGGGTAGGGGAGGGTCGCGCACGCATGTGCCCACGCTCATGCGCGCGCAAACCCCCTCCCCCCGCTCCTGGCACATGATGGCCTGGTAGGCCCGTTTTTCTTTCTTACCTGGTTCCAGATCCCCTCTATTTATCAGGGAAGGGTGAAAACAGCCTTTCTCACTCTCTCTCTCTCGGAGGCCCTCCAAAGGCCTGAAACGGCCCCTTTCCCAACTCCCGGTGGGACAGGAAGTGACATTTTTTGCTGTCCCCAGCCTCCAGAGCCTCTCTAGGAGTCTCTAGGAGTCTCTGGAGGCTGGGGACAGCAAAAAACGTCACCTCCTGTCCCACCGGGAGTTGGGAAATGGGCCCTTTCAGCCTCCGTAGGGCCTCCATGGGAGTGGGGAAGGCTGTTTTCGCCCTCCCCAGATAAATAGAGAGGATCTGGAGCCAGTTAAGAAAGAAAAATGGGCCTTCCCCACCCTCCCCACCCCCCAGGTCCTCCAGAGGCAGGAAACAGCCTGTTTCCCTACTTCTGGTGGGCCCAGAAGGCCCGAAAATCAGCTGGCCGGCACACGCATGCGCCCCAGAGCTGAGCTGGCGTGCCCACTAATATGGCTACGCGTGCCACCTGTGTCACGCGTGCCATAGATTCGCCATCACGGCCCTATACCATTTCAGACAAAGGGTTGTCCAACCCCTTCTTAAAAACTTTTAACTCAATTAACTTAAGAAGGGAGTTTTCCAGTTACTTTCCGATAGCTAACCCAGAGAACTAGAAGGTACAAAAAAAATCACCTACCTCAGTAAACCCCAACGTTGTGGCACTTTTAATCCCTGGTTGTGCCATTTCCAATACAGCAAACGGTTTTAGATTTTGGATGAATTATATATATATATAAAAAAGCGGCTTAGTAATATGACCGAAGTGTCAAATATCAAATGTCATACAGAACAGACCGTTTTGGATATAATCAGAAGGCCGGTACAAGATTTAAAGGAAGCATGGAAGCCAATGTCCGTGTTTCTATCTCTGCTAATTCAGTCTGTTAGAATTGTATTGCTAGCTTCAGTCAGTAAAGATGAGCATGGAATGGATAGGGTTAACGAAAGGTATGTAGAACCATCAGAACACGTAATGGCCGTTTGGAATTGTGTCCTGGCTCCTGTGGTTGCTTTCCCAATGTTTTAATTTGAATTGTTGGTTTTGTCCAAAACAGCCATGAAGGAAAACTGCCAGCCACATAGCAACTGAAGTCTCTAATTCATAGATTCTTGTTTCTTTTGTCCTCTCATGCATTCTCTTTTTTTCCTGGACTTTCCAACAGTCCATAATTCTTCCAATTGTCTTAAAGAGTCATGTTCCTTAATGGATCCGCCTTTGTTTTCATCTGGGGGGGGGGGAAATCATAATTGTCCATAAATATTAAGACACCAATGCTGTCTCCCAGATGTTATTCAATGGGAAACTGTTCTACTTAGGCAAAAATACGTATAAGGGAACACAGGACACAGTATGAAAATAAGCATAAGGGATTTTTTTTGCTGTAAGCATATATTATATATACTATAATTATATATTGTAATTATATAACTTCCAGGCACTGTTCAAATACATGAATGATAAACAAAAGCAAAATCTGGGATAAAGTAGAAAGACCATATCAGGAGTGTACAGAGAACACTGAACTCAAGAAGAAGAAACCACTACAATTATGTATTAATGTGCAATATTAAAATCCAGAGTTATCCCTAACAAAATATTTAAAGTATTTTTTTAAAAAAATATTTTTATTGTTTTGTATCACATATTCCATTTCTATGTTGAACAGTGTTTTCTTTGATTGATTGATTTTTAATTGCCAATATATACTTGCCCCATTTCTCCCTGTCGACTGTGATAATAGAGATATAGATAGATATACAGATATATAAAAATGTATGCGTATGATATCTATCTATCGTCTATCTACACACATACAGACACAAATGTAAGTCTGTGTATATGTATATGTGAACATATACATATACACACACACACATATATGCATCAACATTTCATTTTTTTCCTATTTAACATTTTTTAAGAATTTCATTTTTTAATGTGTGCCAGTGCGTTCACAAAAAGAGTGACAGTCAAGGTTTATCTCATCTTAATAAATGTGTTCAGAATATACCCTCTTTAGTTTATTGATTCATTTATTTTTAATTGCCAATATATAATCGCCCCCATTTCTCCCTGTCGACTGTGATAATGGATAAATAGAGATATATAGATATATAAATATGTATGTAAAAAGTTAAAACTTGAGAAGATAAATATGTATGTATGCATATGTATATTTATCTATCGTCTATCTATCTACACACATACACACAAATATGTGTATATGTGTGTGTGTGTATACAGATACACACACATATATGCATCAAAATTTCATTTTTTTTTCCTGTTTTAACATTTTTTAAGAATTTCATTTTTTAATGTGTGCCACAGCGTTCACGAAAACAGTGACAGTCAAGGTTTATCTCATCTTAATAAATGTGTTCAGAATATACCCTCTTTAGTTTATTGATTCATTTATTTTTAATTGCCAATATATAATCGCCCCCATTTCTCCCTGTCAACTGTGATAATGGATAAATAGAGATATATAGATATATAAATATGTATGTAAAAAGTTAAAACTTGAGAAGATAAATATGTATGTATGCATATGTATATTTATCTATCGTCTATCTATCTACACACATACACACAAATATGTGTATATGTGTGTGTGTGTATACAGATACACACACATATATGCATCAAAATTTCATTTTTTTTTCCTGTTTTAACATTTTTTAAGAATTTCATTTTTTAATGTGTGCCACAGCGTTCACGAAAACAGTGACAGTCAAGGTTTATCTCATCTTAATAAATGTGTTCAGAATATACCCTCTTTAGTTTATTGATTCATTTATTTTTAATTGCCAATATATAATCGCCCCCATTTCTCCCTGTCGACTGTGATAATGGATAAATAGATATATAGATATATAAATATGTATGTAAAAAGTTAAAACTTGAGAAGATAAATATGTATGTATGCATATGTATATTTATCTATCGTCTATCTATCTACACACATACACACACAAATGTGTATATGTGTGTGTGTGTATACAGATACACACACATATATGCATCAAAATTTCATTTTTTTTTCCTGTTTTAACATTTTTTAAGAATTTCATTTTTTAATGTGTGCCACAGCGTTCACGAAAACAGTGACAGTCAAGGTTTATCTCATCTTAATAAATGTGTTCAGAATATACCCTCTTTAGTTTATTGATTGATTGATTTTTAATTGCCAATATATAATCGCCCCCATTTCTCCCTGTCGATCCTGGTCGTAAATGTTGTCTTTTATTCCCCTTTCTATGATTTCATCTGGCAGGCCATTGGCCCAATCAATCAGTCAGTCCGTCAATCAATCAATCAGTCAGTCAATGAAAAAATAACGGCCAGGCCTGGCCATCCCCAGGAAGGATCCCCTTAAGGAGTAGAGAGAGAGGGCTGAGCGCCCTGGGAAGCAGACTGCTGGGTGGAGGCATCCAGAGGTCCGCAACACTCGCTTAAAACCGTCTTCCCGGGCAGAAGGGAACGCGAAACGAAGGGAAAGGTCGTGGGAATACAAAACCCGGGTTCGCGGACACTCACCCTCCTCCTTCGCGTGTCAGCATAAGCCACGCCCCCTCCTTCCCTCCCTACGTTGGACGCGTCGGCACTCAACGTCGCTCCGATAAAGGGAGGGGGGGGAAACCTAACGTTCCTGACGTTTCACGAGGCGACCCGTCGCAGATTTTTGACGCTTTGGGAAGAGCGGGGCAGAGGAGCGCGAGAGGCCCGCCTAGAGTGCCCAGTTTCCGGTTCGTGGCCGGATGTGCTTCTTCGGGAAGCTTTCAATGGAAAGCTGGGGGGGGGAGGGAGTTGGGTGTAAGTGGGAAGGATGGGGGGGGGTGTTTAGGAGTCGTGTGAATAAAAAGTTTAAAATGGTGGTGTGGTTTTTTTTTCTCCAAATTTGGCAACTTTCAGAGATGGGGGGACTTTAGCCGTCGGAATTCTTTTTTATTTTTATTTTTTTTTTTTTTTTGAATTTTTAAACATAAAAACACCATCATTCATTACAATCACAGAAAGTGTGTCCATCGGTTAAGATTCTTTTGTGCATAATAATCCCATATCCAAAATTAACAAATTATTTAATTTCTCTTATTTGGCAACTTTATATATCCCTTTATAATATTATTATTCTAATTTAACAATTATTTAACAAAAGATTAACTCCCATAAGAAAACATTTCATATATTTTAACATTATCTTAATTTCATATTTCATACTTCATCTCCATGCTTTAGAGCTCGGAATTCTTGAGCCCACTGGGGAATTCCGGGAGTTGAAGATATCCTGGCATCTGAAAGTGCCCATGTTTGAAAAATCATGGTTTAAATCATGCTGAGTCTATGGAAAATGGTGCCCCAGCATGTCCTGGGCACTAATATTGATATTGTTTCCTGATTGCTTATTTCTTCCCTATGACTATCATTAAGTGTTGTACCTTATGATTCTTGATGAAGGTATCTTTTATGTACACTGAGCATATGCACCAAAGACAAATTCCTTGTGTGTCCAATCACACTTGGCCAATAAAGAATTCCATTCTCTTCTAAGATGTCCTCCTTGCCCATGTGATACCATCCTGAGCTGATACCCAGCTCATGACTTCCACCAGTCTTAACCTTTCCAGTGCTGGAATGGATTTCCCCCTCTGATTAAACTCCCACAGAATCATGAGGGGTGAATTTTATGGAGCTCTCCTATCTGCCCATCCGTTCATTCTGTAGGGACATAGGAGGAGTAGAATAGGGAGGAATGTAGGGACATAACAACTTGCTGTCTTGCTTCCGTAAGAATTGCTTCGCTGAAAAGTGGAATTGCCTCAGCCATTTGCTCCTACCAGCAATCTCACTTTCTGTTATCTTGTTTTTCTGTAAAACTCGGAGCCTGGTACCTGTGTTGCTAAGCACCTAGCCCCTTTGTTGCTAAGCTCTCATCCACCTCTGTTCCTTGCTGCACAGTCAATGCAGGGCTACAAGGAAGGCATGGGCAGGGGGTGGGGTGGGGTGGGGGCAGAATTGGGTATTCTGAAGATATAAAAGCACGTCATACCTTCTGCACATGCATTGTATCTGTATGTTCTGGATATAGTTTCACCCAGTATTTGTTTTTGGCCAAAAATAAAATCTGTTTCTTTTTGCAAGCCTCGTCTCTGATCACACTCTCTTTAGCATCTCAGTGGCTCAGGGAAACTTCTGGGACCTTACACATCCATTCATCCTGTCATCTGTCCATCCATCCACTGGCTCTCTCTCTCTCTCTCTCTTATCTATCTACCGTGTTTCCCCGAAAATAAGGCGCTGCCTTATATTTTTTTGAACTCTGAAATAAGCGCTTGGCCTTATTGCCATGCACTCAAAAGCCCGATTGGGCTTATTATCAGGGGATGTCTTATTTTGGGGGAAACAGGGTATCTATCTATCTATCTATCTATCTATCTATCTAATTAATCTATCCGTCCTATGGTTCTCTCTATATCTCTCTAATCTATGGCTCTATATCTGTCTGTCCGCCCATCCATCTCTACCTACCTATCATCTACCTACCTACCATCCATCCATCCATCCATCTAATCAGTCCATCCATCCATCCATCCATCTAAATTTATATGGCCACCCAACTCTCAGTTTGGAAGGAAAGTGTGTTCATATGCCCCAATTAACATGAAAAATGTTTCCTTCCTTCCCCAGGGAAATTCCCATTAAATTTCAAGAAAAAGATGTAGCTTTTTCAAGGAACCATAGATACTGTAGATGCTGCACATGTACTTCCGAAGTATCTTTTTGTCTTTAAACCTAAAAGCACTAACAGCGCTAAGAAGAGATCCGCAATGCCATTAACACGAGGGTGGGAATGTTAATCTTTTGTTAAATAATATGCCACACACCTCATCCGTTCACACCTGAACACAACTGCCCATCCTATCTCATCATGCAGTGCTTTGATTCTCCAGCCACGCTGAGGTCATTTCACATCCTCTCCGTAACAGTGACACTACGTTCCATCTCCTACAATGATACTGCACTTTGGATCTTATCTACTTTGAGAAATGCCAAAACATCTCATTGAAATACGTACAGGAAGTGAGAAGGTGATGAATTTTTTAGAACTGACTACAGAATTCTTTGGATAGATATTCTTTTTATGACAACTGTGCGGTAGGCCCTGGAGGCAGTGGTCTATTTGGAGCAGCTGATAACTTTACCCAAACAATGTTCCTTAAATGCTG
The DNA here is from genome assembly GCF_029215685.1 of Pituophis catenifer annectens. Classification (NCBI taxonomy): domain Eukaryota; kingdom Metazoa; phylum Chordata; class Lepidosauria; order Squamata; family Colubridae; genus Pituophis; species Pituophis catenifer. The sequence continues at coordinate 5,409,495 of NW_027256887.1, forward strand.
CCCTCATTTTAAGATTTGCCCATCTGTCAATCAGAGAATAGGTTTGGCAAAGGGAAATCTATCTGGTTCATTTTTTAAAATGGCAGATTTTGCTCCATAATATGATATCAAAGGAGCCTGAGTGGCACAGCAGACTAATACTACTGTTAAAAGGTAGTATTTAGCTTCCAGCTGCCTGCAATTACTGCGAGTTCAATTCTCACCAGGCTCAAGGTTGACTCAGCCTTCCATCCTTTCTAAGGTAGGTAAAATGAGGACCCGGTTTGTGGGGGCAATAAGCTGACTTTGTATAAAATATACAAAAGTATGAAGGCTATTGCTTAACACATTGTAAGCTGCCCTGAGTCTCCGGAGAAGGGCGGCATATAAATAAAAAATAAAATAAAAAAATAAATGAAAGTTGAGTTTATCAAGCATTTTGCCGAAATTCAGCCTTTGTATTTGTGATCTAAACGAATAAAGCCGAGCAGCACATTTCCATTAAAAATTAATAAATACAAAAAAGGAAGCAAAGAATATTTTGGAAAGTTTTAGAAATAAAACGCAGACGCACGAAATATCAAATTCAGAATGGGTCATTTAATCCTGTTAAGTCAAGGTGCAGATTTTCCAAGTTCATCTATTGCCAGCAACAGACGAACCATAAAATGTTTGTTGATGTGCTACTTCTGTTATTAGGTGTTGGCTTCTTTCCAAGTTTGCATGTTAGGAAAAACAAGAGATTAAACAATAGAACAAATCAAATTATAGCAGCTGGAAAAGAGGTGAACATTTTTGTCAACAGTAGTTGCGAAAGCAGGCTTTTCAGCATTCTTAAGGCTAAAGAAATCTGTTCATTGGATACAGATATCCGTTTTAATATTCCTGCAGACCTGCAGAATGAAATGTATTTGCAATTACTTTTAATCTGAACCATATTCATGATGTCCTGTTTGCTTCCATATGAGAGTGAAACATCTCTGAGCGTTAAATCCCGTTAACAAAGCCAATTGGTAGTTTGAATTCTGCCGTAGGGAGCACCATATTTGTTCAAACGGTTTAAAAAAACACAAAATTAAAATTTTTACAGCCAATCTGAAATAATGTCCTTCCAACTGATACAAAAATACAGCTCAATTAGAAATCATGTGGGTAAGATAAAATGAGTAAAGGGGGAAGAAATTTTGCATGTCGAAATCTTATCTGGTCCCTGAAAAGGATTAACGAAGCCAGGTTGTGTTTAACTGTGATTGACTTTTGATGCTGGTGTCCAATTTTAGCACTTCACGAATTGCCATTGTGGCATAAGCAGATGGCGGGAGGGAGAACTCCATCTTCAGAGCCTTGTATTTGCCTCCTGCAATAAGTAAATCAAACATTAAAAGAGTAGCTGGACACCCAACTACGTGTTTGGGCTTGATAAATTGACACTTGCAGCCTGAAACTTAATGTAGAATATGTAACTCTGTAGCATCAGTTTGTTAATATAATGCAACTGGCAGTTGGAACAGAGAGGGAGGGGGAGTAGAATGTCCCAGCCCGCAGCATCCATCGTTATTCATCTGGCTAGCATCCTGTCAGTGTGTGAGAGAGATGAGGGGTGTTTGGAAACTCAAAACAGTATTTGCTGTGTGAGCAAAGAGGAGACGGCAAGGAGGCTGGGCGTGGCTTAGCTCAATTGTTCTGTAGTAAAGCTGCTTGCTGCTGTGAAAATAAAACTGAAAGTGAAACTCCTCTCCTCTGCTTGTGTTTTGCATTTGGAACAGATTTCTTTTGAGGTGGGGAGTGGGAGTACAACTCCTTAGCATCAGAGTGTGTTAATAATAATATAGGAAATACTACTGCTCTGGCGGTTATTTCGAAAAATCCTTTCTTAGTGAGCACCTAGAAGCCAAGAGGAACATATGTGGCAAATTTCAAGTTTGTAGGCTTTACGGTTCTGGAGATTTCGCGATTAATGCGTGAGTGGTTTTTGCTTTTATACATATATAGATTAGCATATGAAAGCTTTTAATAAATATTAATTTAAAAAAATAATGTTCAAGGTTAACATTAAAACATTAAAACCTTTTCTGGCCCTGAACAGGATACCATCATCATCATTTAATGACCCCATAATCCCTTGCGGGGTGGAGTCTGAGGAACTGAATGGAGCTAGCAGGGTGTTTTACTGGCCGGATGCCCTTCCTGTCACCAATGCGGAGTTTTATTTCAGCAGATAAATTCTCATTGTGCCCAGAGAGAGAAATATCTGCCTCTACCTAGGATCGAACTCACAGCCTCCTGATTGTGAGGCGAGAGCTCCCCTTCTAGGCCACCGCACCACTCTAACAGGATACCATGTTGGATTAATTTAAATATTTACCTGTTGCAAGAGCTGCAGGTATTTTTCCTTCCAGTTTATCCAAGTCAGTAGTAAATAATGGGATTTTAGGATCATCGTATTCAATCAATTCCCTTTTATAAAAATACAACGAGAGTTAAAAATGAACCACAATGAAAAACTTTGCATTTAAGGTGGAACTTGAATGCTCTACAGGTACTCCTCGGCTTCTGACCACAATTGAGACCCAAATTTATGTTGCTAAGCGAGACAGATGTTAAGTGAGTGTTGCCACATGTTGCAACCTTTGTTATCGCAGTTGTGAAGTGAATCACTGCAGTTAAGTTTAGTAACAGAGCTGTGGTGGGTTGCCCCCGGTTCGTACCGGTTCTATAGAACCGGTAGTAAAACTGGTGGGAGGCTCTGCCCACTGACCCTGACATCACCAGAAGCGATCTGCGCATGTGCAGAAGGAAGGTGCGCGAGAGAGCGAAGCGAGTGCATGCACGCGATCCCGTTGCGAACCGGTAGTAAAGATAAGTAGAACCCACCCCTGTAACAGAGTTGTTAAGGGAATCTGGCTTCCACATTGACTTTGCTTGTCAGAAGTTCGCAAAATACGATCACATGACCCCAGGACGCTACAACTGTGGTAAGTACATGCCAGTTGCCAAGCATCTGAATTTTGATCACATAACCACGGGGATGCTGCAACGGTCATAAATGTGAAAAATAGTCATAAGTCCCTTTTCTCCATTACGCTGTAACTTTGAATGGTCACTAAATGAACCGTTGTAACTTGAGGACTACCCGTACAGGATTTCACGATTCCATCATACAGTAGCAGTAGAACAGTTATTAAAATGGTTACACAAATTTCATGATCAAAATGTTTTTGCTCCAAAACATACAGTGGGGGAACAAAAAGAGTTTAACAAAGGAGTTGGAATTGGGGAGTTTGGTGGGAAAATTTGAAGACAAATTCCCGACAAACCTTCTAGCTCAAATGTTGGCTCATTTATGACTTGTGGACTTCAACTCCCAGAATTCCTGGCTGGCTCAGGAATTCTGGGAGTTGAAGTCCACAAGTCATAAAAAGGCCAAGGTTCCCTACCCCTGGCCTAACCTAAGAAATAAAATTCTCAGACATATCAGTAGTGGGTTTCACTTACCTTCGCTACCGGTTCGGATCTGTGCATGCACAGAGTGTCCGTGATGACATCCGGGAGGGTGGGCGGAGCCTCCCGCCACCGTCGCTACCGATTCACTCGAAACGGGGCGAACTGGTAGAAACCCATCACTGAGACATATCCCAATAAAATGAAGGTGAGGGAAGGAGAACATGCACATCTAACCAGTGGTGAAATGTAAAATTTGTTACTACCGGTTCTTTGGGTGTGGCTTGGTGGGGGGGGGGGTAATGTGACTGGGTGGGCGTGGCCAATTTTTTTTTTTTTTACTTTTAAAAGCATTTTTTTCTACAACCTACAACCTGCAGAAAAAAATGCTTTTAAAAGCCTCTGACGATCAGGCAACTTAGCTGGGATCACCAGAGGCTTTTAAAGGCATTTTTTTTCCCTACAACCTCTTCAGTCGAAGAGGTTGCAGAAAAAAATGCTTTTAAAAGCCTCTGACGATCCCAGCTGAGCCGCGCGATCATCAGAGGCTTTTTGTTTTTACTTTTAAAAGCATTTTTTCGGCCGAAGAGGTTGTAGAAAAAATGCTTTTAAAAGTAAAAAAAAAAAAAAAGCCTCTGATGATCGTGCGGCTCAGCTGGGCATGGGGAGGGCAGGGACTTTTGCTACTGGTTCTCCGAACCACCACCCGCCATCGCATCCGAACCGGGAGCATTTCACCCCTGCATCTAACCCTGAATAAATTAGACTTTCCTGTATTTGTTTACTTACCAGCTCACGTTCTGAGGTCGGATAATAACCTTTCTATAAGCCCCAGATAATGAGTAGTCTCGAATTTTGTGCTTCATGTTGTTAATATCCAGGTTGTCACTGGCTAGCATTTCCTTGTAGCTTTCTCCAACTGTCAACAAAAAGGGACAGATGCTGAACTATAACACGCAAATGAGAGTAAAAAAATATTATCGCCACACTCATGCTGAAGCATCTCCCTTCCACCACAGAAATACAATCTTTTTATATCGCAGTTGAGTTTTACTTTTGGGGGGGGGGTCCTTAGTGCTCTGTTGTGACCCCGGCCCCGGAGGCTGATTTATCTTCACACGCTGAGTTGGAGGATGATATGGAGGAGGAGGAAGCTGTCACGAGCTATGTGCCGGAGGGGCCGTCTTCACTGGTGAGTCAGCAAGAACTGACAGTTGCTGACAAATTGAGGAGGAAACAGAGGCCAGTAACGACGAGGGGAGCCCTTATTGGATGCAAGAGAGAGACGTAGGAGACGTCGTAGAGAACAGCTATTGCCACGTCCCAAGAGGTGTGGTCAGGAGTCGTAGGGCCACACCCTACAAAGTATAAAAGGGGTGTGACTGGGCTGGAAAGGCGTGGTGAACAATTTGTTGGAGTTTTGGATGCAGTGGATTTACAACTGTTAGTTTGGAGTTTTGTTTGACAAGAGTCTGCATTCCTGCATTAGCTTGATGGCTGTCTGCCAAGACCTTTGCAACATTGCCCGGTAACTATTGGACTGATATACTCTTTGGAAGAGAACTATTTATTAAAGGGCCAGCTTCAGCCTCTCTAGCCTGCGTTTGTTACTGCCGAGCTATTTGAGCCTCTGCAAGGCCACTTGTGGGAGGGGACAGAACATGCTCTCTGAGCTTGGTTGTTTCCTTACAGACGTTTCATTACCAAACTATATAATGTCATCAGTGCTGAATATGTAACATTGGTAGCACTGATGATGTTACTTAAGTTTGGTAATGGAGTATCTGCAAGAAAACCTAAGCCTCCATGGCTTAGGACCTGGTTGCCTACGGGACCGCCTGCTACCACCAATAGCCTCCCACCGGCCAGTACGCTCCCATAGAGAGGGGCTCCTCCGGGTGCCGTCGGCCAAACAATGTTGACTGGCGGCCCCTAGGGGGAGAGCCTTCCCTGTGGGGGCACCTACTATCTGGAACGAACTCCCCCCGGAGATACGGAGGATCCCGGATCTGCGCACCTTCCGTCGCACGCTTAAGACTTTTTTATTTCATCAAGCTGGCCTGGCCTAAATCTTCTCCCCTTTTTAAATGTAAATTTTAATTTGTTTTAAATTATGGGGTATTTTAAATTTCAGCCAAATTATTTAATTCGTTTTTATTCTACTTTAAATTTTTTGTATTTATGTGTTTTATCTAGTGGCTGTTCACCGCCCTGAGTCCTTCGGGAGTAGGGTGGTATAGAAATTTAATAAAATAATAAATAAATAAAATAATAAAACAACCAAGCTCAAAAAAAACCAAGGACCGACCCCCACAAAAGTAAACTGCGATATAAAAAGATTGTATTTCTGTATTTCAAATATTCTTTTTTATCAGTTTAATTTTTGTATTTTTTTTTTTTGGTATACTATTATAATACCTACCTAGAATGCTGCTGATACTAGAGACACTGAATTTATTGTTTATTGTTCCGGCAGACTCCATCTTAATAATATCAAGATGAAATGAAAAATCCAGCGAATTCATCAAGGTTTAGGATGAAGGAGCTGTAAGATTTCAAACTCAAATTTGCTTTTATTGGATTGTTGCATGACACTCAAGAGTCATTTTTCAGCCATATAAAACTAATTAGATAAAGGTTCCCCTCGCACATATGTGCTAGTCATTCCCGACTCTAGGGGGCAATGCTCATCGCCATTTCAAAGCCAAAGAGCTACCGCTGTCCGAAGATGTCTCCGTGGTCATGTGGCCGGCATGACTAAACACCAAAGGCTCACGGAATGCTGTTACCTTCCCACCAAAGGTGGTTCCTATTTTTCTATTTGCATTTTTACGTGCTTTCGAACGGCTAGGTTGGAAGAAGCTGGGACAAGTCACGGGAGCTCACCCCATTACGCGGCACTAGGGATTCGAACAGCTGAACTGCCGACCTTCGATTGACAAGCTCAGTGTCTCAGCCACTGAGCCACCGTGCCCCTTTAAATTAATTAATTAATTAGCTAAATTAAGTAACAAACAAATAAATACAATAGATAAACTCGGTAATGGATGAGAAATTTAATATGAATATACGGAAAGTTATGAACACCATCATATATGAATCGTCAATCACTCTATTTTTCTCCCTTTGGGTTGTTACTCAATTAGGGCATATTTTTTGAACAAAACTCTTACTTTTATGCTTTGGATAAATCACATCAAAGCCAGGAAGGGGCATGACAACATCATGGATGGTGTAATTATCCACATCTGCCTCTTCGATATGAACAGCTGTACCTTAAAGTCAAAAGAGAAGTTTCCCCATAGTATATTATACTATTATACTATACTATACTCCTTTAAAAGAAAAAACCACAGTTAAAAGAAAGAAAAGGAAGACCAAACACAATTTGAATTAAGAAAGACTTGGCTAACACAGAACAATAAACCTAGGAAAGCCTATTAAGCAGAAACTATTTTTGTGTTAAATTTATATTTACCGACAAAGAAATAAAAGGGAGTCTAGCATAGATCTATTTCAAGCTATTTAGCTCTCGTCAGCTAGACATACCCTTCTGGGATTCGAACCTGGACTACTTACATACTAGATCACGGGTGTCAAACTCAAGGCCCGCGGGATGCTTTGATCTGGCCCACGGGGGGCTGCCCTGAAAACAGCAAAGGACCTCCCTACGGTGTCTCCGCCAGCAAAAATGGAGCTCGAGAGGGCCACTCGATTTCATTGAGGGCCGCATCAGTGTTGTGTTTGATCTCAGGGGGGCTGGGAGGGGCGTGGCCAGCTCAACGTCACTCGTGCCGGGGGCACCTGTGGTGGCCTGAGCGCTCTGCCAGCAAAAACAGGCTCCCGAGCTCCATTTTTAGTTGCAACGGCCCCCTGCAACCCTCTGCCAGTGAAAATGGGAGCTCAGGGAGGCCGATTTCGCTGGAAGAGGGTTGCAGGAGGTCGTCATGGCTAAAAACAGAGCCCGGGTGGGCTGCATGAGGCCTCCCCGAGCTCCGTTTTTGCTGGCAGAGGGTTTCAGGAGGCCGTCATGGCCGAAAATCGGGAGCTCGGGAGCCCATTTGCCAAATGTTTCATGATCTGCAACCTGAAGAATTGTTAATATTTTACCTCCTTTTAGTACCAAATCCCCTGGAACTGCTTTCAACCCATATTCTTCTATTCTTTGGCTCACTATGTTGTTCCATACATAACTCTGGTAACTATGAATATACATCAAACGATAATTTCTTGTTATCTGTAAGAGAAAAGTATCATTATATGCTGCATACACTTCACTTTATTTACTGGTTTATTCAATCAGTGTCTTGTATCAAATAGGATACCTAATAATCATAGAGAGGAATGCAGCAAGAATGTATAAAACAAGAGGCGTATAAACAGTTAAATATCAGTGTTCCTATGGATGCCCTAATTAAATCATGAACCTTGAGCCAAGCTTCAAAAGAAATCCAGTTATTTATTAGGAGCTTCATGTCGGCATGTTCCACGTGAAGCCAACTCTGACCCCACGTAATTTACGACCCAGGCATGACCCTGTATCCCCTCTCCTCCCAGGGTGTGTCATCAGTCACATTCGCCAATGGAGCAATTTCACGGGTGGTAGAGATCACTCCCCTCTGACCACTGTGGGTAACTTTGGGAGACAGCCTTGAGAGAGATATGTCTGGAATGTGCTTTTGTTTTTGGCTGCCATGCTGCTTTGCCGGTTTTCCCATTCCCCCTTGCCTAGGGCAAGTCAAGCAGGCCAGGGATACTTTGCGAGTTGACAATAAGCACATCTGTGGTAACAATCAATAGCAGCGTATTTCCTGAGGAAAATCAAATCTTAATATCGCATTGGATTTTCCTCAGATTGAATATGTTTCCCAATATAATATCAACAACAAACAAAGGCTATAATTGTTTTAGTTAGATTTTACATTTAGTTACAGTGAAGACTCATGTTTCGAGAACACAGAATAATATTTGCTAAATGTTTAGTTCTTTTTTTCTTTCAACCTTGGCCAAAGGTATTCTGTACTTTCTCTTCTCTCTTTTTTTTTTTAAGCTGAGTATTATGCTGTGTATATATTTATTTATCATATGGCATAAAGGGCACGGATATTAGTAGTAAAAAATATACAAAAGGAGCACATCATACAATGGAACACATTGTGATGGAAATATGCAAGCAATTTTGTAAAGTCTGAGGAATTCAAGAAGTTATATACAGATAGTCCTCTACTTACAACAGTTCGTTTAGTGACCGGCACTGAAAAAAAGCGACTTAGGACCATCTTTCACAGTTACGACCTTTCTGGCATCCCCATAATCACGTGATCAAAATTCAGACGCTTGGCAACTGGTTCATATTTATGACCGTTGCTAGGCCCCATGGTCATGTGATGCGAACGCCAAGTCCATGGGGAAGCCAGATTCCACTTAACAACCGGGTTCCTAACTTATCCACCGCAATGATTCACTTAACAACGGAGGCAAGAAAGGACGTCAAACGGGGCAAAATTAACAAACGTCTCACTTTAACAACCGAGATTCTGGGCTCCATTGTGGTCGTAAGTCGAGGACTGCCTGTATTTTCTCAGCCTGTCCAGAAAGAGTCTTCAAACCAGTGGTGAAATCCTACTGGTTCGCACCGGTTCGGGAGAACCGGTAATGATAAAAGCTACCAGTTCGGCGAACTGGTAGTAAAAAAAAAGCGACAGGTTGGTCCCAACCGGTATTTCCGATGATCAGCTGTGCCGCGCGATTTATTTCTAGCGAATCTAAATAGCGCGGCATAGCTGTTCCCCCCCCTTGCTGTTCTACTTACCTTCTTAAGCATCCTTTCTCTGCGCGAAGGGTGCGTTTGGCGCGAACCACGCATGCACAGGCAGCGAACCGGCGGCAAATTATGGAGGATTTCACCAATGCTTCAAACCCCACCCTAACACTGACATGGGTGTTAAAAAAAAACGCTCTTTCTTACCATGTTGAATGCAGAGACGATATTTTTCAGGCCGTATTTAGAAAGCCCCCAGAGTAACTGGCCTTCCACGCATCTTTTCTCAAGCAGGGTCTTAAAGGCTGCCTCGGGGTCTTTCGTCCTCGCCCATTCCTCTCGGCATTTTACCAAGGAACCCTTTTCAACTGTAAATTGAAATTTTGACGGAAAAAGGCAAGAATTGTTAAGTCCTCGACTTACGACCACAATCGAGCCCAACATTTACGTCGCTACGTGAGACATCTGTTAAGTGAGTTTTGCCCCCATTTTACGACATTTCTCGCCACATGTCTTAAAGCGAATCCCTGCAGCTGTTTTAATTAGTAACCCGGGCGTTAAGTGAATCTGGCTTCCCTATTGATTTGGCTCGTCCGAAGGTCGCCAAAGGGGATCACGTGGCCCCTGCCCGGAAGACACTGCGACCGTCATAAATGTGAATCAGGTGTCCAGCTTCTGAATGTAAATCACGTGACCACGGGGGATGCTGCAATGGTCGTAAGTCTGAAAAATGGCCACAAGTCACTTTTTTCCAGTGCCGTTGTAACTTGGAACGGTCACTAAGCAAAGTGTGGTACGTCGAGGACTGCCTGTATTGACAAATGACATTGTTACGGGTAGTCCTTGACTTGTGACAGTTCATTTAGTGACCGTTCCAATTTACAACGGCACTGAAAAAAGTGACTTATGACCGTTTTTCACACTTACGGCCATTGCAGCATCTCCACGGTCATGCGATTTACAGTGTTATGTGATTAAAAATTCAGGCACTTGGCAACTGACTCATATTTATGACGGTTCCAGTGTCCCAGGGTCACGTATTCCACTCTTGCAACCTTCTGACTAGCAAAGTCAAAGAGGAAACCAGGTTTATTTAACAAGTGTGTTACTAACTTAACACCTGCAGTGATTCACTTAACAACTGTGGCAGGAAAGGTTGTAGAACGGGACGAAACTTACCGTGTTTCCCCGAAAATAAGACCCTGTCTTATATATATTTTTTTTTGAACCCTGAAATTAGCGCTTGGCCCTACTGCCATGCGCTCAAAAGCCCGATTGGTCTTATTATCAGGGAATGTCTTATTTTGGGGAAAACAGGGTATCTATCTATCTAATCTATCTATCATCTCTATCTATTTCTATCTATCATCTCTCTCTCTCTAATATCTATCTATCTATCTATCTATCTATCTATCTATCTATCTATCTATCTATCTATCTAATCTATCTATCATCTCTATCTATCTATCATCTCTATCTATCTCTATCTATCATCTCTCTCTCTCTCTCTAATCTATCATATCTATCTATCTATCTATCATTTCTATCTCTATCTATCTATCATCTCTCTCTCTCTCTATCTATCATCTCTATCTATCATCTCTCTCTCTAATCTCTATCTATCATCTCTCTCTCTCTCTCTCTCTCTCTAATCTCTCTCACTTTCTCTATCTATCATCTCTCTCTCTCTCTAATCTCTATCTATCTATCTATCTATCTATCTATCTATCTATCTATCTATCTATCTATCTATCATCTCTCTCTCTCTCTAATCTCTCTCTCTCTCTCTCTCCCTACCTACCTACTGTGTTTCCCCGAAAATAAGACCCTGTCTTACATTTCTTTTGAACCTTAAATAAGCGCTTGGCCTTTTTCCCATGCGCTCAAAAGCCCGATTGGGCTTATTATCAGGGGATGTCTCATTTTGGGGGAAACAGGGTACTTATCAAATGTCTCACTTTGCAACAGGAATTTGGGGCTCAATTGCGGTCATAAATCCAGGATTAGCTGTGCTAGCTTTTAAAAAACTAGGTAGTTTCTCTTATTTCAATGATATTTCAATTTAATACTTGCCTCCTGGACGTGGTTTGAGAATTAAATCTATGGCTTCGTTCCAGTTGCTTTGCAGTATAGCTCTAAAAATCCAAACACATTTTTTGAGACTGTACCGTATTAGTCAAAAGAAAACACTTCAAGGCACATTATGCTGTCACTAAAGCCAGCAAACAGAAGAGATCTAATCTGCAATTCTCACTCTTTGAAAATTTATGTTGACATGAAACCCCGAACGACGAGTTAATGAAAAGCCTAAAAAATACAGACCGAAAATTAAAATTAAAAAGTATGTTGTATAAGCCCAGAAAATGTGGTTAGTTTATTAAGTCACAATTCAATTCGCTGAAGGTCAGCATTTCATACAGCTTGCTCAAGCCATAAAACTCCCTTTTATGCAAACATTGTGTTTGCATTGTTTTATTTCCCAAAAAGAGAATATTTCCCAAAAAGAGAATATTGCTTAATGTATTGTAAGCCGCCCTGAGTCTCCGGAGAAGGGCGGCATATAAATCTAATTAAAAAAAAAAAAAGAAAATACAAGAACTTTGGTTAAGTTCTGGAAGCCCAGTGCATTTTTTTTTTACTAAGCTTTGATAAAATGCTATGATAGAATATGATTATGGTTTTATGATTATCCTATTGACAAATACAGGTTATCCTTGATTTACAATCATTACCATATTTTTCGGAGTATAAGACGCACCTTTCCCCCCCCTAAAAGGGGGTGAAAATTTAGGTGCGTCTTATACACTGAATGTATCCCCGCCCACCCACTGGCCCCCACCCTTTGGCCTCTGCCTCCCAGCAGTTTACCTCCTTGCAAGCAAACAGCAAAAAAAATCCGGCTCCTTTCAGCTTCAGCACAGCCTAATTAACACAAGTGGATTGGATCAGCCTCCCGACTCTCAGCTGATTTGCTCTCAGCTGTTTTGTGCAGGGCTCTGCTGCTTGCTGCAAAGAGGTAAATTGCTGGAGCAGATCTTTTTTTCCCTTGTGCTAATCAAGTTATGCTGAAAACGAAACTGAAAGTAAAGCAGGCTGTTTGCTGTTTGCTGCAAAGAGGCAAAATTGCTGGGAGGCCGAGGCAGATTTCTTTTTCTTCTTTTCCTCACCAAAAGAGGTAGGTGCGTCTTATACTCCGGTACGTCTTACCTTCCGACAAAGTCAATGTGGGAAGCCAGATTCACTTAACAGCAGGGTTGCTAACTTAACAGCTTGCAGTGATTCACTTAACAATGAGCCTTGGTGGCGCAGCAGACTAAAGCACTGTTAAGTAACACCAGCTGCCTGCAATTACTGCAAGTTCAAATCTCACCAGGCTCAAGGCTGACTCAGCCTTCCATCCTTCCGAGGTAGGTAAAATGAGAACCCGGTTTGTGGGGGCAATAAGTTGACTTTGTATAAAAAAGAACACCGCTTGGGGGGGGAGGGGCAAAAAGCCCTACTAAGCAGGTATATACAAAATTATGAAGGCTATTGCTTAACGCATTGTAAGCCACTCTGAGTCTCCGGAGAAGGGCGGCATATAAATCGAACCAATAAATAAATAAATAAATAAATAAATAAATAAATAAATAAAATCATGGCAAGAAAGGTCGTAAAATGGGGGGGGGGAAACTCCCTTAAGAACTGTCTCGCTTAGCGATGGAAATATGAGGTTCATCTCATCTGGTCTTTAGTTGAGGACTACCTGTGCTATAACTCTGTAGTGAAATCCAATTTTTTTTTACTACTGGTTCTGTGGGCGTGGCTTTGTGGGCCTGGCAGGGGAAGGATACTGCAAAATCCCCATTCCCACCCCACTCCTGGGGGAAGGATACTGCAAAATCTCCTTTTCCTCTCCACTCCTGGGGGAAGGATACTGCAAAATCTCCATTCCCACCCCACTCCTGGGGGAAGGATACTGCAAAATCCCCATTCCCTCCCCACTCCTGGGGGGAGGATACTGCAAAATCTCCATTCCCACCCCACTCCTGGGGGAAGGATACTGCAAAATCCCCATTCCCTCTCCACTCCTGGGGGAAGGATACTGCAAAATCCCCATTCCCTCTCCACTCCTGGGGGAAGGATACTGCAAAATCTCCATTCCCACTCCACTCTGGGGCCAGCCAGAGGTGGTATTTGCCCGTCCTCCAAAGTACTCAAAATTTCCGCTACCGGTTCTCCAGAACCTGTCAGAACCTGCTGGATTTCACCCCTGCTATAACTGTTATAATAAAAGTAGTTCTCACCTATATATACGCTGTTTGGTCTACCTTGCTGAGCTGAGAGGTGTATATTTACAAAGAAAGCAACTTACCTTCCCACTTGAAATGTAGGAACAGCTGTAGTTCCAAACCTCTGCATGCCGTAATAATTAATAAATCCAGTTTCCTTAAGGGAGTGCATAGCTTGCTGAACTTCATCATCAGTCCCTGTTATATTTCTAATACAAATAAAAGTGGTACGTGAGGGAAATGGGGAGAAAATCGGGAGAAGTCCTTCGGGATAATCACCAACCTTTATCTCCCTTGACACACTGCCAAAAACCTACTTGGTAAAGCCACACAGAGTCCAGAATCAAACAGAGATGCCAACTGGGAACAGAATTAACAACGTTGCTTTCCTGCAAAGGGCCCACGTGCCTTTCCTCCTCTTTTAAGCCTTATGGGAGGGGCCAATCATCTCCAGGCCTTACTCCCGAGTCGTCCCTTTTGTTTTAACTGTTCGTGCTTTCTGGCAGCTCTGCGCATGTGCGCACTAGGAACAGGCTCCTCCTGTTCCTCTGCCTCTCTGCTGTCTGACTCAGGAGGCTCCGGAGTCCATGCATCACTCCCAGATGGCCCTGGCCCCATCTCTGCCTCCGACGCAGAGCCCTCGTCCGGGCCTTCCCCAGACTCCAGGACTGGCCCATGTTCCTCCCCAGACTCCTCACTGTCTGACTCCGCTGCCAGCTCCACAGGCTGCTGGCGGACCACAGCAAGGTGTAACTTTTTTCAACTGAAAATCTTGATTTTAAAGGCTACAGTAATCCTCTATTTAATTTGATTTATTCTCCAGAGAAAGAAAGGGACACATATTTCATTGAATCAATGCGATCGGAAGCTTTAGGACCCTTTGGCAAATAAACATATTTCTAATCTCTGCAGTAGAAAGCCTAGTTAATGAGATTTATTCCACTTTTCAGAGGTCAGGGATTTGCAATAAACCCAGAAATACAGCATTTTTACCTCAGACCCACTGTGAAATGGTTTCCTTGCAATTCTCCCAGCTTCAGCGGGTGATTCTTGTAACTGAAGTTTCCAAGCTTGCAGTTCATTAAGCATTTGTTTAAATGAGCTAGTCTCTGTGCGGTGATTCTGTCAAAAACAGAGAATGAAATGTGTTATAGGTTTTAAAAAAAATCGATTACTTTTCTCCAGAGATAAGTTGCCCCAAACTAACAAAGTGAAAGAAACTATAATAAATTTTTAAGCTTCGGTGTTTTTTGACTCAATTTAGTTTTACAGATAGTCCTTAATTTATCATCGGTCGCTTAGTGAGTGTTCAAAGTTATGACCGACCCCAAAACCCGAGGAACTACCCACCTTGGGGTGATATGACCACATTTTGAATAATCTGAAACTGGCCTACATTAATGGACATTTGCAGCATTCTGCACTCATATGACTGTGTTTTACAATGTTTTTTGCCCGTAACTAGCAATTTTTCTTTCCAATTTCTGGCAAAAAAAAAAAAAACCTTCACCCATTGCAGACAAGTTTACTTAACAATTGCAGTGTTATCTTAACGACAGATTCTCTTAACAGTCATGGTGAGCTGCTTAACGACCTCCGCAAATGTTGTACACTTGCGTCAAGTCATGTGACGAAGTGCTTAACAATTGGCACGATTTACAACGATAATTTTCAACGACAGTCGTAAGTCAAGGACTAGCTACCAAAATAAAAAACAAACGAAGGCAGCTCTCGGTTCATTTTAAAATATTGTGCATATTGTGCACTCTTGTGCGTAGTTAAAATGCTAAAACTGTTCTATTTCACCAACATTAAAGCTATTCCTGAGAGTTTCTTAAACATATGAAGAATTTGGGTTTGGCTAGTTTAGAGAAAAGAAGGATTGGCGAGGGACATGATAGAGGTATTCCAGTATTTGAGGGGCTGCCACAAAGAAGAGGGGGACAATTTATTTTCCAGAGCACCAGAAGGACAAGAAACAATGGATGGAAATTAATCAAGGAGAGAAACAACCTGGAATTAAGGAGAAATATATTAACAGTGAGGAGAGATTAACCAGTGGAACAGCTCTGCCTCCAGACATTGTAAGTGCTTCATCACTGGAGGTTTTCAAGGAGAGACTAAACAGCCATTAAAATGATAGAGGGTCTCCTGCTTGAGCAGGGGGTTGGACTAAAAGACCTCTAAGGTCCCTTCCAGGTCTATTCTGTTCGATTGATTGATATCTTTAGAAATGGAAAATTCTCCACCCCTTCATCTCACTTCTGCCCTTGCTGAATGCGACTCAAGATGGGCGAATAAATATTACGATCAAATCCGCACCCGATTTGCAGCATTGGATCCCACTGTAAAAAAAATCAATATTCGGAGCAGATTAATTAAAAATTATCTTTTTTTTTTTTTTTACTTACTTCAGAACAGCTATCTTTTGAACCGTGATAGCTCTTTTGTCTTTGGTTCCCATGTAAGAAAATATGGTCGGCTTAACTCTTTAAAGAAACAAAAAGGAAGAGTTTAGCTGGAATAAATTACGGGTTCGGAAGAACTTCTTCTGTGCAGTTTGGAGAACCCCCAAATCCCACTCCTGGCTGGCCCCGCCCACCCCACCCATCCCAGGAGTCCCCACGTGGCCTGTTTTGGATGCAGGTACGTGCAGGGCACACGCGGAGACTCAGGGAAGGCAAAAAATGGACCTACTGAGTCCGTTTCTGGCCTCCAGAGGGCCTCCGGAGTCTGGGGAGGCTGTCTTCGCCCTCCCGGAGGCTCGAGAAAAGCCTCTGGAGCCCGGGGAGGGCAAAAACACCCCCCCCCGCCTTGGTGCAGGAGGTTGACTAGGCCACACCCACCATGGCCACACCCACCCAACAACCAGGTAGAGAACCCCTTCCTAAAATGTTTGAAGCCCACCCCTGAAAGGAGGGCTATTTCTACCATCTGCTACAAACAAGGATGGTGATAAGAGCTGTTTGATAAGAGAGACGGGCGGCATATAAATTTAATAAATAAAATATCTTAAGGTGGGGTCTCTCTTTTTTTTTTTTGCTTTAATTTATATTTATGATTTAAATTTTTCTCTTCCCCCAATACTACTCACCTTAAATATTTGGACAGCACGTTGATGGCGTCCATGGTATCCTTGTTTTCTTTATATAAGACAAAATGGCAGTAATTTCCCCTAGACTTAGGCCAGGAATGCTTTCTCGGATCTTTTGCAAAGGAAACAGGAGAGACGCAAAATGTTAATGCGTGAAAAATGCCGTTCTTTTCTAACAAGTGACATTTACAAGTCCGGGGGGGGGGGAACTCTGGTCGGGGGGGGTCATCTGCCTCCTAAAAGGGGTGGGGAGATTTCGGGGTCCCATTTGCATCCCAGAAAAAGAGATATTGCTCAGCAATTATTTGCTTATATCAACACTTCTCAATCATGGCGACTTGAGCTGATAAAGAAATAAAGGGAGACTAGTATAGATCTATTTCAAGCTATTTAGCTCTCATCAGCTAGCCATTCTCTTACTTGGATTCGAACTTGGGCTGCCTGCATGTTAGGCAGCTGTATTAACCTCTGAGCCACAAGTTCTCCTCCCTGGTATAAAAATGGTTTGTCGTGAATGCGACTGCTTGAGGGCTCCTGGATTTATAAAATTTATTATTTGTATATGAGCTGCACCCCAATAAAACACACTTGTCTAACAAGCCAGTTATGTGCCAAGGATACCATTACTACTTGGCGATGCTAGAATATTGGGAATTATAGTTCCAGCAATTTTGGAGGACACCATAGTATAGACGCCTGAGACAGACAATAGTAGCATGTTCAAAAGCAATGATATTAGAAGGAACACCAAAATAATCCCCACTAGTATAATAATTTTGGATAGAACGATTTTTCAAATTATTAATATATTGAGTGGTACCTTGGGAACTGAACTTGAATGGAAACTCGTCAAATTTGATACTCAACACATTTTGACATAATTTTTTTTTGTCCCGGCACTCGTTTGTTTGCTGTTTAACGCACAAGTCGGTGTTGGCTGCCTTGTGACTTATGCCTTATGGGAAAAATTTGGTTGCTACTCATCATGGCTCCTGAGAATCAATTAACGATGAGTATCACAGTATCACTGTATTTGTATTAAAACCTATTTTTCATTCAGCGAAATAGATGGTAGTATTTGAGTGTTTTCACAACGGGTCAAATTTAGTACTCAACGCATTTTGACACAAACATTTTGTCCCGGTACTCATTGTTTGTTTTGGTACTTAACACACAAACTAGAACTTGGCGATGTCGGCTGCCTTGTGATTCACTTCATTATTCCTTATGGAGAAAAACTGTTTAGTACTCATTGTTTTTGGTACTCAGCATTCCTCCCAGAACCAATTAATGATGAGTACCGAGATACCACTGTGATGGCTAACTATTGTACCAGATACTTTACACTATGGGATGCAACGTATTTTAATATATTGGGACCGAATGCAAGAAAATCAGTTTCAGCTCCTCAGTTAATTATGAAATTCACCAGGTGGTTTTCAACATATGATTGGGATCCATTCAGGCATATTATCAAGCTACGATGTGGCATTCAACTCCTTTAGATCAGTCACTCGGTGGCAGTTCTTGCAACAGGAGAAACAAATGCACTAGCCTAGACATTATGCATAATTTGATACTGCCTGTGAGCTAACAATTACTTTCTCACTTAATTAACATGAAATAAAGTCTCTTGAAATAAAGTAATACGGGAGCCAAATAATATGGTAAGAGATGGCAACAGATGATCTGTGGCAGCAGATATTCTGTTTAAAAGTCATTCATTTCCTTTGCTATCATTTGGTTATTACTTAAAGCACTTTGAAAGATCAGGCACCAATGTTATGAAACTATCAACATGAATGTTGTTTGGATTTTGATGTAAAGGTGCCCATGGCCCATTGCATTTTCTCACTTTCTCTTCTTCCAAGTATATAGATTGGTCTTTTTAAACTGAAAACGATATATATTATTATGATATACATTATATTAAAATTATAAAGTATTTATCACTATGTTCTGTAAAAGACAGAGTAGAAGTCCTTGGCATTTGATTCCCAATTATTTTGGTGCAGTAGCTGCTTTGTGAAAACTCAAAATTCTTATTATCAAAGAACTATATACATCAATCACAAGGACGCTATTTATTACGTATAAACCTTCGTTCTAATTTAATCCCTAAACTGCAGCTGTTTTCTTATGTTTGTTTAACTAGCACACACAGGTACCTAACTGTAAATTAGGAATAAAAAGGCTTACTTCTGAATGAAATTGGGAAGTCCTAGACAGACAGCACATACATGCATTTATCTTTGTTATTTGTTTCTCCAAACCCTTCGTTATTTAACTTCTCTAAATTATCACTGTTTTGTTTGGCATTTCATTTTCCGCTTAGATGAAAGGCCAGGATCGTCTTACCTGTTGAAGTTCGGGCCTCTGTTCACAGGCATAGGATAAAGAGCATAAGAGAGCAAGTTTTCAAATTTACTTCTGTTTGGCTATTGAAGCGTTTCAGATGGAAACATGCAAGTTTTATGGTTTGTATGCTGTAGATGTCTGGAGCATTCCACAGTTAATATGGCGGCTGTTTGGACAATGGAACGTGCAGGGGCAAAGGGAAGGAATGGACAATTTTGGCTACACAGGCCACAAAGAACACTGAGGGCATTACGGAATACAGAATAACAGAGTTGGAGGGGACCTTGGAGGTCTTCTAGTCCAACCCTCTCCTCAGGCAGGAAACCTGTATCATTTTAGACAAATGGTTGTCCAATCTCTTCTTAAAAACTTCCAGTGTTGGAGCATTTACAACTTCTAGAGGCAAGTCGTTCCACTGATTAATTGTTCTCACTGCCAGGAAATTTCTCCTTAGTTCCAGGTTGCTTCTCTCCTTGATAAGCTCCCATCAGTTACTTTTTGTCCTGCCCTCAGGTGCTTTGGAGAATAGGTTGACTCCCTTTTCTTTATGGCAGCCCCTCAAATATTAGAAAGCTGCTATCATGTTACCCCTAGTCCTTCTCTTCCTTAGACTAGACATACCCAAAGGTTACGTCTTCCAGGTGCTTAGAACAGAATTTCAATTCAGAACAGAAAGAGCCCATTTAATCAAAGTCCTGATTGTATTTATGCCAATGACACACAGGGAAAAATCTAGCAGTGTCCAGAGGCCCTTGCATGTGATAGCATCACGTTCCCAAAGCTGACCCATGCATTTTTCTCCTATAGGTGAGCCACCGAAGATGGAGAGCGTGATTTCAAGGTTTAGTTTCCATCTGTAAAAGTACATGCTCCATGCAAATGCATGCAGACACATCTTTATGTACGCTACCCAAGACGCAATTACCTTTAACCCCATGATATATTTATATTTTGGGGATTACATTTTGTAATTGTATTAAGTAGGCGACGCGATTAATTTTGTGGAAGGTGCTAGATGCTACATTTTAAAAGCACGGCAGGTAAGATGGACGAGACAAGAAAGTGGTTATTTGATGGTAAGGTAAAGGTAAAGGTTCCCCTGGCACATATGTGCTAGTTGTTCCCGACTCTAGGGGGTAGTGCTCATTTCCGTTTCCAAGCCAGCGCTGTCCGAAGACGTCTCCGTGGTCATGTGGCCGGCAGGACTCAACGCCAAAGGCGCACGGAACGCTGTTACCTTCCCACCAAAGGTGGTCCCTATTTTTCTACTTGCATTTTTTACGTGCTTTCGAACTGTTAGGTTGGCAGAAGCTGGGACAAGTAACGGGAGCTCACCCCGTTATGTGGCACTAGGGATTCGAACCGCTGAACTGCCGACCTTTTGATTGACAAGCTCAGCGCCTTAGCCACTGAGCCACCGCGTCCCTTTTGGTGGTATCCAGCAACAAAGCCCTAATAAGCTAACATGGCTAGGTATTCTTTGGATACCCTGCTATGGGGTCATTGTTCAAGATTAACATGGTTAAATAATGGTTTGCAAGCTGGAGATGTCCGGAGATCAATCTACCATCTAGAGACACAAGCAGCACTTCAAAATCTCAAAAGAACTTCTCCTCAAAAATGTAACTCAGCAAAATCATATCTTCTACTGAAACATCTTTTTTCTTTAAAGAATTGGCCAAGGTTGCTCATAAAATTCTCTTCTCCCGAAGCAGAGATAAACAGCAAATTAAAATGGCCTTTGATACTTTGGTGCTTGGTTTACAAACTTCATGCCATTAAGCTTTCTGTAAGCTCTTTCAAAATATGGACTGATGAGGTAGAAATAAAATTAGATAGGGGAAATATTAAAACATAAATTGTTTATAGACTGAATAAAATTAATACAGATGTTAGGTATTTTTAAATGTATATTTAAACAATGTAACGGGATTATATAAATCTGATTAATGTGATAGAGATAATTAATGTAAATGTGAATTGGATCAACATGAATGATATCTAGTTAAATTTGTTCATACTATTATTGTGAATTGGATTAATATGAAAAAATGGATAAGAATTGAAGTACTAAAGAGGAGATGTATAAATAATATAATGAGGATTATATAAATTTGATAAATGTGACAGAGACTATTAACAATGTTAGCGTGAATTGGATCACTATAAATGATACTTAGTTAAATTTGCTCATATATAATAGAGAAATGTTTAGACAGAACAAGAAAGATATAGATGAAAGTAGAGATAAAAGAGGAGGAGTTAGGCATTTTTTGAATATGTATGTTTGAACAATATAATGAGGATTACTTAAATTTGGAAATTGCGATAGAGATTACTAATGTTGTTATTGTGAATTGGATTAATAAGAATACCTAGGACCAACTCTGTTCACACACAATATAAATGTATAATTTAAAATAATTTAATAATAAAAAAAAATATTACCAAAAAAGAAAAGGATTGATGTTCCAGAACTGATGCTTTAGTATATATCTCCTCCAAGTTTCTAATTCTCTTCCCGCCCCCACTTTCCATCATATCTTTAAGACCAGTATTTCTCAAAGTCAGAAATGAGTGGACTTCAACTCCCAGAATATATTTATAGTTTGGGATGATCTGGGAAGTCCACACTTCTTAAATCTGGCAAGTCCGCACTTCTTAAAAATTGCCGGGGTCGAGAAACACAGTTTTAGGTTGCAAGCAGAGGTATCTTCAGGGGTGGGTAAGTGATAAAGGAAGTATTTTACAATGTTGATGCCAGTGTCAGCTGCCTATCTTTGCTTTCTTTGAAGTTCGGCATAAAGGGGGGGGAATTTGGGAGGGGAAGAGTATTGGAGGTGTGAAAGAATGCTGTGGGATTTTAGGGAGTATGGACACGGATAGGAACCAGAGGTGCCAAACTGAGCCATCTTCCTGACTTCAAGGATGCCAGGCCCTGGGAAAGGAATTTACTGCAGCGCCGGGAGGTACCCGGTTCCCAAAACATAGAAACGGGACCTGATTGGACTGCTCTCCCAGCGGGGAGAGTTTGCGACATCGGGGATTGCTTTCAATATATGATTTTCAGCTGGTTTTTTTCTTTAGAGCTTGCCTAAAAGTACACCTTTTCTCTACCACCTATGGAGCCCAAAGGCTGTTCTTTCTTAGGGAGTAAGCTGTAGCCAGTCTGACAGACAGATTTTGACCTGGTGTATATGCCTAACGATGTTGCCCCTAGATAAAAAGTTGCCCGAGTTTGCATTTTTTCGCCTTTGTCATTTCGAGGAATGCTTCAAATCCTGCAACTTTTGCTTTTTTTTTTTTTAACTGCAGGAAGTGCTCTACTTACGATGGGCCGCTTGGTGATCATTCAAAGTTATGACGGATTTGAATCTGGCTTCCCCCACTGACTTTGCTTGTCAGGTCATAAAAGGAGGTTACCGAGTGTCTGAATTTTGATCACCTGACCCTGAGGATACTGCAACGGTCCTTAAGTGTGAAAAAATGGTGACCACTGACATTTTTCCAGTGCCTTTGTAACTCTGAACGGTCGCTAAACGAATGGTTGTAAGTCAAGAACTCCTTGCATCTGCGGGAGCCCGGAAAATAGTCCCTGCTGGTTTTAAGAGTCCCACTTAATGAGCAGATGTCATTCTGCTGAGTTGGTAGGATCAGGGGTGAAATGCTCCCGGTTCGGACCGGATCGCCTGATCTGGTAGCGATGGCGGCGGGTGGTTCGGAGAACCGGTAGCAAAAATCCCTGCCCCCCCCATGCCCAGCTGAGCCGCGCGATCATCAGAGGCTTTTTTTTTTATTTTTAAAAGCATTTTTTCTACAACCTTTTCGGCCGAAGAGGTTGTTAAAAAATGCTTTTAAAAGCCTCTGCCGATCAGGCAAGTCAGCTGGGATCGTCAGAGGCTTTTAAAAGCATTTTTTCTAATGGTTTTAAAATATTTTTTTTTAATTTTTTTTTTTAAAAAAAGATGGCCACGCCCACCCAGTCACATTACCCTCCCCCCCCACCAAGCCATGCCCACAGAACCGATAGTAACAAATTTTACACTTCACCACTGGTTAGGATATCTGATGTAGTGGTGGGTTGCCCCTCCAGTTCGCACCGGTTCTATAGAACCAGTAGTAAAACCGGCGGGAGGCTCCGCCCACCGACCCTGACGTCATCAGAACGCTTCGCTTGCGCGCGGCCCCGCTACAAACCGGTAGTAAAGGTAAGTAGAACCCATCCCTGGTCTGAAGCCTTTACTCAACTTCTTTGGAAGTGTGTCCAAATAATTAGATGCACCCATTAGATGCCCTCAGTACGTTACTAACCAGCTTTTTGGTTTTTTTTTAAAAATGGCAGCAATAAAACTCACTTGCAAGCGATTTTTTCCCAGCTGCGTGATAAGCAACAATGCACTTTTTCCCATCCTGGTTCTCTGTTTTGGTCTCTAATCCTGGAAATAAAGATTTTACAGCCTGGTGTATAATTGTCCTTTTTTCTTTAGTGTCTTCAATTACCTACGCAGCAACACAGTAACAACAACAACAAGTAAATACTCCAGTTATACCATGTTTCCCTAAGCAAAAGCAGTATAAACGGAATGGAATTTATCATTTTTACAAATAATTCAAGGTGGCAAACCCACGATACTACTTCCTCCTCTTCTTTTTTCCCCACAACAACCCTGTAAGGTAGGTTGTTGGACTGAGAGACTGTGACTGGCCCCAGCTGGTTTTCGTGCTTAAGCCGGGACTAGAACTCTCCGTCTCCCGGTGATTGGCCCAAAGTCACCCACGGCTAAGGTGGGATTTGAACTTGTGGCCTCCCACTTTCTAGGCGGGTGCCTTAAGCCCTTCACCCAACTGGCTTATTGGAAGCTTTTAAGGGACGAAGGAAATATACAACAGCTTTTCCTCTCCTCGCCTCGTTTTGTTTTTTACTTCGTCCAAATTCGGAAAACCTCAAGCTGGAGAAAACTTCCAATTTTATTCCATTTGACTGCTCACAACTGAATGTCTCTCATTATACAGGTCATTCTGGGGGTCCTTAGCTGTAGTGCTAATTGACCAAAGTACCTTGGGTGCTATGCATATTCGTCCAAAATTAAATATACGTAGCATCCATTTGGATGTTTTTATTGTTTTAAAATGGTTTTAGGATTTTAACTGTAATATATCTGTAATGTAACAGCAGGAGTGGGATTCAAAAATTTTAGCAACCGGTTCTCTGCCCGGTTGCTGGGTGGGCGTGGTCATGGTGGGCGTGGCCTACTCGGCCTCCTGCACCACAGCAAGGGAGGGGCATTTTCGCTCTCCCCAAGCTCCGGAGGCTTTCTTCGAACCTCCGGGAGGGTGAAAATGGCCTCCCCTGGGCTCTGGAGGCTCTCCAGAGGCTGGAAAAGGGCCCGTTTCCAGACTCCCGGAACTTTCGGGAGGCCCGTTTTTCACCCTCCCAGAGCCTCCGCGCAGGCGCTGCACTTACCTGGCATCCAAAACAGGCCGTGTGGAGACTCCTGGGAGGGGAGGGACAGGGTGGACGAGGCCAGCCAGTCCTTGCAACTACTGGTCTGGCGAACCAAGTGTAAAATTAGCATTTAGATGTAAAATTAGTTCGCCCAAACCGCTCCGAACCGGCTAAATCCCATCCCTGCTTAACAGGCTTAATACCTAATGTAGACATTGTCCAAAACTCACACCTACAAGTTTTGCCATCTACTTTGTGACTCACATCCGCCTACGCAGTTTCTTAGGAAACCCTCCCCCTTCTCAATTGTTTGCGTTTACTGTATAGCTTTCGCCCGAATTAATGGGAACAGACATTATATTTTGAAGCGTACCTCAATGGAAACACTGCTTTCTTTGTTTTTAAATAGCTGCAGGTCCTCCAGGCGCTGTTTTTCTTCAGGTGACAACACTGTGAAGATCTCTTCAGGAGGATCCTAGTATATATATATATATATATATATATATATATATATATATATATATATATATATATATATATATGTATGAAAAAAGGATAAACAAACAACGAACGTTTCTTTAATGCAGGTTTTAATACTATACTGACTTTTTTTTCCATGTTTTATTTGTTTTATTTATATAACCTTCACTTTTCATCAAATAGTGTGTATTCTGGGTACAAATGTTATTTAAATAGTCATATTACACATCTTTGTTGTAATAGATCATCACCATCATATTGATAATATAATAACGTAATAGTATAATAACATTAATACTTAACATCAGCTTCTTTAACAACTCTCCTCTATGCCATTTCCTCCACTTATGTCTCCTCCTTTCTAACTTCTATTTCTGCTATCTAGCCATTGATAGAATATGTACCATATCAGTTTCTTCTTTATCCTTAATAGCAAGTGTTAATCTGTCCATTTCTGCACAATCTAATGTTTTTTTAATTACATTCCCCTCGGATGGGAACTCATCATTTTTCCATTGTTGCTCAAATACAATTCTAGTTTCAGTTAGAATATGCAGGGTCAAGTATGCAGTCTTTTTAATCATATTTTTCTGGTAGACTGCCCAACAAAAATATCTCAGGTTTCAGGTCTATATGTTGTTTTATCCATTTTTCCAGCCGTGTGTGTATTTTCGTCCAATACTGTATTGACTTTTAAACGTCTGTGGAGATTTTCAATCATCCAGGTCATGGTTTTTCCAAAAGGCGACTGGATTTTCTTTTTTTTTTTTCCTTGAAAGTGTTTCACTTCTCTTCCAAGAAGCTTCTTGGATGAGAAGCGAAACGTTTTTCAAAGAAAAAAAACCCTAAGACAGCCCATTTGCCTTTTGGGACAAAAAAAAGCTGTCAGGCCTAGAAGCCATTTTTTGTATTAGGCCTTTAAACCTGCCATGTTTACTACTGTGGGAAACTGGGAGGGGGGATTGTATGGACCATGGGTGATGTATAGCCATAACAACATTCCTTTCTCAAGAAGTCAAGGCCAACTTGCCTTGCCCCTGGAAGGATGGAAATGGGAGGCATCTCCAGATGGGATGGTGCTTTGATTGGACCATGTGATGGACTTTTGAGGTGCTGGGCAGGAACTTGAATTTTCCTTTGTGTGTGGAAAACCTGGAAACTTTCAGATTTGGGTTTTCCCAGATGTGCCAATATGACATCTCTCATAAAATGTAACTTTGAGGAAACTCAAGCCTTGGAGTTTTCTTTCGTAGGTGGGGGTATTGCTTGGAACCCTGACAAAAGCACCTTCTGGTTTAAAGTTTATTTTATTTCAGGAGCAACGGAAAGAAAATTTTACCTCCTTATCAACTGGCACCGAGAAGTCGTCTAAATGAATGATCTCGCCTTCTTTTCCTATTTCATGGACCACAAAATCGGAGTATCTAATAGAAGACACAAGACAGATTACAAGTCAACGTGGAAAGTGCCATGCATATATCTGTCAAAGGACTTGTTGAGATTCCACACATTTGCAGTTAGGGGCCAAGGAAGAAGAAGAAGAGGTGAAGAAAAGGAATTATTTATTTACATTAAAATTTATTTGCCTCCTACCTCATTGTGTGGGGCTACTCTGTCTAAATAGAACCGAAGTAAAATAATAGAACAATAAAATCAACAATGGAAAAGGAATGTAGCATATATGATAAACAAAAAATACAGCAATACGATAGCCAAAAAACGATGGAGCATACATAGGTAGTCCTCAACTTACAACAGTTCGTTGTAAGTACCAACAGAGCCTTGGTACTACAGTGGTTTAAAGCACCCTGTTATTAACACAGCTGCCTGCAATTTACTGCTGGTTCGAATCTCTCCAAGGCTCAAGGTTGACTCAGCCTTCCATCCTTTCTAAGGTAGGTTAAATGAGGACCCAGTTTGTGGGGGCAATAAGCTGACTTTGTATAAATATACAAAAGTATGAAGGCTATTGCTTAACGCACTGTAAGCCGCCCTGAGTCTCCGGAGAAGGGCGGCATATAAATCAAATTAAAAAAAAAAAAAAAAAACAGAGTTCGTTTAGTTACAACTTCACTGGGGAAAAAAAAAGACTTGCAACCATTTTCCACACTTAGGACCAATGCACATCCCCATGGTCACCTGATTAAAATTGAGACACTTGGCCATCGACTCATACTTATGACGGTTGCAGTGTTGTGGGGTCACATGATCCCTTTTGCGACCTTCTGACAAACAAGGTCAATGGGGAAGACAGGGTTCACAACCCCGTTACTAATTTAACAAATGCAGTGATTCACTTAACAACTGTGGCAAGAAAGTTGTTGTAAAATGGGACAAAATTCACTTAACCAATGTCTCGCTTAGCAACAGAAACATTGAGCTCAATTGAGGCTGTAAGTCGAGGACTACCTGTGCTGAAGATTCATCACTTTGGCCTAAATAATTTTACTGAACCAGGGACAAAAGTGTTGCCACTGGAGCTAGGAAATTAGATTATAGCATTGGAAACACTTTGATGCTTAAATGCATTTTTCCCCCCTCAGCAGTTAATGATTGGGATAAAACTACACAACTAAAGTTCATGACTTGCTCAGCGTACATACAATTTATTTGGCAGGTATAAGGATGGCTGAAAGTTCTTGGTGAAAAAGACCATTTTTGTTTTCGAATAGTTAATGTCAATTTTTCACTCATTATAAAATCTTGCTGCCCGCTTACAGGCTCAACTGTCTCGGTTAGCAACATAAATTTTCGGCTGAATTATGGTCGTAAATCAAGGACTATCTATATTTACAACGGTTGCAGTGTCCTGGGGTCCCACAATCATAATTTGCAACCTTCCCAAATTTGGTTCGGAGTAGCGAAGTCAATGGGGGGGGAACTCAAATTCACTTGACGACCAAACAACTGTGGTGATTCGCTTAACAATTGTGACACAAAAGGCTGTAAAACTGGCAACGACCACTTTGCTAAGCCCTGGAAATGCTGGCCCCCAGCTGGTGTCGTAAATGGAGGACTACCATAATGCAATTCTTGTCAGATCCGCCCGTTCAATTATTACCTCTCTTTTAATATTCCTAGAAAGCCCTTGTGCGAACTAGCAAATTTTTTGATGCCTACATCCTGCTCCATCAAGCCGTGTTTCATCAGATCTGCGAACTTCTCCGGTTCACTTTCCCCATTGCTTTCTACCAATTCTTCTTCCTCTTCTCGGCCTGGATTTTCTTCGTTCAAAATTACGTCTCCTTTGGATTCTTCGACCGGAGAGCTTATTGGCTGCTCCGGGCTGGGCTTGGCTTCCTGATCGGAATTCTCTTTTTCTATTGGGGTTTCTTCGGAGAATTTCTGCTTTTTAACGTCGTCCACATCATCTTGATCGTCTTCGGGATGGGCCCGCTTCCTGGATATGTTTTCTGGATCCGCCATTTCCATTGTTAGGGCATACAGACGGAGGAATAATCCTGCAGATGTGGAAGAAAGGCACTATTAGTATATTCCACATGCTTTGCTTTAATTGGACCTGCCACTCTCTGTAGTGTACAGTAGTGGCCAAAATTGTGGAAACCTTCTGGGAAAAGTGTATTTTTGAGGTTTGCTGGCTAATAACACCACTTGTTTTTTGAAGTTTCAAGAGAATCCTATTCCACTGCTGGAATGGCCTGGGAATAGCCCAGACCTTCACCCAATTGAAAATCTATGGAGCTGACTAAAGAAACTTGTTAGTCAGAAGCGACCCAGCAATAAAACCCAGTTAATAGAAGCCATCATTCAATCTTGGTTTCACATGATAACAGCTACGGAACTAAAAGACTTGGTTCACTCCATGGGAAGATGTTATAAGGCTGTCATTCATTCTAAAGGTTACCTAACTAAGTATTAACTGACATGGGGATCATTTTTGTATATCTCGTTTTTTTTATGGTGATAATTTTTGTATATATCATTTTTTCTATGTGTTTCACTTTTCTTCTTTATACTGTAACTGCTATTCTAATAGCAAATCCTTCATAAAAGTTATTGCATTACATTCTTGATTAAATTATCTTTCCATTGATATATAATTTTATGGGACTACTCCAAAAAAAAAAAAAAAAGTGGTGTTATTAGCTAGTTTTAGAAAATACACTTTTCCCAAAAGATTTCCACAATTTTGGCCACTACTGTATATCAATCTCTACCCCTAAAACAAAATGATTTAGACAAAGATAAAAGCGCATTTTATTTCATTTCATTACATGCTAACACATTTTACTTAGTTCCAAAATGAATGTTATGCTTATATACCGTATTCATATTATACACGGTTATTCTGTAAGTTAAGGCTGCTGAATCAATGGGCCTTTATTTCTGACAAGTCGTGGAAAAGATTGTGATTTTAAATCAACACATTCCTCCTTCTCACAGCGGTAGTTGAATAGTGTGGAAATAATGTGACACTTTCAATTGCATTCCTAAAACTTCTTAAAGTTAGTTATAACATCTTCTACTGCTAGATGGACATTCTAGAAGTATTTTGTAGCCAGTTTAGACAAAGAAGTCAATGGGTTTGGGGTGTACGTCTCCAATTTATGGATTTTTTAATTGTTTGGCTTGCTTCTTCCTCTCACCCTCCCTCCCTCTTTCTCCTTCCTTCCTTCTTTCCTTCTTCTCTTCCCTCCTTCCTTATTCCCTCCCTCTTTCTCCTCCCTCTTTCTTCTTTCCTTCCCTTCTTCCCTCTTTCTCCTTCCTTCCTTCTTTCCTCCCCCTTCCTTCCTTCCTTCCTTCCTTCCTAAAAACCCTGGCCTTTCAATCCAACCAGAGGCCGGCAAGCAAAAGCCAGACAAGAGAGCGCTCAGGAGACAAAATCCTCACTTTCTCAAGACTCAAGGCCACAGGCAAGCTCTTTCTTCTGCTCTGCACACAACCAAGGACTCTGAAGAAGAACAGAAATCACTCGTCACAACCCGACACCTCGATCTTCAAACACCAAACCCAAAACACACGTGGCACAAATAGTCTTCCACATCAGAACATCTGTACCCCCATGCTTTTAACTTTGATTTGAGTTTTGTTAGGTAAGTATGAACACATGGGGGTGGACAGGGGTTTAAAAATACCGTAAATGCGATCTTCTTCTATAAGGAAGAATAGCTGATAGATGATAGAGATAGGTAGGTGATAGGGACAGATAGACAAATAGATGGTAGAGATGGATAGATGACAGCAATAAATAAATGGACAGATGATAGATAGACAGAAATAGAATAGAATAGAATAGAATAGAATAGAATAGAATAGAATAGAATAGAATAGAATAGAATAGAATAGAATAGAATTTTTTATTGGCCAAGTGTGATTGGACACACAAGGAATTTGTCTTTGGTGCATATGCTCTAGGTGTACATAAAAGAAAAGATACATTCGCCAAGAATCATAAGGTACAACACTTAGTGATAGTCATAGGGAAACAGTCAATATAAGTCTTAAGGATACCAGCAACAAGGTTACAGTCATACAGTCATAAGTGGGAGGAGATGGGTGATAGGAACGATGAGAAGATTAATAGGTAGACAGACAGACGGTAGATAGATAGATGGATGGATGACAGAGGTAAATACATGGACAGATGATAGATAGAAATAGAGAGAGAGAGACAGACAAATAGATGGTAGAGATGGATGGATGACAGAGATAAACAGATAGGTAAGATAGACAGACAGATAGACAGACAAATAGATATGAGATAGATAGATAGATGGATGGATAGATAGATAGATAGATGATGGATATAGATGATAGACAGATAGATAGATGATGGATGAATGGATATAGATGATAGATAGATAGAGATCGATAGATGGATAGATGATGGATGGATGAATAGATATAGATGATAGATAGATAGATGATAAATGGATGAATGGATAGATATAGATGATAGATAGATAGATGATGGATGAATAGATAGATAGATGATGGATAAATGGATATAGATGATAGATAGATAGATAGATAGATAGATAGATAGATAGATGATGGATGGATGAATAGATATAGATGATAAATGATAGGTGATAGATAGATGATAAATGGATGAATGGATAGATATAGATGATAAATACAGACAGACGAGAGAGAGAGAGAGATCCAAGGGAATTAACACTCATAGTGCAAAATCCACGGATCTTCCTCCTTCCGGGGAGGAAGCCCCAGCACTGCTTAGGGAAATACAGTTGCAGAAAGCCGCCCCCTCCCCACCGTCCTCCCCAGAAGCCCCCCCCCCAAACTCAGCGCTTCCCTCCCCCGGCCCTTCTCCAAGCCTTTGCAAAAGGCCGAGGCATCATCCACCAACATGGCCTCTCCGGAGTCGGGGAGAGAAAGAGAGAGGCACCGGTGCAAGAGGGGAGCAGCCGCGGCGATCCCCGGCTGGGCTGATCGAATGGCGCCTCTTCCTCCTCCTCCGGGCGTGCTTACCCGGCTCGATCCGTGGAGGGAGGGAGGGAGCCCGGGGCAGGGAAAGGAGAAGGCAGGCCCTCTTCGGCCGGGGCCTTGCAGTTGAGAGCCGTTCCGGAGCAAGGGAAGAAAACATGGGCGGGCCAAGGCGGAGCTCCGGAGGGCAACGCGAGGCTTGCGGGGTCCGCCCCGGCCTCTTGTATCGGATGGGGCCGGTCGCCTCGCAAGAAGCAACGGGGGTTTAGGTGGGGAATCTTCTGCGTTCCGATTTCAGGAGATTTTTTTTCCCCCCATCCATGGGAACAGAAGTTGTGGGAGCTTCATCCCTGGAAGCTTTCAAGAAGATAACTGGATTGGCACCTGTCAGAAATGGTGCCTGGGGTGGGGTTGGGGGGGGTCGGACTAGATGACCTCCAAGGCCCCTTCCAACTCTTGTTGTTATTAGTTGGTCGGGAAAAGCACCTTTGGGACAATCATTAAACAGATTAACAAGATCTTTTTTTTTTTTTTTTTGGAAAGAATTTTTTTATTTTTAAAAAACAAAACAAAACGTAAAACATAAATCCATCATCCATACAATTGCAAACAGTCGGTTACAAATCTTTTGTGCCTCCTCACCATATTCATCACTATTTTTTTTTAATTTGATTATCTTTAATAATTATCTTTATTTAATTAATTTGATTAATTATCTAATTTCTCATATTA
Source organism: Pituophis catenifer annectens (assembly GCF_029215685.1). Lineage (NCBI taxonomy): Eukaryota > Metazoa > Chordata > Lepidosauria > Squamata > Colubridae > Pituophis > Pituophis catenifer. The sequence continues at coordinate 5,441,465 of NW_027256887.1, forward strand.
CCAATCTAATAAGTATCTTTATAGCATAATCCTCATTAATCATTTAACTACGGCTTTCCCGTAGGGACCTTGGAGGCCATCTAGTCCAACCCCCTGCTCGAGCAGAGGAGGTCTTGTACCATTTCAGACAAAACGGTTGTCCAAGCTCTTCTTAAAAGTCCTTGTGCACCACCAGCGTGCCTACCGTCCCTGTTCTAATATTCCTTTTTACTTACTCTTTTCATGTGTTCAAATTATGTTTATACTTTTACCGGTTATCTTATGTATGCTTGACAAATAAATCTATCTTCATAGATAGATAGATAGATAGATAGATAGATAGATAGATAGATAGATAGATAGATAGCTTCTACATGAAACAGAGCCTGAAGATGATAGGGTTGTGAGCCTGTCGAAACGTTGCTTTAAGAAAAACTTTTAAAGTCACTGGTAGGATTTTAGCTGAGGTTTTAAAGGACCTTGCAGAGTGCTCTGTAAGGATTTTTAGAAGATTTTAAGATGGGATTTTAACCAGGATTTTAAATATTTTAACCAATTTATTTATAATGACGCGGGAAAACACCCGAGATTTTAATTTTTTGCATAGATAGATAGATAGATAGATAGATAGATAGATGATAGATAGATAGACAGATGATAGATAGATAGATAGATAGATAGATAGATAGATAGACAGACAGACACGTACTCATCATCCCAGTATTTATTCTGGGAAACTAGAAAGTTTCCCTTCTGAAATGCTTCCATTGCCCTGTCTCCTTCTATGAACTGAGGTAACTTTTAATTGCAGGTGATTTTCTGTTATTAAAAATCTGACTGTATGAGTTTCTATGTTAGCAAAAATATATCAAAGACATAATGCGGGAAGTCTTTTGACTTCATGACGGGACGCTGTTGGCAGCGTATCAGAGCCACCCTTCTCAAGAGTTTTTGGGACAAAGCTGTGGAGCTTGAGGTGAAGAAGCCCTGAAGTCAGCTGCGTACTGGTGATTCTTCAAACACCTCTTGGTGTTACACCTAACGTTAATTCTTTCTTGAGTTCTGTAATTAACATTTTAATGAAAGGGGAGCCTGGAATGAATGATGCAAAGCGAAGCATCCAATTTTGGGATTATTTATTTATTTACAGCATGCAGAATGACCCTAGAGCTGTCTCCGGGGTGGGCTTCAAAAATTTTAGCAAGGGGTTCTCTGCCTGGTTGCTGGGTGGGTGTGGCCATGGTGGGCGTGGCCTAGTCTGACTCCTGCACTATGGCGGGGGGGGGGTGAGGGGCTTTTTGCCCTCCCCAGGCTCCAGAGGGTTTTCTCGAGCCTCTGGGAGGGCGAAAACAGCCTCCCCAAGCTCCGGAGGCCCTCTGGAGGCCAGAAAGGGACCTGTTTCCAGCCTTCCAAAACTTCCGGTAGGCCTGTTTTTCGCTCTCCCCGATCCGATCATGCACGCCCTGCATTTACCTGCATCCAAAACAGGCCGCATGTGGACTCCTGGGAGGGGTGGGGTGGGCAGGGCGGGGCCAGCCAGGAGTGGGATTTGGGGGTTCTCCAAACTGCACAGAATCTTAGCTAGAGGTTCGCCCGAACCTCTGTGAACCCTCAGCAGCCCACCCCTGGCTGTCTCTGAGGGAGATGGGCAGTTAAGGCGTGAAAAATAAATAAAATACTGGCAGTTCTAGTCTTACGACCACAACTGAGTCCAAAAATTTATGTTGCTAAGTGAGGCAGTTGTTAAAAGAATGTTGCCCCATTTTACCACCTTTCTTGCTACAGTTGTTAAGTGAATCACAGCAGCTGTTAAGTTAGTAATGATTTCCCCCATAGACTTGGCTTGTTAGAAGGTCTCAAAAGCGGATCACGCGACCCCATGACACTGCAACCGTCATAAATATGAGTCAGTGGCCAAGCATCTGAATTTGGATCACATGATGCTCCAGGGGTTGTATGTGTGGAAAACGGTCATAAGTCGCTTTTTTCAGTGCTGCTGTAACTTTGAATAGTCAGTAAGTGAACCGTTGTAAGTCGAGGACTACCTGTAACCATATAAAACCTTACCCATCTGGCTTCTGGAAATTGTCTGACTGCCCTTGCCTATTATGGTAGTTATGTTATGAATGGAAAAATCATTGTATGGAAACCGTCCTTTAACAGTACACCAGGGGTGGGTTCTACTTACCTTTACTACCGGTTTGCAATGGGATTGTGCGCGTGTGCGAGCGATGGTCGCGCACGCGCCTTGCTTTTGCACATGCGCAGATCGCCGATGACATCATCCGGGGTGGTGGGCGGAGCCTCCCGCCGGTTTTACTACTGGTTCTTGCGAACCAGTCTGAACCGGGGACAACCCAACACTGCAGTACACATATGGTGCTCCTAACATTTTCAGATGTTTCCTCAAAGCCAAAACATTACCTTCCCCTGTTAGAAAATCATCCCCACTCTCGTATTTTATTATAGGGGTGTTGTCTAGTCCCCCAATAATCTCTTCCCTTATTCAGCTCCCTGGTATATTTTTTAAAGAAATGGTAAGCATTGAGAGTCAAAGGTTGCTTCTGCGTATGAGAAACAATCAATATTTTGTGAATAGGATTATGATCAAGATCAAGATCAAGAAGAGAAGAGAATTCTTTTATTGGCCAAGTGTGATTGGACACACAAGGAATTTGTCTTTGGTGCATATGTTCTCAGTGTACATAAGGAGAATAAAATACATTCATCAAGAATAAAAAGATACAATTCTTAGTGATAGTCAAGGTTACTAATAAAATATCAAATTGTACTAGGAAACCAATAAAAACAATATAATTGAAAGATAACAAGCAACGTGGTTATAGTCATAAGTGGGAAGAGATAGATACTAGTAAGGAAGAGAAGAATAATAGTAATACAGACTTAGTAAATTATTTGACTGTTGTGGGAATTAGTTTTTAAGCAGAGCGATGGCATTCAGGAAAGAAAACACATTTCAACTTATGCACAAAAGAAATCAAAGCTAAATTGGAAACAAAGTCAGGAACACTTGAATTTAGAGGACTGTCATGCATCCCATCTTCCACTGCCATAGGAAAATAACTTTTATCAAAGTTCAAAATCAAAAAGGAAACAAAAAAGTCCAAAACACCTCCTCACCGGAGGTTCCCATCCAGTTGAGCAGAGATTAAAATTAAGATTAACGCTAGACCAATAATCAAGAAGTAAACAATACTCCAATCAAGGAACTATCAACGCAGGCAAACAATCAAACAAACAGTAAAAAACAACCTAATCAAAGAATCACCAAGAACACACCCAACAATACTTGACAAGTTAGCCTCTTTTATATAAACAAGAGCAACCTCACTCACCTCTAGCACTGATGATGTTACTTAGTTAGGTCATGAAATGTCTGCACGAAACCCACCAAGGTCAGAGATTACCTAGGAGCCCACAACTTCTGACCTGAGTTGCATACCATGAAGCAGCTTTTTCATTTTCGTTTGGTTCTTCATTTGAAATGCAACAAGGCTGAGACTCCCTTAACTTTGTTGAGATATCAGGGTGTTGGGAAATCAGATCTACTTATGTCTTTGCAGCTGGCAGAGCTTGTCGATCGAAAGGTTGGCCATTCAGCGGTTCGAATCCCTAGTGTCACGTAACGGGGTGAACTCCCGTGACTTTTCCCAGCTTCTGCCAACCTAGCAGTTCGAAAGCACATAAAAAATGCAAGTAGAAAAATAGGGACCACCTTTGGTGGGAAGGGAACAGCGTTCCATGTGCACCTTTGGCGTTGAGTCATGCCTGCCACATGATCACGGAGACGTCTTCGGACAGCACTGGCTCTTCGGCTTTGAAACGGAGATGAGCACTGCCCCCTAGAGTCGGGAACGACTAGACATATGGGCGAGGGGAACCTTTACCTTTACCTATAGCTGGCAGAGTGAAGACAATCAGCAGTCGTATGTAATGGCCAGTCAAAAGTCATAAAAGATTGAGAAGCAGATCCCAAAGTAACCAACCTGATTTTTTTGGGTAGCAATTGTTAAATAAGTGCTGTGGTCATTAAGCAAGCACTAGGGTCACTAATAGGAAAGATGAGATAAGAAAGGCTGAGTGCCAAAGAATTGAGGCCTTTGAACTCTGGTGCTGGAGAAGACTCCTGCGAGTCCCTTGGACTGCAAGGCGATCCAACCGGTCAGTCCTAGAGGAGATCAACCCTGACTGCTCTTTAGAAGGCCAGATCCTGAAGATGAAACTCAAATACTTTGGCCACCTAAAGAGAAGGAAGGACTCCCTGGAGAAGAGCCTAATGCTGGGAACGATGGAGGGTAAAAGAAGAATGGGACAACAGAGAACGAGGTGGCTGGATGGAGTCACTGAAGCGGTCAACATGAGCTTAAATGGACTCCAGAGGATGGTAGAGGACAGGAAGGCCTGGAAGAAAGTTGTCCATGGGGTTGCGATGGGTCAGACATGACTTCACAACTAACAACAACAACAAAGGCTCACTACGCAAACACATTGTTCACGATGGGCTGGTTTTGCCAACCCCCCCCCCCCAAGAAGTAAATGTTGATTTTCAGCAAAACTATCATAAATAGATTTTATGTGACTGGCTGGCTGGGTGACCAATCCAATTCAGCTCACAGGATTGTTGTTGTGGGGAAAATAGGAAGAGGAAAGAGTATTAGGTATATTTGCCGCCTTGATATGCTTATAAAGTAATAAAGGTGAGATAAAAATCTAATTAAAAACAATATGAGCCTTAACTTTTCTTTCCAAGATCTTTTCCAGGTCCCCAGCAGGAAACTTCCCCAGCCCTATAATTCTTAATCTGCAGTGAATAATTCATCAATCATAAAATAATTCATATTTAAGTGACCTGGAAAAAGCACAAAAGGATAATACAGGTAGTCCTCAACTTACGACCACAGTTGAGCCGAAAGGTTTTGTTGCTAAGTGAGACAGTTGCCAAGTGAGTTTGGTCCCATTTTCAGGCCTTTTCTTGCCATAGTTGTTAAGCGAACCATTGCAGTTGTTAAGTTAGTAACTTGGTTGTTAAGTGAATTGGGCTTTCCCATTAAGTTTGCTTGTCAAAAGATTCGCAAAAGGGGATCACGTGACCCCGGGACATTGCAACCGTCATAAATATGGCTTAGGCCCGGGGTACTTGCAGGACCATCTCCAGCCGTTCTCCCATCGTCCTGTGCGCTCTCACAGAGTCGGCCTCCTCAGGGTGCCGTCGGCCAAACAATGTCGGCTGACGACCCCCAGGGGGAGGGCGTTCTCTGTGGGAGCCCCGACCCTCTGGAATGGATTGCCCACTGAGCTCAGGACAGCCCCCGACCTTCTTTCCTTCCGTCGCGAGCTGAAGACGTGGCTCTTCCGCCAATTAAACTGATCCGTTTGGGGGTACACTGGTATAATTTTAAATCGTTTTTAATTGGGTTACTGATTTTAATTTGGTATTGTATTGTGATTTGTATTGAAGTTGTCATTTTGTAAGCCGCCTTGAGTCCCTAGGGAGAAAGGCGGCATATAAATCGCAATAAATAAATAAATAAATAAATAAATAAATAAATAAATATGAGCCAGTTGCCAAGCATCTGAATTTTAATCCTGTGACCCTGGGGATGTTGAAACGGTCATAAAGTGTGAAAAACGGTCACAAGTCACTGTTTTCAGTACTGTTGTAACTTCAAGCGGTCACTAAATGAACTGTTGCAAAACAAGGATTTCCTGTAGCTGTTAAATTTTCCTGGTCCTCTTTTTGCAACATGTCCCCCGCATTTCCCGCCTAGCAGCCCAGATTGGAAAGTGATATGTCTATGTAATCCACACCAGTGTCACAAGCATCACAATCACAAAAAAAGGACTAGGGGGACACATGATAGCAGTATTCCAGTGCAGGTAGTCCTCGATTTATAACGGTTCATTTAGTGACCATTCAAAGTTACAACACTGTTGTACTGAAAAAAGCGACATGACTTTTTTCACACTTATGACTGTTGCAGCCTCCCCCTGGTCAAAGATATTTGGCAATAACTCATATTTATGACGGTTGCAGTGTCCTGGGGTCAGGTTTTTTGCGACTTTCTGACAAGCAAAGTCAACGGGGAAATCCAGATGCACTTAACCAATTTTAAATTGGGTTTTGATAGGGGTTTTAAAATGATTTTAGTTGGGTGTTTTCAATTCGGCCAATGATTGAATTATTTTAATTAAGTTTTTAAATTTTTGTTGTATATTGTTTTTACCATAGCTGTTCACCGCCCTGAATCCTTCGGGAGTAGGGCGGTATATAAATATAACAAACTAAACTAAACTAAACTAAACTAAACTAAACTAAACTAAACTAAACTAAACTAAACTAAACTAAACTAAACTAAACCGTGTGACAAACTTAACAAATGCAATGATTCACTTACCTTCTGGGGCAAGAAAAGTTGTAAAATAGGGCCAAACTCATTTAACAAATGTTTCACTTAGCAACATAAATTTTGTGCTCGACTGTGGTTGTCATTTGAGGATTACCAGTATTTGAGGGGCTGCCACAAAGAGGGAGGTCAACTTACTTTCCAAAGCACTAAAAGACAAGACAAAAACAACGGATGGAAACTAGTCAAGGAGAGAAGCAACCTGGAATTAAGGAGAAACTTCCTAACAGGGAGGGCAATTAACCAGTGGAACAGCTTGCCACCAGAAATTGCGGGTGCTTCATCACCGGAGGTTTTTTAAGAAGAGACTGGCGAGTCACTTATCTGAAATGGTATAGGTTCTCCTGTTTGAGCAGGGGGTTGGACTAGAAGATCTCCAAGGTCCCTTCCAAGCTCTATCCCAGAGGTCTTCAAACTTGGCAGCTTTAAGACATGTGGACTTCAACTCCCAGAATTCTCCAGCCAGCTATGCTGGCTGGAGAATTCTGGGAGTTGAAGTCCACATGTCTTAAAGCTGCCAAGTTTGAGGAACCTGCTCTATCCTGATTGATTGATTTTAAGGCTTTTAAGAAGACAGCTAGCTAACTACCTGACTGAAATGGTATAGGGTCACCTGCTTGAGCAGGGGGCTGGACTAGAAGACCTCCAAGGTCCCTTCCAAGCTCTATTCTGACTAATCAATGCACAGAGAATTGCTGCAAACATTGGACGGACCAGCTTAACCTGCCTCCGAGGGTGACGTCACCCCGCCTGCGCCTCGGGGAGGGGAGGGGGGGAGGAGGTAGGTAGTGGAAGGAAAGGCGTGGCTCCCTGAGGCTCGGCCCCCTCCGGTTACCTAGCGACCTCCCTCTCCGGCTCCGCCTCTCTCTCTCTCTCTCTCTCTCTCTCCTCACGGCGCGTCCCAACCGCGCAGGCGCGGCCGGGCGTGAGGCGGCCCCGCTGTTCCTCCTCGAGTTGGCGCCCGGCATCGGTGGCCGGAGTCGGAGGAGCCGGAGCGAGCTGCGCGTGTGGCTCCGGGCCAGGCCAGGTGGCCGGAGAGCGATGAGCTCCCGGAAAGGTACGGTTGGGAAAGCCGGCGAAGGGTTCCTCAAGTCCCCGGAGAGATGGGGGTGTGTGGGGGGGAGTATGGGGTGCGCGCGCAACTCTTGCATCGTCAAGCGGGCGCCCGCGTGCTCCCTTGCCTCCAATAATCTGCATTTTTGCATCTTTTTTTTCCCCCCTTCTCTTTTAACAGTGCTGGCCTTGCAGGCCCGGAGGCGCCGCCCCAAGCACCCCGCAGCACCCGGCAGGAAGGAGAAGCACCCACCCCATCACAAAAAGTGAGTATATGGACCGGTGTGTGGTTTTTTTGTGTTGTTTGTCCTTAGGTTGGGTGGGTGAATTATGGGTCTCTTTGGTGCATTTTGCAAGGCAAGAAACTTCTCCTCCTCTTTTCTCTTCCTCCCATCATCATCAGCTTTCACCCCTCCACCCCCCCATCTTTCCATGGGACGTTTTGTTCTTTGCAGGTGGGGATGCTGTTCGTTTTTTTCCACCCATGTTCAAGCCTCGTTTTGTGACCGTTGTAAAACGGGGCATCTTGCATCGGCTTTCCTTCTGTGGTTTTTTTTTTTTTTTGCAAGGAGTCTGACTCGGGTGCTGAAATTTCTTAGGTCTTTTCTTTCTTTCCTTTCCTGCATTTATTGCTGCATTTTATTTTATTTTTTAATTTATTTTATTGTTTATATTTATATACCGCCCTTCTCCCGAAGGACTCGGGGCGGTGAACAGCCAACAGATAAAACACAAGAAATAACAAAATTTAAAAACAAATTTAAATTTAAAAAAAGTCAGCGAAAAATTTTAGTTGATTTTATTGTTGTTTGCACATCGTCCGAGGAAATTAAATGCCGTTCTTTCGTGTGTACATTTTCATGGCAAAGATGAGCTGATCTTGATGTGCATTGTGTGAATGTATAACTCCCTAGAGCCGTCTCTGCCATTCCTGATACTGATTCTTTATGCCCTAAGCGTTTAATCTTCCTTCTCGGGACGGAGTCCAATGAACGCCTTCCGTATTTCGGCCTGAAAAAAAGCAGCACCACGAATGTTAGGTAGCCAGGGGGTTTAATTTGGGGGGGGGGAATAAATGGGAGCCAAGGGGATCTTGATCTGCTGATGCTGATCTCCAAAAATCTTGCCTCCAGATGTTGACGTGACTGGCCCTCGCTTCCTTGCTTCATTTAAGAGTGCTTGTTGTCAGAAATTGTTGATAACTGACTAGGCGGTGAAAGGAAGAATCAGTTTTAAGTTGTGCATCCTTTTTTTTTTTAAACAATTGTGAAGGGTTAGTGCGCTTTTTAAAGAGATGCCTTGTGGTCCGCTTGATTTAATGCTTTGTTTCCCAATATAGATTGAGATTTTCCAAATATATGATGCTCCCGCTTTAAGATGCTTTAATCCCAAGGTAGCTTTTATATTGAATTTATTTTGCATTGCTGCCAGGGATCTGGTTGTCCCTGAAGGGTTGTATCACTTAATGATTTTGGTGACATTATACGGTATGTATTGCTTGTTCCTCTTTAGGATGAAGGATTCAAGCTAGCTTTTTTTCTCGTTATGTTAGTTTTCAGGGTTCTTTCTCTCCAGTTCTTTCTCTGCCTACAGAGAAGCATTCGGTGACAGGAGCCTTTGCTGCAAATTGTAGCAATGTAGCTGCTAAATCAAACATTTTCAATTTTCAATTAGAGAATTTGTAATGATGAACATGAGATGAAGCACAAAAGATTTGTAACCGACCGACACACTACTTGTAATTGGAATGGATGATGGATGTTTTTATGTTTTGTTTTAAAAAATAAAAAACTTTAAAAAAAAACATTTTCAATTTCAGTTAGAACTAGGCTACAGGCTATTTTCTAGGTATTTTTAGGGAAATTGTATTGGCGGCTTTAGACTTTTATTAAATATCTTTGGCTTTTGTGTTTAGTGTTGTCCTTTTGTGCTCTCTTCCATGTTATTCGGTCATTTTTTTGAAGCTCAGTGTCATCACTTCAGTGTCTTGACATTGCTTATTAACTTATTTATTTATTGAATTAATGTCTGGCAGGGACTCCATAAAGGTAAACAATCCTAAGAAGTCAAAACTGGTTTTACTCATTAAGAGTGCATCTCAAGAAACAGAAATGCATCTAAGATAAATTAGATGGTATTTTTCGGGAAAACTCATTTCACAATTGCCAAAGTTCTGTTGACTCCAGATTTTAATATCCAGATTTTAATAGTGACCAAGAACATCTTACTTCAGAAGTTGAGGGCTGTTCCCTCGTGTGTGATCAATCCTTATAGTAAGTCAGATCTGGCCATAATGACAGGCTTGAGAACTGCCAAGTCTTTTGCTGCTTCTAAAAAATGCTAAAAGAATCCAACTGGTTTAGAACTGGCAACCAGATAGTTCCATCTGGATAAAAACATAAGAGGAAAAGTCATTGTTAACAAGGCTCTGGTTTGATATTTTCCCCGCTCCCCCTTCATAAACCACCTGGATTAGAATCACTGCCTGTTTTCTAGTGGCAAATTTGATTTTCATACTTATCTTCATGTACAGCACCTTATCTGGGTTTAGCTAAGCTGCCTGAGGCCTCGTTAGTATTTGGATATGAAATTGCCATGGGATACTTTGGCATTAGGCCAGATTGGGAAATAAAAATAAAATAAATTGAGAGGAAAACAACAGTCTTGTTTCCTACTGTAAGGAATTAAACCACACGGACATACCCACAAAGTATATAAAACCATGAGTAAGGTTTAATACTTCTGTTTGCTTTACAGTTGAGGATTATCCTTGATTACTCTTCCAGTGTAAGGGAAATTTGCACATTGGCTACTCCAAGACAATGTTCAATGCATCACGCCGCATCAGCTCATGAATAATATTTTAGCCATTCGTGTGTTTTTACTGCCTTCATTGATTTGAAGGTGGCCCTTGATTTAATATCCAGGAAATAGGAGTGGGACAAATTGATGACTATAATTATAGATCCCTGTTTACTTAGTCAAATTCTTAAGTTCCGTGACAATTATCATAAGCAGGTAAGATGTGCTACTTTTAGAGGTCTCCTCCCATCTTAAAATGAACCAGTTCTTGTTCCTTTTCTCTATACATGAGCTCCGTGTTAATACTGTCCAGAAGTGACTTTCATCCTTCGTATTGAGCGATAAATCCATATCCATTCTTTTCATTGACGATGGTGTGGATGCAGCTGTTTATTGTTGTTCCAAGTCAGCCTTCAGTTGAGCCTGTAAGCGGCAGCAAGATTTTGTAATGAATGAAAAATTGACATTAATTATTTGAAAACAAAAACGGTCTTTTTCACCAAGAACTTTCAGCTGCCCTTAGACCTGCCAAATCAATTGTATGTACGCTGAGCAAGTCATGAACTTTAGTTATGTAGTTTTATCCCAATCGTTAACTGCTGAGGAAAAAAAAAATCGCATTTAAGTACAGAAGTGTTTCCAGTGCTATAATTCAATTTCCTAGCTCCAGTGGCAACCTCTCTGTCCCCGATGCAGTAAAATTATTTAGGCCAAAGCGATGAATCTTCAGCTCAGGAGTGAAATCCAGCAGGTTCTGACAGGTTCTGGAGAACCGGTAGCGGAAATTTTGAGCAGTTCAGAGAACCGGTAGCGGAAATTTTGAGTAGTTCGGAGAACCAGCAAATACCACCTCTGGCTGGCCCCAGAGTGGGGTGGGAATGGAGATATTGCAATATCCTTCCCCCAGGAGTGGAGAGGGAATGGGGATTTTGCAGTATCCTTCCCCTGCCACGCCCACCAAGCCATACCCTCAGAACCATCATTACAGGTAGTCCTCGATTTACGACCTCAATTGAGCCCAACGTCTCTGTTGCTAAGTGAGTAGTCGGGTAAGTGAATTTGGTCCCATTTTACAACAGCTTTCTTGCCGCAGTTGTTAAGAGAATCATTGCCGTTGTTCGGTGAGTCACACGGTGGTTAAGTGAATCTGGCTTCCCCATTGACTTTGATGGTCAGATGGTCGCAAAAGAGGATCACATCAGAGGTGGTATTCAGACCGGTTTGCCCGAACCGGTAGCAGAAATCGCGGGTGGGCCACCTGCCCCAGCTCTACGCCATCCTATTTAGGCACATTTTTGAGGCCGGGCGCATGCGCGGAAGGCACGCGTGCGAGCAAAGTGCATGTGTGAACCGGGCACGCGCATTTTTCAGTGCCGTTGTAACTTTGAACGGTCACTAAATGAACGGTCGTAAGTCGAGGACTGCCTGTAAAGGGGGGAAAAGCATTATTTATTTATTTATTTATTTTATTTATTTGAATTTGTATACCGCCCTACTCCTGAAGGACTCAGGGCGGGGAACAGCCATAGAATAAAACATATAAATACAAAATTTAAAATAGATTAAAACGAATTAAATAATTTGGCTGAACAAATTTAAAACCCCCAATAATTTAAAACCAAATTTAAAATTTCCATTAAAAAGGGAAAGACTTAGGTCAGGCCGGCTTGATGAAATAGGAAAGTCTTGAGCGCGCGACGGAAGGTACGCAGGTCCGGGATCCTCCGTATCTCCGGGGGGAGCTCGTTCCAGATAGTAGGTGCCCCCACAGAGAAGGCTCTCCCCCTGGGGGCCGCCAGTCGACATTGTTTGGCCGATGGCACCCGGAGGAGCCCCTCTCTATGGGAGCGTACTGGTCGGTGGGAGGCTATTGGTGGTAGCAGGCGGTCCCGTAAATAACCAGGTCCTAAGCCATGGAGCGCTCTAAAGGTGATAACCAAAACCTTGAAGTGCACTCGGAAGACCACCGGGAGCCAGTGCAGCTATTAGAAACAACTCCATCCAATTTCTTACCAGTTTGTGCTATATGTTCCGTGCTTTGCGCCTAATTCATTTATTTATTCAGAAGATTTATACGGCCGCCCACTCACCCTTCGTGACTCTGGGCAGCTTGTAAAAGACCCGATGCTGTTTTTCGCTTAGAACTCAACCTTCCCTTTGTCGAAGCTCGTAGGAGCCCCTTCCAAGTAAAACATTGGTTCAAATTAGGCACCTCCGATAATTCTTGGCGCAGTTAATCCTGCCTGAGATGTTTATTTCCTGCGGGAGAAAAACCATGGCCTTGAATAATTATGACCTGCCAACCAGTTTTTGTTCAAGCTAGTTAAGAGAACTTTGCTAGAGATAGTGAGCCCTTGACCTGGATTGCAGGAATAAAGCTCTTTAATGGTAGATTTCTCGTTGCTTATCTTCGTAAGAGCCTACGCAGAAGAGTGTTTGAAATTGCGCAGACATATCTAGGAGAGTCACCCAATCTTCTTCATTTCTGATAAGGAAGCTTTGAAGTTTTAACTTTCCTGCGGGGTGATGTATTTCTCTCCAAATGATTAGTATTCGGTCTAATAACATCCTAGGTTCTTCTTTCTTTATTAAAAAAAAAAACACACACACCTCTTGCCCGGTCTTTTCGTTTGATATTTTGCTGTTTGATTATAAAAGTAACCTGTTACAAACGAAGCTGACTTTTGCATGTTATTTAATCCTTGACAGATGGTTTATTTTATTTTATTGGCTTATTTTGTCCCAGGCTTGTTTGACTTTCTTCATTTATAGCTTCTGAGTTTAATCAGAAAATTTTTCCTTTGTAGGGGAAGGTATGGCGAAATATTGGGGGCGGAGTTAAAAGAAGGATTAGCGTAGAATCCCTACGTAGCCACAAGCAAATTAAGTCCATTGAATTCCATTGACCTTATCTAACTCTTTTAAGTTAGGTTCCTGTGCATAGACTTTCAGAAAGGATTGGTTTAATTGGACCTTCACATGTGAATTTGATCTTTCGCACCTGATAACCTTATGCCCACTGAGCAAGGGCATAAGGCTGTCAGTCAGGCATGATGGTTTCAGTTATCTGCTTTAGGGGAAAAAGTAGGTCAACTGTTTTTTTCTCTTTTGAAATTTTGATGACGATTTAAAAACCTCTAAATGCACAAAAACGTATATATCATGTCCAGTTTAATGTAAAGGAGCATTTTAAATAAAAACAGTGTGGAGATTACATGCTGCAGCTATGATGACTTCAGCCACCAAAACATAGGTGTCAAAAGGGACTCCTTACGCACGGTCACTCACTTGTTACTTCTCGCCTGGACTACTGTAATGCTCTCTACATGGGGCTCCCCCTTGAGGAGCACCCGGAGGCTCCAACTGGTGCAGAATGCGGCCGCGCAGGGGATTATGGGAGCGGTGGGGCGCTCCCATGTGACACCTCTCCTGCGCGAGCTGCATTGGCTCCCAGTGGTCTTCTGGGTGCGCTTCAAGGTGTTGGTTACCACCTTTAAAGTGCTCCATGGCTTAGGGCCAGGGTACTTACGGGACCGCCTTCTGCCACCGATAACCTCCCACCGGCCAGTACGCTCCCACAGAGAGGGACTCCTCAGGGTGCCGCCGACCAGGCAATGTCGGCTGGCGACCCCCAGGGGGAGGGCCTTCTCTGTGGCAGTACCTGTCCTTTGGAACGACCTGCCCCCGGATATACGTAGGATCCCAGATCTCCGTGCTTTTCGCTGTGCCCTTAAAACTTTTTTATTTCATCAAGCTGGGCTGGCTTGACACCCCCCCCCCCTTAGATATTTTTAGATATTTTTAATTATAAATTGATTTTAGTTGGGGTCTTTTAAATTTTATATTGGGCCAAAACTTGTTTAATTCTTTTAAAATTAATCTTAAATTTTGCATGTGATGTTTTTATTCCTGGCTGTTCACCGCCCTGAGTCCAGTAGGAGAAGGGCGGTATAAAAATTAATAAAATAAAATAAAATAAAATAAAATAAAATAAAATAAATAAATAAATAAATAAATAAATAACATACATTTTTTTAAAAAAAATTGGTGTAGGGCCATGATGGCGAACCTATGGCACACGTGCCGGAAGTTTTTCCAGGCACACAAGTTGTCACCCAACTCACCTGCAGCTGTGCATGCATGTGTGCTCCAGCTAGTGTTTGGGCCTCCGCTGTGCATGCACGCAATTCAGGGGACCCAGCTGGTCATTGGAGCTCTCCTGAGCATGCACACATGTACTTGCATGCGCAGACGGCATTCACAAACGTACATTATGCATGGAAAAACCATGTATATGCGCAGATGGCGCGATTGTGCATGCAACGCACGGTGAGGCACACTTCGAAAGCTGTGCGCATGTGCAGATGGTGCAGTTGCATGCACAGCGCATGGGGGAGGAGCTGTGTGTTAGCACGGACGGGACGCAAGCGCGCCAAGCATGGACCTGTTCAGCACTCGGTGTAGGGTTTTGTGGATACCATAGAATTTAAAAGCATACTGTATGAAGAGTGAAGTATTCATACCACGAGCTAATATATTCATAAAATAGTTAAATATAGCTCACCATCTTTTTTTTTTTTTTTAAAAAAAGAAATCTAATTAGAATTACGTTGCCTTATACTGTATGCATAACTTGTTAAAGTTGAGGCTGAGGTTGAAAAATGAATTTTGTTTGGGTAATCCTGAAATTGAATAATATATTCTTTTCTGAATTGCACCTTGGCAGTTCTTATTTTTTTCCCCCCCAACTCTGAGAAGCTAATTATCTGAAACCGGATACGTTTCTCTGGATGTAAATTGTGTTTCCATTTAAAGAAGGAATTCGTTTTCCAGTCTGCACTTGATTCATATATTTTATTTTTGGAATTGCGCTCAACTAAACAGCCTAACCTGATTACATCTCTTGCTGCACTGTGCTATATATGAATGTCCTCTTCACTATTCTTTTGCATCGGCTGCTGGAAAGACATTTCCTGTGTAAATTTCTCGTTGCAAGCCAGAATTTTGATGACCCAGTCAAGAATCTACAAAGCTTTTTGCTATGTGGCTGCTTGAATAGTCTTTTAGTGCAAGTCTGAAATATTAACAAACAGCACGTTGGAATGCTCAGTTCCCCAACAAAATATATAAAATTTATCTAAAACACAAAACAATACAATTCATCAGCTGACTCGGCTAAACCTATGGGCAGGATCGTGCTGATGAGTTAACTCCTGCCTTTCTGACCAGCAGGTACCAACAAATCCTAGGAGATTGTGTCACAGAAAGGAAGAACAATGCTAAGAGTGTGGGTGTGTAAGCCTTACCACCAAAGCTCTGAATCAACATATATTTTACTAAAACAAAACTAGGAACTTAAATGTTCTGTGGAAGGATTTAGAATTACTGTACTCAGGGTGGATTTGATTTAAATTGAGTTGATTTAAATCACAATTTAAATCATGATTTAAATCACTAGTAAAAAGGCTTGATTTAAATCAACTTGATTTAAATCATAATTTTTAAAGAGCAACTGTCATCTGCTACTCCTTTGACCCACTGTTGACTCACCGATAGTCCCAGTGTTGCAGAATATACAGCCTCATGCTACATAACTACGCTCCATTTCATGCTGAATAAACTAAATTATTTATGTATCTTAAACAGAAAACTATGTTACGATAGATTTTTACCCCAAAAGTTTTTTATTAAAATAAATTCGATTTAAATAAAAAAAAATCCGATTTAAATCAAAAAAATCTGATTTTTTTTGATTTTTTTAAAAAAAATCATTGATTTTTATCCACCCTGACTGTACTCTATAGAACCTAAGGCTTAATATGTACCTCAGAATAGAATAGAATCGAATAGAATCATAGAATAGAATCATAGAATAGAATAGAATAGAAAATATGGAATGTAAGAATAAAATAGAATAGAAGAATATAATATATAGAAAGAGAATAGAAGAACAGAACAGAAAATATGGAATGGAAAAGAAAAGAATAGAAAAAATATGGAATGGAATAGAGTAGAATTTAGAATAGAATAGAATAGAATAGAATAGAATAGAATAGAATAGAATAGAATTTGAGTTGAGGAGTTGAGTTGAGTTGAGTTGAGTAGGGTAGAGTAGAATATTTTATTTGGCCAATATTTTATTTTATTTATTTATAATATTTATTTTATGCAGCAGAATATATCTGCTGAATAAAACTCCGCATTGGCGACAGGAAGGGCATCCAGCCAGTAAACACTCAGCTCCATTCAGTTGCCCCGACTCCACCCTGCAAGAGATTACGGGGTTTTTAAAAGAAGATGATGATGATGATGATGATGGGAGGGATGCCCAACGTAGAAAGCTACAACTAAAGTGTCCCTGGGACAGATTCTTTTTAAAGGCCTGCAATAAACTAGAATCTTCTACTGTCTCTAAAGCAATCAATCCTATATTTCTTAGGAAATTTTTCCAAGGTTCAATTGAAATTTTCTTCCCTACTTGCATCCACTTTAATTTTTTGCAGTTGCATGAATTATTGACTCGAATTCAGCACGTGAATGAAAATAGATCCTTTTTTCACATGTACTGCTCATTCTTCCCTCTTTCCACACCCATGAGAGCATGTAAATGAAGAAGAATAAAAGAATATATTCTTATAGTTTTATTTTATTTCTTGCCCTTGGGTTGGCTAAAATACAGGTAGTCCTCGACTTACGACCACCATTGAGCCCCAGATTTCCCTTGCTAAAAACAGGGCAGTTATTAAGTGTTAAGTTTTTGCCCCATTTTACGACCTTTCTTGCCCCAGTTGTTAAGTGAACCCCTGCAGTTATTAAGTTGCCAATACGGTGGTTAAGTGAATCTGGCTTCCCCATTGACTTTGCTTGTCAGAAGGACGCAAATCATGTGATCCCCAGCCACTGCAACCGTCATAAATAGGAGCCCGTGGCCAAGTTTCCAAATTTTAATGACGTGGGATGCTGGAAAGGGTGAAAAATGGTCATAAGTCACTGTTTTGCTGCTGTAACTTGGAACGGTCACTAAACGAATGGTTGTAAGTCAAGGACTACCTGTGTTTGTAAATCACGGTTGAACAGTGGGGTTTTCGGTGCTCTCTGAGCTTAGTTGTCTGATGGTGTTGC
Organism: Pituophis catenifer annectens; assembly: GCF_029215685.1. NCBI lineage: Eukaryota > Metazoa > Chordata > Lepidosauria > Squamata > Colubridae > Pituophis > Pituophis catenifer. Next base: position 5,458,846 of record NW_027256887.1, read on the forward strand.
TTAGTTGGGTAATGAAATGTCTACAAGAAAACAATCAAACTCAGAGAGTACCAAGGACCCACCAGTAGTAATGAATTCTTTAGAATAAGATGCTACCAAGATAAGTTGTGTTGTTCTTTGCCATTCAATGCCAAATTCTGGAATGTTGCCTTCATTTGATAATAAGCCGAATAAACTGAGCTTAAACAAGCTGAAACAGAATTGCGGTTGGTCAATAGAAGTTAGCAAAGCTTGCATCACTAGAAACTGGGACAGCTTTGCTGCTTGTTGGTGCATGATAACAAATATATGCGGGTGAAGAAGGAGAGTGCAAAAGCTGGCTTAAAACTCAACATTAAGAAAACTAAGAGCAATGGCATCCGGCCTTCTCAATTCCCGGCAAATAGATAGGGAAGAAACGGAGGTAGTGACAGATTTTATTTTCCTGGGCTCCAGGATCACCGCAGATGGGGACTGCAGCCAAGAAATTAAAAGACGCTTGCTCCTGGGGAGGAAAGTTGTGGCAAACCTAGACAGCATACTAAAAAGCAGAGACATCACCCTGCCAACAAAAGAGCGTACAGTCAGGGCTACGGTTTTCCCAGTGGATGGCTGTGGAAGTTGGACCTTAAGGAAGGCTGAGCGCCAAAGAATTGAGGCCTTTGAACTCTGGTGCTGGAGAAGATTCCTGCAAGTCCCTTGGACTGCAAGGCGATCCAACTGGTCAGTGCTAGAGGGGATCAACCCTGACTGCTCTTTAGAAGGCCAGATCCTGAAGATGAAACTCAAACACTTTGGCCACCTAATGAGAAGGAAGGACTCACTAGAGAAGAGCCTAATGCTGGGAACGATTGAGGGCAAAAGAAGAAGGGAACGGCAGAGAACGAGGTGGCTGGATGGAGTCACTGAAGCAGTCGGCATGAGCTTAAATGGACTCCGGAGGATGGTAGAGGACAGGAAGGCCTGGAGGAACGTTGTCCATGGGGTTGCGATGGGTCGGACACAACTTCGCAACTAACAACAACAACAAACATATATATATATATATATATATATATATATATATATATATAGAGAGAGAGAGAGAGAGAGAGAGAGAGAGAGAGAGAGAGAGAGAGAGAGAGAGAGAGGAGAGAGAGGGAGAGAGGTAGGGAGGGAGAGACTGAGACTGACTGACTTTTATATCATTATATATCATTAATTAAAAATACTAGTTTATTCTCAGTTGGCCAGCTAAATTGTTTTTGTGCTGGCAGTGGAATAGCTGCCTTCCTTTTGTGGTTTCCCAAAAAAAAAGGAAGTGGTCAGTCTGAATAGTTGCATTATTAAAATGTCATTACCTCATTTATGTGTGCTCCACCCATTGTTTACTATAATAATAAGTATTACTTCAGAAAGATTCGATGGACACATTAATTTTTTTTTTAATTGGTATTTTGCAAACTCAGGCGGCTAACATATTTGAGATATTTAGCTGTGGCTGTTAAATACACACAAGATTTGTTATCCGAGCTTGGAATTTTACCTAAGCATGTTTCATTCCACATTATTTCAAGTATTTTGTCTTAAGGAACAGCCCTAAGAGGTTTTTCTGGCCTAATAAGGAGCCCTGGTGGTGCAGCGGACTAAAGTGCTGTTAAGTAGCACTTAGCTGCCAGCTGCCTGCAATTACTGCGAGTTCAAATCTCACCAGGCTCAAGGTTGACTCAGCCTTCCATCCTTCCGAGGTAGGTAAAATGAGGACCCGGATTGTGGGGGGCAATAAGCTGACTTTGTATAAAAAAGAACACCGCTTGGGGGGGCCCAAAAACCCTACTAAGCAGATATATACAAAAGTATGAAGGCTACTGCTTAACACATTGTAAGCCGTCCTGAGTCTCCGGAGAAGGGCGGCATATAAATCAAACCAATAAACAAACAAACAAACAAACAAACAAACAAATAAATAAATATTTAATTTTGTGACCCATAAGTGTAGTTGTTGTATTCATTGGTGTTAAGGGCTGTATATCTCTCAATCAATACAAAAAATTGACTTAAGGAAATTATTTTTTATTGAACTTTTCCATATCCATCAAGGAAAGCAAACAGAATAGAATAGAATAGAATTCTTTATGGGCCAAGTGTGATTGGATACACAAGGAATTTGTCTTGGTGCATACGCTCTCAGAGTACATAAAAGAAAAGATACATTTGTCAAGAATCATAAGGTACAACACTTAATGATAGTCATAGGGAACAAATAAGCAATCAAATCATATTAGGAAACAGTCAATATAAATCTTAGGGATACTAGCAACAAGGTTACAGTCATACAGTCATAAGTGGGAGGAGATGGGTGATAGGAACGATGAGAAGATTAATAGTAATGCAGTAACTAGTTTAGTAAATAGCCATATATTTTCAACATTGCTTCAAAGTGTTTAAACTTGGATATCTGTAACAAACCATTGATAGAATTGATGTATTCATTGGTTTTGAGGGCTGTATATCTCCCAATCGATACAAAAATTGACTTAAGGGAATTCTTTTTTTTATTTAACTTTTCTGTATCGATCAAGGAAAACAAACAGAAATAAGCACATATTTGCAACATTGCTTGCGAAGTGTTTAAACTTGGATATCTAGAACAAAACGTTGATAGGACTGATATCCCCCGGGCCAATTTTTCTGAAGTTAGGATGAACAAAATTACAGATGAGAGAGATATAAAGAAATCACCCACTTTTGAAACGTTTCAGGTTTTGTTCTTTCGAAACATGAATCGCTCACGCTTTTTTCCATTGTAACTTTGTAAAGGGAGGCGGTTTTATTTTGGTGTTCCAGGTTTTCCATTTCATCTACAACTGCGAAAGACTTTCAAAACAATTCTTTGACAGAAATGGAGGCTTTGGTAAGTTAGAGCAGCGCATAAAAACAAGCAGGACAAAATGTTCTAAGGATTTTCATGCTGGGCAACCATTACAGAAATCTCAGGGCTGCCAAATCCCCATTTTTTTCCTCTTTTTCGTGTCTTTGGCAAGCCATGCCTTGCTAAACCACGTTGTGCTTGTGTCCCATAGTTGATCGTTGGTTCCAAATGAAAGTTTCTTATATACTTCCAGATGTTTGGTAATTCCAGAAAAGTAACTCCAGAAAAAGGGAATTAAATCTACTTGGGGTTTGGGCAGTTCGTTTGTTTTTTTGTGTCAGAAACATCACAATTAAAATAAGGGCATACTATACAGGTAGTCTTTGACTTGCAACAGTTCATTCAGTGACCGTTCCAAGTTACGACCTCACGACAGTTTTTCAGACTTATGACCATTGCAGCAGCCAGCTGATTTACATTAAGAAGCTTGACAACTGAATTTACATTTATGACGGTTGCAATGTCCCGGGATCATGTGATCCCCTTTTGTGACCTTCTGACAAGCCAAGTGGATTGGGAGGGGGAAACCAGATTCACTTAAAACAACCGAGTTACTAATTTAACAACTGCTGTTATTCACTTAACCGTAAACGTGGCAAGAAAAGTCACAAAACGGGGCAAAACTCACTGAACGAATTTCTCACTTAACAACATAAATTTGGGCCTCAATTGCGGTCGTACCTTAAGGACTACCTGTACAATGTAAAACTTAAAAAATGTAAAATACAAGGTTAAAAGACAGGTAGTCCTCAACTTATTATTAACATTGTTTTGACATTCTGTGGTGATAAATACTGCAGAGAATCCTCTGGTGGTGATGAATGGATGTAGAGCAGGGGTGTCAAACTCAAGGTTTGGGGGCCAGATCTGGCCCGCGGGGTGCTTAGATTTGGCCCGCGGGGCTGGCCTGGAAACTTTGAAGAACTGGCCCGCAGTGCCTCTGCCAGCAAAAATGGAGCTGGGGGGGGGACGGCCTTCTGCAGCGCTCTGTCAGCAAAAATCGAACTTGGGAACTCCGTTTTCGGTTGCGACAGCCTCCTGCAGTGGTCTGTCAGTAAAAACGGAGCTCGGGAAGGCCGCACGCCATATTCCCAAACTCCATTTTCCCTGGCAGACTGCTGCAGGAGGCGTCGCAACCGAAAACGGAGCTCGGGGTCTCATTGCCCTGGAAGCTTGAGGGCCAGGCTGGGCACTTGCCCTCTGCTGTCTAGGGCTCTGGACAGTCCGGGGTTCTCTGCGTGGCCTGAGGGGGACAGGGAGGCTCCTCTGGAGCAGGGGTCTCCAACCTTGGCAACTTTAAGACTTGTAGACTTCAACTCCCAGAGTTCCTCAGCTTGAGGAACTCTGGGAGTTGAAGTCCACAAGTCTTAAAGTTGCCAAGGTTGGAGACCCCTGCTCTGGAGGACAAGGGTTTAGTGTCCTCCCTGGTCTCGCCATCCTCCTCTGGAGATAGTGGATTCCCCCGGCCCTGCTCAGGCCACCACAGGCGCCTCCCCACCCCCTGACATGAATGACGTTGAGCTGGCCACGCCCACCCAGTCCCCTGAGGTCAAGCGCAACCCTGATGCGACCCTCAACGAAATCGAGTTTGACACCCCCAATGTAGAGGGGAATATAAGGGAAAGAAATAGTTATTTATAAAGTTCTTGTTTAGATATCAGTTATCAGAGTGAACCAGTAGGTGGCAGCATATTAACTTGAAAATTAAGTGAAAATGAGATTAAAATACAACGATTAAAGCTTGACAAAACCTTGGTAACGTTTTACATTTTTTTAAAAAAAAAAAATTGCCCATAGGAAGGAAGTTTTAAAAGTCTAATTAAAATGTGTTTAAAGAGTGAACACGTAAGAGAGAGACTGTTCATCAGAACCGTTAAAACTGTGTTGTAGTTGTTTTAAAAAAATAACCAGAATATGAATAACATCCCTTCTGAGGACTGAATTGTTTGTTTTGGTTAGGTAAATAAGAAAATAAAATAGAAACAAAAAATGGGAACAGAAACAGATATGCCACTTCTAAAGTGAATAGGTCTTGAACGCCTTCAAAGTTGCAGCATAAATTGGCTCATAGTTGCTTTGCTAAGTCTGAAGAGTTGTTGTGGGTATAATCGTTTGTTATGGTATCCTTTAATTAACCAGCTTGGAAAAATAACGCAGGATATTATTTATAGTATGGTATGGATATTCATTCCTCAAAGCACATTCTATGTAAGTTTTGTTAGCGTCATTTGCATGTCTTAAAATTTCCCCGCTCGTTTCCTCATTTTTAGTAAAAAAAATTATTTGCCGAGATATGCAGATTAACCAATTTGCTCTTTTTTTCATCAAATATGCAGATTGCTTTTGTTTCCTCTTTCTTATCAAACAAATGCCGTGCTCTTTTGAACACCTTGATTTTTAAAAACGCCCTCATTCTATCATTTTCTTTTAAAGACCCCGTAATCACTTGCAGGGTAGAGTCTTAGGCAACTGAATGGCGCTGAGTGTTTACTGGCCGGATGCCCTTCCTGTCGCCAACGTGGAGTTTTGTTTAGCAGATATATTCTCATTGTGCCCAGAGAGAGAAATATCTGCCTTTACCTAGGATTGAACTCACAGCCTCCTGATTGTGAGGCGAGAGCTCTACCTCTAGGCCACCGCACCACTCCCTCCTCATTCTATCATCCAGTATATCTAATATTTTCTGCACATTTGTGTTGAAATATAGTAGGTAGGCTGGATTACCAGGAGTACATTCAAAGGAATAAGAGACAACTCAGTCCAGAAATGTTGGGCTCCATTGTCGTAAGTTGGGGACTAGCTGTAATGCTGTTTGGATTTCCCTCCTTCTCCGATGCTGTTTCAAGATCTGTCACTTCATTTGAATTAGTTTCTTATCGGCGCATGACATGTCGTACAACTGGGTTGTTTCTGTGGCAACATGGTTCAGATTGTGAATATTCACTGTATACCTTTTCCTTGCATCTATCGTTCATTTGGGTTTATTTTTTTCGTAATCTTTTTATTTTGGAGGTATACATGTGCACTTTGGAGTCAAGAACTTTGATAGGGTGTATCTAGGTTTCTTCCCTACCAGAATTCATAGGGTTACAACTTTTGGTGACTTGATTAGTAACCATTTCTGCCAAAAGATGAGCAATTTCTTACTGCTTTTTCAACAGATTGCTTTTCATAGTAGTAAAGATAGCTGCAGGCACCTTATTGCCCTCAGAAAATGCGTCTTCTTTCTGCCATTGGATCTCTGAATGCACATAATGTCTCAAGTCTACAGACTCAGATCTAGGAACAGCTTTATGGCAAGGACAAATATCCTTGAGGGCACACAAGAAAAAATTGAATTAAAAGATGGAGGAAGGAGCTCATCGAGCAAGGAATAATATTAGAGGATATGGCTGAAGATTCTGACCTCCCTTATACTACTACCGTGTTTTCCCGAAAATAAGACCCTGTCTTATATATATTTTTTGCCACCAAAAAAGGCCCCAGGTCTTATTTTCGTGGGAAGTCGTCCACTGATTCACCTCACTTGCGCGCATCGCCCACGGCCTCTTTTTCGCTGTTAGAGGCTTTCAGGAACTACTTTTTCTGCGGCCGGCAAGGCTTTCCTGAAAGTCTCTGCAGTCAATAACAGAGCTCTGGATCGATCTTTTTCCCCCCCCAAAAAAGAGGGTGAAAATCTGGGTGTGTCTTATACTCTGAATGTAGTCCTTCCCAGCTTCTCAAACGGAGATTTCAGATGCTGAAAAAAGCATCAGAAACAAAGCTTCAGAAACAAAGCCTCCAAACAGTGCTTCAAGAAAAAAAGCCTTGGAAACAGAGCTTCAGAGGCTTTTTTTCTGAAGGTCTGTTTTGGAGGCTTTCAGAGGCAGAAAAAAAAGCAAGGCACAAAGCTCACGACCAACGAACCTGTTGCTAAAATTCACCTCTGGAAACAGCTGATTGAGGGTATTCGGAGAGGCCGATCCACCTGCCAATCAGCTTTTTTCTTATTTTTCTCCCCAAAAGCTAAGGTGTGTCTCATACTCCGGTGCGTCTTATACTCCGAAAAATAACGTACTTTCGGGGTAGGTCCTATTTTCATGGAAACATGGTAGCTTGACAGTTGGGGTGCCTAAATGTAAAATCAATATGCTCAAGTGGAAGTTCTTAGCGGATAACAATGCACTGTGTGATTGTGGAGAGAGATAAACACAGATTTTGGAGTCCTAGTGGACAATCGTCTAAATATGAACCAGAAGTGTGCGACGGCAGCCAAAAAGCTAATGCAGTTAACCGAAGGATAGATTCAAGATCATATGAAGTGCTAGCACTCCTTTACAAAGCCTTAGTAAGACCACATTTGGAATACTTTATCCAGTTTTGATCACCATATTATAAAAAAAAGACGTTGAGAGTTTGGAAAGAGTGCAGAGAAGAAGAACAAAGACGATTAGGGGGCTAGAGCCTAAAATATAAGAAGAACGGTTGAAGGAATTGGGTATGGCTAGTGTAGTGGAAAAAAAAAGGACTACGGGGTGACATGATAACGTTCCAATATTTGAGGGGCTGCCACAAAGAAGAGGGAGTCAAGCAGAGGTGGGATTCAGCTGGTTTGGACCGGTTCGGGCGAATCAGATGTTAATTTTAATCTGATTCGACGAACCAGTAGTTGCACGGACTGGCTGACCCTGTCCGCCCCACCCTTCTCAGGAGTCTCCATGTGGCCCGTTTTGGATGCGAGGTAAATGCAGGGCCCACACGGAGGCTCTGGGAGGGCGAAAAATAGGTCTACTGGAAGTCCAGAAATGGGCCCATTTCCGGTCTTTGGAGGGCCTCCAGAGCCTAGGGGAGGTGGTTTTTGCCCTCCTGGAGGCTCAAAAAAAGCCTCTGGGCAACCCCCCCTGCTGTGGTGCAGGAAGCCGACTAGGCCACGCCTGCATGGCCATGGCCACGCCTACCCAGCAACCGGCCAGAGAACCGGTTGCTAAAAGTTTTCAATCCCACCCCTGGAATCAAGCTATTATCCTCCAAAGCACCTGAAGGAAGACAAGAAGCAATGGATGGAAATTTACGAAAGAGAGAACCAATCTAGAAATTAGAAGAAATTTCTTGACCGTGAGAACAATCAATCAGTGGAAAAGCTTTCCTTCAGAAGGTTGTGGGTGCTCCATCTCTGGGGGCTTTTAATAATAATAATAATAATAATTATTATTATTATTATTATTCATATTTCTATGCCGCCCACTCTCCGAGGACTCTGGCCGGATAGCATATTGCCCCCAACAATCTGGATCCTCATTTTACCCACCTCGGAAGGATGAAAGGCTGAGTCAACCTTTAGCCGGTGAGATTTGATTCGCTGACCTGCTGAACTAGCAGTCAGCTGAAGTAGCTGCAGTACTGCACCCTAACCACTGCGCCACCTCGGCTCTCGCCACCTGTCTCTTTTAAGAAGAGACTGGACAGCCAATTGTCAAAGCCCAGCCCTTCTGCTACTAGTATGTTGGCTACTATCAGAAGACATGTGTAACGATATTAATTTATTTTTTGCCTACGACAAAGCCAAGAAGGTGGCTTCATTCTGAAAGTTTAAAGTTTGATCTAGACAACGGCCGAAGAAATCTGCCATTTCATTCTGCTCTAGGTTCATGGAATTTTGTCGGCTACTCAGTATAGAATGGAATAGAACAGAATTCTTTTATTGGCCAAGTGTGATTGGACACGCAAGGAATTTGTCTTTGGTGCGTATGCTCTCGGTGTACATAAAAGATACGTTCCTCAAGAATCATAAGGTACGTGGGTGAATAAGCTAGTTAGCAGACTGATTAGTTTAAGAAAAGGGATTTTTAAGTGATATACTTAGGGGAGTGGAGGAAATGGATAGAGTGGAATAAATGTTAAACTAGATTTTATGGGGAAGGCTGCTTTGAAATGTTATAGTAATATATATAGAAGATTAAATGTTAAAGTAGGACTTATCATATAGTCTTAAAGTGGAAGGTGGTTTTGAATTGTTGTAATAATATATAGATATAAGTTTGGGAGAGGAGAAAAAGGGCAGATTATTGCCAAATTGGGAGTTATAATACTATTATGCTAAATTAGAAGTTATTCTACAATGTTATAGTATAATGTCTTTTTTTTTTTCTTTTCTGAAATGTATGGATAAAGGCGGATGTTTTAATATTAATAATATTTTTAGTAAGTAAAGGTCAGTATTGAGAGGAGGGAGTAAGTAATCTGTTATGAATTAGGTTTTTTGTTACGAAGAAGTCACAGGGGGGGAAGGGTGGGGAGGGGGGTTAGGGAGGGGGAGGGGGAGGGAAAAAAAAGGGGGAAAAATTTGTATTTGAAAACTTTTTCAATAAAAAAAAAAGAATCATAAGGTACAACACTTAATGATAGTCATAGGGTACAAATGAGCAATCAGGAACAACATCAATATAAATCGTAAGGATACAAGCAACAAAGTTACAGTCATAAATACTGTCCTCCTCCTCCTCCTCCTCCTCCTCCTCCTCCTCCTCCTCCTCCTCCTCCTCCTCCTCCTCCTCCTCCTCCTCCTCCTCCTCCTCCTCCTCCTCCTCCTCCTCCCCACTGCTCCTTTTACTCCATATGCCAACCTACCTCCCTTGTAGCACTGATCATCTTACTAGTTGGGTAACGAAATAGTTACAAGAAAACCACAAGCTCAGAGAGCACCAACCACCCTACAATTGTCCTCCTTCTCCTCTCCCCTCCCCTCCCTTCTCCTCTCCTCCTCCCCTCCCCTGCTCCTCTCCTCCCCTCCCTCTTGTTATATCTATTTTCTTGCACTTTTTTGAACACAAAATCCCAGCTTTTCTGCCAACTGTATTGCTGGATGTTGTAACGCAACTCTCTCTAGCATTGATTTCTCTCCCCCACCCCTCCTTCCCGATCTGGAGAAACGATCAATAAATGTCAGTAGATCACCGGTTCCCTTCTGAGGTTTTACTTTTCCTAACTCCCACGAGTAACGATGTCAGTTGTTTCTAGAGCACGCTGTACTTTCCTCCCGTCCCCTCAAGCTAGAGCGAAGTGCTTTTTTGGTATATTCCTTTGGATTCTACACTCTGAAGATCTATCTTGCTGGAGATCCGGGCGGTGGAATTTCTGTTGCCCTTCCATGCTATTCTGCAAATTCAACAAACACTTCTTTTGCAAGTGGTGCTTTTAGCCTTTTGCTTTCACACAATTCGCTTTTAAGTAGGCGTGCTCCTCCAGCCACCCTTTTCAGAAGCATCTTCATCTGTGGCATCCGTGCTCTATCTTACACTTCATTTCGTAGCCTCTTTTGAGTGTCCTATTTCACTAGCATCTAGAAGTGGAATAACGTAAAACGTCTTTAATATAAAACAGGTTCAATGGTTTGCCTCTTTTGGGCTTCCTGAAAAGACTTAGCTTGCATTATTTTTTAAAAATTTTATTTTACTTTATTTTATCTACAGGTAGCCAGGGATGGATAAAATAAAAATTGATGGTTTTTTTAATTTTCTTTTTTTAAAAAATAATAATAATCAGATTTCTAAAATTTAAATCGGATTTTTTAAAATTTAAATCAGGTGGGGTTTTTTTTTGTTTTTTTTTAAATTTGATTTATATGCCGCCCTTCTCCGGAGACTCAGGGCGGCTTACAATGCGTTAAGCAATAGCCTTCATACTTTTGTATATTTTATACAAAGTCAGCTTATTGCCCCCACAAACTGGGTCCTCATTTCACCTACCTTAGAAAGGATGGAAGGCTGAGTCAACCTTGAAGAATAGCAGCATTGTCGGTGGTGTTAAATATTTTTACATCATCGGCAAAGAGAACGCCGATTTCCAATTTACTTGGAAAGAACCTCACACTTTCTGGCACTGAAGTCATTCTAGTTGGATGATGTTTGCCAACTGTGCCTGATCATGTTTTTTTGTCAAATTTATTTTAATAAAATGCTTTTGGAGTAAAAATGTCTCTAAAGATTGTTTTCTATTTGATATACATTAATAATTTAGTTTATTCAGCCTGAAATGGAGCTTGGTTATGTAGCTTGAGGCTGTATATTCTGCAATATTGGGACTGTCGGTGAGTCAACAGTGGGTCAGCCACTGCGGGGCAGAGGTGACAGTTGCTTTTTACAAATTATGATTTAAATCGAGTTGATTTAAATGAAACCCACCCTGCAAGTAGCCCTCGACTTACGACCGCAGTTGAGCCCAAAACCTCTCCTGTTAAGTGAGACATTTTGCCCCATTTTACGATCTTTCTTGCCACAGTTGTTAAGAGAATCACGGCAGTTGATAAGTCCGTAACCCGGTCGTTAAGTGAATCCGGGCTTCCCCCAATGACTTTGCTGGGGAATTCTGGGAGTTGAAGTCCATAATTCTGGGAACTGAAGTCCACAAACCTGTAGACTCCCAATTCCCAGAATTGACTGGCTGGCTTGCTGAGGAATTCTGGGATTCTGGGAATTGGAGTCCACGGTCTTAAAAGTTGCCAAGGTTGGACATCTCGAGAGCAGGTGGTTGATTAAGCTGACAGCCCTAAGGATTTTACTCACGGCCACAAGGATTCCAGTTTGCTACACAAAGGGGCTTTGTACAGGTAGTCCTTGACTTACAACAGATCATTTAGTGACCATTCAAAGTTACAATGACACTGAAAAAAGTGATTCATAACCGGTTCAACTCCCCAACCTTTGCAGCATCCCCATTAGAAGTGGTATTCAGCCGGTTCGGAAATCGCTGGTGAGCCCACTCTATGCCATCCTATTTAGGCATGTTTTTGAGGATGGGCGCATATGCAGAAGGCACGCACGTCAGCAAAGCACATGTGTGAAAGGCTGGGCGCATGTGTGGTCAAGCGCGCACACGCTCACATTTGCGAACCGGTAGGGAATACCACCCCCTGATCCCCATAACCACGTGATCAAAATTCAGAAGCTTGGCAACTGGTTCGTACTTACGACTGTCGGCTGTGTCCCAAGGTACGTGATCCCCTTTGGCGACTTTCTCACAAGCAAAGTCAACAGGGAAGCCAGGTTCCCTTAACAACTGCAGATATGGGTTAGAAATGTAAGATTCACACAAGCTCAAAATTTAAGAGAGAACTTTTATAAAATGTTTTATAGATGGCATTTTAGACCCAAAAAAACTAGCCTGTATGTATCCAAATTTACAACCCAAGTGTTGGTGATGTGAGTGTGAAGATGCTACATATTTTCATATATGGTGGACATGTAAAAAAAATTAAGGCTTTTTGGATAAAAATATGGTGGATTATTCAAAATATTTTAAGGAAAAAAATTAAATTTACACCACAGTTTTTTCTGTTGGGAATAGTCACGGATTGTACCGTAATAGAGACTAAGCTGGTTTTGAATTTAATAACAGCTGCCAGGTTACTAGTGGCACAGTACTGGAAGAAGGAAGATCCACCCACCATTGAGGAATGGACACTAAAAGTTGTGCATTTGGCAGAGATGGCAAAAATTTCATCATACCTTAAAGACTATTCAAATGAAAGATACATATCAGAATGGAGAAGATGGATTGACTATATACAAAAAAAAGTATCCTAATAAGAAGATTCATATAGCTTATGAATGAAATATTTTTAAGTAGTTTATGTTTATATTTTTTTGAGTTACAAGGAGTTAAAGACTTAGGGAGAATATGAATGTAATAATTTGTTAGCATATTTTAGCTTTACGTTTGTGAATGCTATACCCTGTGCTTGTTCTGGGAAGTCTAGGGAGGTGGGTGTGGGGGAAGGAGGGGAAGGGGGGGGTGGGAGGGGTTGAGGGGGGAAGGGTGGGGGGGGGAGAAAATGTTTGTATTTCTTATAAAACTTTTTAATAAAAAAAACAACAACTGCAGTGATTCACTTAACAACTGTGGCAAGAAAGTCTGTAAAAGGCGGCAAAAATTCATTGACTAACTTTCTCACTTAACAGCAGAAATTTTGGGCTCCGCTGTGCTACTGGGTAGGACTACCTGTAATCCATGTCCAACTCAGTACAACCTTCTCCCTTTCCGATAAGCTTTCCTGGCAACCGATAGAGAGCCGTGATGGCGAACCTATGGCACGCGTGCCACAGGTGGCACACCGAGCCATATCTGTGGGCACGCAAGCGTTTCCCTAGGTCAGCTCCAGTGTGCACGTACGCACTAATCCATCTGATTTTTGGGCCTTCCGGGCCCACCAGAAGTCAGGAAATGGGCCATTTCCAGCCTCCGGAGGGGTGGGGAAGGCCGTTTTCGCCCTCCCCAGGCTCCAAGAAACCTCTGGAGCCTGGGGAGGGTGAAAAACAGGCCTACTGGGCCCACCGGTAACCTTTTTGTTGTCGCATGCCAAAAGCGGGGGTAGCGGGGGGGTCATACGTGCATGCGTGGGGCGGCATTGAATTATGGGTGTGGGCACGCACGCGCGCGACCCCACTGTGCTCCCCCCGCTTTTGGCACGCGACGGCAAAAAGGTTAGCCATCCCTGCGCTAGAGCTTCTTGGAGGAGAAACGAGACGTTTTTGTCCTCCTTCCTCAAGGAGAAAAACCATCCAGCTGCTTTTTTGGAAAAGCACTTTGGAGACAGCTGTGACCTGGATGACTGAGAATCCTCCGCGGTCCTTCTCCCTCCCTTGAATTAAATGACTGGCTGCCACAGAGTCAATCAAATCCCTTCACGATGCTAGCTCTCAAGCTCCCCTCCCGCGTGTCAGGACGATAAGAGTTTCTGCCTGCCAGCCTTAACCATTCTCCTGGCTGGCTGTGTGGCTTTATTGTCCCTTGGTATGAGTCATCCTCTTCGGTAGGTGGATTGACTGGTTCTTCGCAGCAGCAGTTCCTTTCCTCCCAGGCAGAGCATTTAATTTGCATTTTGCTCAGAATTCCCTCAGAAGGTAGCATCTCTGCCTAGTTTTAAATGCAAGCTTTCTTATTTATTCCCTGCAGCTACCTTGTGAGGCCTTTGGTGTGTATTAAAAAGCTTCTGAACGGTTCATTATGCATTGCAAAGGTGGCATCTGATGTCATTTCTGCAGCAGCCTTCACAGTACAGGTAATCCTCGACTTAAATTCAGACTTAACGACGGCCCTGAAAAAAAGAACTTGGGACCATTTTTTTTTCACAGCTGTGACCGTTGCAGCATCCCCATAATCATGTGATCGAAATTCCAATTTAATTCAATTCAAACCTTTATTGTCAACGCACAACATGTGTACAGTTGAGATTATGACCGTCGCTGTGTCCCAAGGTCATGGGATCAACTGTGTCCCAAGGCCATGGGTTCATATTTATGACCGCTGCAGTGTCCGAAGCTCATGGGATCAACTGTGTCCCAAGATCACAGGTTCATATTTATGTCCGCCGCTGTGTCCCAAGGTCATGGGATCAACTGTGTCCCAAGATCACGGGTTCATATTTATGATCGCCACTGTGTCCCAAGGTCATGGGATCAACGGTATTCCAAGGTCACGGGTTCATATTTATGACCGCCGCTGTGTCCCAAGGTCATGGGATCAACGGTATCCCAAGGTCACGGGTTCATATTTATGACCGCCGCTGTGTCCCAAGGTCATGGGATCAACTTCTCACAAGCAAACATGACAGGGAAGCCAGATTCACTTAACAACCGAGGCAAGGTTGTAAAATGGAGCAAAACTCCCTTAACAAACGTCTCACTTAACCACAGAAATTTTGGGTTCCATTGCGGTCGTAAATCAAGGACTATCTGTACTTGCAAAACATTTCGGGATGTTTAATATGAATGTTATTAAAGTTGACTCAGGTAGAATTGTTTCTTGAATTACCTAGTGCAGATTGGGGGGGGGGGATAACGATGGCAAATTTCGGATCTGCCGATTTCAACTCCCAGAATTCCTGAGCGAGCTGGCTCAGGAATTCTGGGACTTGAAGTCCCCAGGTCCTAAAGTTATCACAATTGTCCACCTCTGATCTAGTGTGTGTGATATTCTCTGACATTTTAGTAACATGCATGGATAAACTCTCTCCTTCCTTCGGAGAGAGACTCATAACCAAACGAAATTTTGTCATACGTAGTCCTCGGCTTACAACAGTTCGTTCAGTGAACGTTCAAAGTTACAACGGCACTGAAAAAATGTGACTTATGGCCGTTTTTCACAGTTACGACCTTTGCAGCATCCCCATGATCATGGGATCAAAATTCAGGTGCTTGGCAAACCGGTTCATACTTATGACTTATGTCGCTGTGTCCCAAGTTCACATGATCCCCTTTGGCGACCTTCGGACAAGCAAAGTCAATGGGGAAGACAGACTCATTTAACTGATTTAGTCACTGGGTGACTGACTTATCCATTGCAGGGCTTCCAGAGGTGGTATTCAGCCGGTTCAGATTGATTTGCCTGAACAAGTAGCAGAAATTGTGGGTGGGCCGCCCAGGCTCTCGGGCCTCATGCGTATGCGTATGCGTGAGGAAAGCGCATGCACGGAAGGCTGGGCGCATGCGTGGAAGCAAGCGTGCGCGTGTGCAGGGTGAACTGGGAGCAACATAATGTGAAACCCACCGCTGAGGGGTTCACTTAACTTTCTTGAGGCAAGAAAGTTCTCAAAACTCACTTGACAAATGTCTCGCTTAACAACAGAAATTTGGGACTCAGTTGTGGTTGTAAGTTACCCGTAGTCAGTGGTGAATTCAAGTAATTTAACAACCGGTTCTCTGCCCTAATGATTTCTTCCAACAACCAGTTTGCCAAACTGCTCAGAAAGTTAACAACCGGTTCTCCCGAAGTAGTGCGAACCGGCTGAATCCCATCACTGCCTGTAGTCCTTTTAGTATTTACCATATCTCCTTTTCAGAACCGTCAGAATGGTAATTCAACCTACCTTCTCTTATGGTCTCATAAAAGAGAGATACAGGTGTCATAATTCTATCATGCCCCCCTCAAACCCCCCCCCCCAATGTATGGGGTTTTGCATGACTTCTGCACAACCTGGTTGAAGTGGGGGAGATTCTCTCTCCTTGATCAGTTTCCATCCGTTGCTTCTTGTCTTGTCTTGTCTTGAGGTGCTTTGGAGAATTTTATTATTAGACGTCTACGCTGCCCCTCTTTGTTAGCTTCCTTCCTAGCTCAGCCATCCGTAAGTCACAGCCTTTGATTGAGCACTGAACCCAGAGGGTTGAAGGAGGGGCATGAAGACCATAAACCCTGTGATTTGCTCTCTCTTGACCTGGTAAAGTAAAAGGTAAAGGAGTCCCTGCGGATTTTACTCCGCTAGATGTTGCTGACTCTAGGACTAGGGTGTCAAACTCAAGGCCTGCGGGCCGCATCTCACCTGTGGGGTGCTTAGATCTGGAAGCATCCCGGGCTTAGATCTGGAAGCCACCGTGGGCCGCCTGTTATGGCCCGTATGTGGCCTGTG
Organism: Pituophis catenifer annectens; assembly: GCF_029215685.1. Classification (NCBI taxonomy): domain Eukaryota; kingdom Metazoa; phylum Chordata; class Lepidosauria; order Squamata; family Colubridae; genus Pituophis; species Pituophis catenifer. Next base: position 5,475,114 of record NW_027256887.1, read on the forward strand.
CAGCTAGTAGCTGATTCCAACAGCGAGGAGGCTGGTGTGGTACTGTGCCAGCAGCCTGTGCAGCTGGCATTCGAGTCGGACAATGAGGAGGCTGGAGAAGATGTAGTGCCAGAGGTGGGGATTCAGCCAGAACCTCCAGAAGCTCCCATAAGTGAAGAGGAGAAGCCTCTTCTCGATGAACGGGTGCGCAGAGCTGCCAAAAGGCAGGAGTGGCTCCTCAGGAGGAGGTCTCCTCGAGAGTAAGGCTTGGGGCTAATTGGCCACTCCCTTAGCCTATTTGAGGAGGAACGCCGACTGAAGGAATTTGCAGGGAACAACTTAGTTCACATACCTTCTTGTTTTGTCTTGCTTATCTTATCAGCTTCCTGCAAATTGCTTCTGGGCATTCTGCCAACCATAGTAAGTTTTCAGTTATTATTCTTTGAATTCTTGGCGGCTGTTAATGCAATTAATTAACAGCCGTTGTTATAAAAGACTGGTTTATTCAGTAAATTAAGGTTTGAACGGACTTTGTGTGTGCTGCGTTCTTTGGGGTCCGTAGCTGGGGCAAACACCCGCCCTGGAAACAGCGAAGGACTGGCCCACAGTGCCCATGCCAGTGAAAATGGGTGGGGCCCTCCTGAGCTCCATTTCTGCTGGCAGAGGGTTTCAGGAGGCCGTCACTGCTGAAAACAGAACTCAGGAGCCCACTGGCAAAGTGCTCAGGCCACCACAGGCGCCCCTGACACAAGTGACGTCCAACTGGCCATGCCCGCTCTGCCCACAGACCCCTGTCCCCGCAAGGTGAAACACAACCCTCAATGAAATTGAGTTTGACACCCCTGCTCTAGGAGGTAGCGCATATTTCTATTTCAAGGCCATTACACCAGTGTTGTCCGAAAACATTTCTGCGATCATGTGGCCAGCATGATATCACGGAACGCCATTACTTTCCCACACAAAGTGGTATCTATTTATCTACTCGTATTGGCATGCTTTTCGAACTGCTAGGTTGGCAGGAGTTGAGGTGAGGACGGGAACTCACCCCCGGTTGTGTGATGCTCAGGTCTCGAACCTGGGCTGCCGGCTTTCCAGTAGACAAGCCCGGCGTCTTAGTCGCTGCGCCGCTACCACTTCCCCTGATCTGGACAGAATAACGTAACAATTCTCTCAAGCCAGGATCAGTAACCAAACAGCAGCTCCAGTTATTATGCAAAAAGCCCACTTCACAGGCCCCTGCGTCTTTCAGCAGCTCAGCACTTTCTGATGTCATAATATATTCAATAAACAAAGGGATTTTTTTAAAAAACTAGCTGCTCAGACAAGATATGTAAGATAAAGAAAACTTCACTGTGCAGTCCTGAGGGGAAAAGATACATGGACCGGGGTAGAAAGGTAGAAAGAAGACATGGACGGCGAGAAATAAATCCTCAGAAGTATGGAAACACGCTGAATTCTGGGAGATCAAGCACCGTAGGAAACCCACAGAACAGCTGTGCTTTTCTCGATGTTGTTTTAGGTAAGAACGTTTTTTTATTTGTACCACTTGGTTTTAAATCAGGGGTCTCCAAACTTGGCATCGTTGAGACTTGTGGACTCCAACTCCCAGCATGCCTGGTTGAGGAATTCTGGGAGCTGAAGTCCACACGACTTAAAAGTTTACAAGTTTGGAGATCCCTGATTTAAAGGACAATCTTGCATTGAAAACGAGGCGCCAGGGTGGCGCAGTGGATAGAATGCAGTACTGCGGGTTACTTCGGTCGGCCTGCCGGCTGCCTGCAATTTGGCAGTTCGAATCTCACCAGGCTCAAGGTTGACTCAGCCTTCCATCCTTCCGAAGTTGGTCAAATGAGGACCCAAATTGTTGGGGGCAATAGGCTGACCCAAAATGAGGACCCAAATTGTTGGGGGCAATAAACAGCTTAGAGAGGGCTGTAAAGCACTGTGAAGCGGTATATAAGTCTATGTGCTATTGCTATCTACTTTTTTTAGGAGGTTTAAGAATAGTTGTATGCGTAGTTTAAATGGTCTTTTCTGAAGCACAACGATGACTAAAACCGTTGCCAGATTAAATCCCAGAGCCACTTAATGAAAGAGCAGATTATTAATGTTTTCTTCCTCCCGATTTTAAAAGCACATTCACCTTTTTTCTAATTCTGTTTCCCTTCATATATATTCAGCGTATAGGTTTAGTGCACAGCCTGGTCTTACCCCTTTGTCCGTCTCTTTCACTGCACTATGTTCAGAGGTGGTATTCAGCCGGTTCAGACTGTTTCGGGCGAACTGGTAGCACCGACAATCAGTTGGCCCCGCCCACTTGCCCCCGCTCTATCCTGTCCTTTATTTCCTGCTTTGTAGCTCATCTCAGTGGCGGTGCACAGCTGATTTCCCCCTCCCTCGCTGTTCTACTTACAGTTGCTGAGTTAGAAGGTAAGCAGCTGAGCTTTTAAATGCTCCATTTTCAGCGCTGCGCACAAGCACCTTAGGTACGCATGTGCGCGCAAAGTACACGCTCACTGAACTGGTTGTTAAACCAGCAGCATTCCACCACCGGCTGTGTCTACACTGTGGCTTCCTGACCTGTAAATTGGTTTTGCATGAGGACAATGCAATAGGACATTCCTCAGGTTGGCACGACCAACACAATCAAAAGCCTTTTTGTAAACAATGAAGCACATAGCAATTTCCTTTTGGATTTTTTTATTTGTCTTCTCATTTTAACCAGCGTGTCTCAGCCATGTTGTTTCCTCAGCTTTTTCTAAAGCCAACTTGACCAACTGGCCCCTCTCTTTCTATGTAGGGGAGGGGGTCAGCAACCCGCAGCTCTGGAGCCGCATGTGGCTCTTTCATCCCTCTGCTGCGGCTCCTTGTCGCCGATCGGCTCCACAATTGATAGGGCTTTCGGTTAAGACAGGTGGAGGAAAAAGGACGCCGCGCTAGGAGGAGACTCTATGGTGGGGGAACCGGACTTCCGGTCAGCAGAGGAAAAAGGACGCTGCGCTAGGAGGAGACTCTATGGTGGGGGAACCGGACTTCCGGTCAGCAGAGGAAAAAGGATGCTGCGCTAGGAGGAGACACTATGGTGGGGGAACCAGACTTCTGGTCAGCAGAGGAAAAAGGATGCCGCGCTAGGAGGAGACTCTATGGTGGGGGAACCAGACTTCTGGTCAGCAGAGGAAAAAGGATGCCGCGCTAGGAGGAGACACTATGGTGGGGGAACCAGACTTCTGGTCAGCAGAGGAAAAAGGATGCTGCGCTAGGAGGAGACTCTATGGTGGGGGAACCAGACTTCTGGTCAGCAGAGGAAAAAGGATGCCGTGCTAGGAGAAGACTCTATAGTGGGGGAACCGGACTTCTGGTCAGCAGAGGAAAAAGGACGCCGCACTAGAAGGAGACTCTGGGTGGAGAGGGGTTACGGTTAGCTATTCTCCGAAGCATCTGAAGGCAGGACAAGAAAAAATGCAGTGATTCTGCGTCAAGAGAGGTTGTAAAATGAGGCAAAACTCACTGTCTCGCTTAGCAACAGAAATTTTGGGCTCATAAGTCAAGGACTACCTGAATACGTTCATATTGTGGAAACCGGTTGGCTTTTTTTTTTTTTTTTTTTTAGCTTAACTTGGGACCTGCACTTGAGCATGTCCTGTTCCGGTCAACACCTAGATGGTTTTTGATGATGTAATTACCACCATTTTTTTACTAGTCATATAGACAATTGGATTCCTATCTGCTTCATCTGGTGATGTCCATGTACACAGATGCTGTTTTCAGATAACCGCCTGTTGAGACGGCCAAAAGAATCGTGATCTGGCCAGTAGGGCTAAATGTTAAGAAGCGACCGTCGCTAAGCAAGACAATTGCTAACCAAGGACTACCTATACTTGATATTCAAGCCTCCTTCCCTCTCCCATCCCCAAACCTTGGTTCTTTTGACCATGATTGGTGAAAACTAGCTGAAACTGTAGAGTAAACCTTTGGTGGTGTTAGTTGCGAAGTCGTGTCTGACCCATCGCAATCCCATGGACAACGTTCCTCCAGGCCTTCCTGTCCTCTACCATCCTCCGGAGTCCATTTAACCTCACGCCGACTGTTTCAGTGACTCCATCCAGCCACCTCCTTCTCTGCCGTCCCCTTCTTCTTTTACCCTCCATCGTTCCCAGCATTAGGCTCTTCTCCAGGGAGTCCTTACTTCTCATTAGGTGGCCAAAGTATTTGAGTTTCCTCTTCAGGATCTGGCCTTCTAAAGAGCAGTCAGGGTTGATCTCCTCTAGGACTGACCGGTTGGATGGCCTTGCAGTCCAAGGGACTCGCAGGAGTCTTCTCCAGCACCAGAGTTCAAAGGCCTCCATTCTTTGGCACTCAGCATTCAATTATGGTCTAATTTTCACAGCCATCCATTGCAACTGGGAAAAGCATAGCCTTCACTGTACGCACTTTTGTTGGCAGGGTGATGTCTCTGCTTTTTAGTATGCTGTCTAGATTTGCCATAGCTTTCTTCCCCAGGAGCAAGCGTCTTTTAATTTCTTGGCTGTATTCCAGGGGTGAAATGCTCCCGGTTCAGACCGGATCGCCTGATCTGGTAGAGATGGCGGTGGGTGGTTCGGAGAACCAGTGGCAAAAATTCCTGCCCCCAATCCATGCCCAGCTGAGCTGCGCGATCATCAGAGGCTTTTTTTTTTTTTTTACTTTTAAAAGCATTTAAAAATAAAACTGAATTTTCAAACAAGACTATCATGAAAGTACAACAAGTGGGGTTCACAGAATAAGTCAAGGAAGAAAATAAATACCTTTAGGTAGAATCAGAATGAGGAAAAATGAAAAGAGCCGGATTCTTACTCTGGGGAACAGGGTGGATAAAAATCAATGATTTTTTTTTAAAAAAATCAAAAATAAATCGGATTTTTTTGATTTAAATCGGATTTTTTTGATTTAAATCGGATTTTTTTTAATTTTTATCGAATTTATTTTAATAAAAAACTTTTGGGATAAAAATCTATCATAAGTTAGTTTTCTATTTAAGATACATAAATAATTTAGTTTATTCAGCATGAAATGGAGCTTAGTTATGTAGCATGAGGCTGTATATTCTGCAACACTGGGACTATCGGTGAGTCAACAGTGGGTCAAAGGAGTAGCAGAGATGACAGCTGCTCTTTAACAATTATGATTTAAATCGAGTTGATTTAAATCAAGCCTTTTTACTAGTGATTTAAATTGTGATTTAAATCAACTCGATTTAAATCAAATCCACCCTGCTGGGGAATCAAAAGGAATTTTAAGGATGGTCTTAGACATTGTTTTTTTCCAATTTGTTGACTAAGGAATTCTGGGAATTGAAGTCCACGCATCTTAAAAGTTGCCAAGTTTGAAAATCACTGGCCTTGAGCATATTCTAATGCTCCAAGGGATAAATTCCCTTGGAGTTGCAATAAGCACATGTGCATTTAACCAATAATATTTCTTGTGGTGTAAGAAATCATTGCGGTTAGCTTTAAATCAATATTTATGCTGCCAGCAAAGTCCATAGTAATAACATCATGGAGACCGGCAGGTGAAAACTATACCTGTGGAAGCCACATTAAAATGAATATTCTGAAACGATCTCTACATGCCTTCTCATTCTCTCTTTCTCTCTGGCAGAGAAAGAAACTAGTTGTTCAAAAGAAACTCTAATTGCTACCGGCAAATGAAGCGAGTGAATTTCTGCAAGTCTAATTTGCGTGTCATAATATTTTATGTCTCCGTGTTGTCATAATCTTTCAGAAGCTGGTTTGGCTGCCATAATGACATTGGAAATGAAAGTCACATCATTTCTCTGACTTCTTTTCTGTTTTAAAAATGACTTGTCTTGGTATTCAGATTGTTGCTGGATTTTAGTGTTTTGTTTTTTTTAAATTTTCTAACCTTAAATAAAATAATTTGTTACCTAATATTAGTTTTGTGGTGGTTTTTATATGGGAGCATGATGTTAGGAGAAATTCTCAAATCATTTGCCATGGAAAAGGAAACACACTGGGATTGCGCAATGTTTCTAAAAATATTCTTTGTTTGTAGCGCATTTTTAGCCGAAGTGCTATTGCTATTTTATAAATATTTTTGAAAGTAACATCGGAATCAGATATACCCCCTTTCTTATTTTTATTTCTGAGGGGATAAAAATACAGGTAGTCCTCGACTTATGACCCCAATTGAGCCCCAACATTTCTGTTGTTAAGTGAGACATTTGTCCAGTGAATTTTGCCCCATTTTACGACCTTTTTTGGCCACGGTTGTTAAGCGAATCGCTGTGGTTGTTAAGTGAATCTGGCTTCCCCCTTGACTTTGCTTGTCAGAAGGTCGCAAAAGGGGATCATGTGACCCCTGGGCACTCCAACCGTCATAAATACGAGTCAGTCGCCAACCATCAGACTTTTGATCACGTGACCCTGGGGATGCTGTAATGGTCATAAAGTGTGAAAAACAGCCATAAGTCACTTTTTCATTGCTGTTGTAACTTCGGTCACTAAATGAACAGTTGTAAGTCAAGGACTATTTGTAGTTGAAGCCATTGCTATATGGAACGGGCAGCATCTTATTTTTTTTTTTTAAAAAATATTTAAGCTTTTCAAAAGAGCAAAGGACTTCTTTTTTTTTTTGATCCTGTTTTGAAATAAACATTAAAATTATGGTCCCAAGGAGTGGAGAGTCTGTTTCTTTTTATTTCACTTTTATGGAGTCTTACACAGTAAAGGAAAATGTGCAACGTGAAATGATTCTATGAGGACAAACAATAAAAAGGCTCAAATATGAAGTGGAAAGATTTTGGAAGAAGCTGGAATAGACCAGGGGTGAAATGCTCCCGGTTTGGACTGGATCGCCCGATCCGGTAGCGATGGAGGCGGGTGGTTCGGAGAATCGGTAGCAAAAATCCCTGCCCCCCCGCCATGCCCAGCTGAGCTGCACAATCGTCAGAGGGGATTTTTTTACTTTTAAAAGCATGTTTTCTACAACCTCTTCGGCCGAAAAAATGCTTTTAAAAGTAAAAAAATCCCCTCTGATGATTGCGCGGCTCAGCTGGGATCATCAAAGGCTTTTAAAAGAAAAAAAAAACCCTTTTTTTAAAAAAATGCCTCTGACGATCCAAGCTGAGTTGCCTGATCGGCAGAGACTGTTTTTCTTTTAAATGCCTCTGACGATCAGGCAACTCAACTTGGATCGTCAGAGGCATTTAAAAGAAGAAAACCCTTTTTTTCTTTTAAATGCCTCTGACGATCCCAGCTGAGTTGCCTGATCGTCAGAGGCATTTAAAAGAAAAAAAGTCTCTGCCGATCAGGCAACTCAGCTGGGATCGTCAGAGGCAATTAAAAGAAAAAAAAACCATTTTTAAAAAGCCTCTGCCGATCAGGCAACTCAGCTGGGATCGTCAGAGCCTTTTGAAAGCATTTTTTTACAACCTCTTCGCTGAAGAGGTTGTAGAAAAAATGGTTTTAAAAGTAAAAAAAAAAAATGGCCACGCTCACCCAGTCACATTACCCCCCACCACCACCAAGCCACGCCCACAGAACCAGTAGTAAAAAAATTTAGATTTCACCACTGGAATAGACCAATAAGGTTTTGCTTCTTCGGTGATCTTTACGGGGTGTCAAAATATTAATAAAAAGTACATCTTAAGAATAAAGATGACGTTAAGAATGTTGAGCTTGGTGGAAATAGCAAATTATAAATGTTTGGTCAGGAAAAAATACTATGTTAGCTTAAGATTCAATTTTACTTTCACTGGACGTGTCAAATCAGTTTTTGAGTTGCTGGTTACTGACTGTATGGTTGCAATAAATTGCTTCCTTACTTTTTGGATTTTATGTTGGGACTTCTGGGAGGATTGAAAACAAAACACAAGTGGCTAAACCGGCGTTTCTCAACCTTGACAACTTTAGTATGTGTGGATTTCAACCCCCAGAATTCCCCAGCCAGCATGAAATCCACACATCTGAAAGGTGTAAACTTTAGCTAGCCACGCAACTTAACTGGGCTAATCCTAGAATTTCTTGCAATAAAGTTTGCCTGAATTGAATCCTTCTATTTACTTTGGAAGTGAGCGCTTGTTAAGAATGATGCCACACTAACATTTTTCCATAGGGATGCGGTGGCTCAGTGGCTAAGACGCTGAGCTTGTCGATCGAAAGGTCGGCAGTTCAGCGGTTCGAATCCCTAGTGCTGCGTAACGGGGCGAACTCCCTTTACTTGGTAATTCTTTATCCTTTAATTCTAGACCGTGGAAAATGCATGCCAGAGTTTAAGAAGGTTTAAGTAATTTAACATTGTTTTGTTTTAATTTGTCAGTCTGTAGAGTATAGCTCAGGGGCTAAGACTCTGAGCTTGTCGATCGAAAAGTCGGCAGTTCAGTGGTTCGAATCCCTAGTGCTGCTTAACGGGGTGAGCTCCCGTGACTTGTCCCAGCTTCTGCCAACCTAGCAGTTCGAAAGCACGTAAAAAAGGCAAGTAGAAAAATAAGGACCACCTTTGGTGGGAAGGGAACAGCGTTCCGTGCGCCTTTGGCATTTAGTCATGCTGGCCACATGGCCACGGAGACGTCTTCGGACAGTGCTGGCTCTTCGGCTTTGAAACGGTGATGAGCACCGCCCCCTAGAGTCAGGAACGACTAGCACATATGTGCGAGGGGAACCTTTACCTTTAACATTTTCCATGTAGCTTAAGCTTTGAATATACTCTCAAATTGGGGATAGGTCCAAAAGGTTTTTTTGGGTGTCCTCCGAAACCCCTCTTCTCATTTGCCTTCTATTTTCACGATCACGTCATCAAGATGTTGAGACTTTGGAAAAAGGTCAAAGAAGAGCAACGAAGATGATCAAAGGCTTGGAGACTAAAACCACGTGAAGAACGGCTGCAGGTTTTGGGTTTGGCTGGTCTAAAGAAAAGAAGAATTAGGGAGTGACATGATAGCAGTATTCTGATATTTTGAGGGGCTACCACAAAGAAGAGGGGGGTCAAATTATTCTCCAAAGCATCAGAGGACAGGACAAGAAACAACGGTTGGAAACTAACCAAAGAGAGATGCAATCTGGAATTAAGGAGAAACTTCCTAACAGTAAGGACAATTAACCAGTGGAACTGCTTGCCACCAGAAATCGTGGGCACTCCATCACTGGAGGTTTTTTAAGAAGAGACTGGACAGTCACTTGTCTGAAATGTTATTATATAGGTTCTCTTGCTTGAGAGATACTTCTAGATACTGAAGAATTGTCATGATTAATAAACCATACAATCACCCAGCCGACTTTTTCATTTATATTAGTTGCACAATTTCTTGGCTTCCAGCCTGAGCTAACTTTCTTTTTTTTTTAAAAAAAAAAAATTATTATATTTTTATTGTTAAAGAATAACAGAAAAGAAAAAAAAATCAATACAAAAAATCAATAGTAAGGAAAGAAAATTTTTTCCCCCCCAACGTGCTATACAAACGGAAAGGAAGTTTTAGGAAATTGAAATCTTCAATTCTTCCAGAAATCTCTTTGATAAGGTACTGGTGCCGATTCATCCAATCTCCCAAGTGCAAAGTCCACAAATGGTTGCCAAGTGTTCCAAAAAACATTTTCTTTATATATACCACTTCTAATTTTAATATCACAAGTCAATTTATCATTTAATGCAAATTTCCATGTTTCATTGTACCATTCTTCTAATTTTAAGTCAACATTTAATTTCCAATATCTAGCAATTATAATTCTCCCCATTATAACCAAAATCCTCACCAATTCTCTTTCTCCAGTTGTTAATGTTGTTTCATTCAATATTAATAATAATATGGTTTCCAATTTCAATTTGACCCTCTTCTTAATTATTTCAAATATTTCATTTTCTATCCTAGATCAAAAAAGTTCAACCCCATTACATTTACACCACATATGAGCATATGTCCCAAGTTCCACTTTACATCTCCAACACATTTTATCCACTTTATTATCCATGAGCTAACTTTCTGGAGGGCTAGTGGTAGCCTTAAGTATTTTTTGAGTGCCGCTTTGAATATTTCTCATACTTAAAAAGACAAGAAGCTTCTTTGAATGAAGGAATAGTTGAGCGTCTGCCTTGAGATGCCTGGGTAATTCTCTCTCTAAACACAGTGAACAGTATACGACGGGGAGTAAAAAAATGTGAAGAGCTTTATTTTGGGAGCTTAAAGCACACAGGGAGTCCTCGTGTTACGACCACAATTGAGCCCAAAATTTATGTTGCTAAGTGAAACATTTGTGTTAAGTGAGTTTGCCCCATTGTACGACTTTTTTTTGCCACAGCAGTTAAATGAATCATTGCATTTATTAAGTTAGTAACACAGTTGTTAAGTGAATCTGGATTTGCTTCTCAAAAGGTCACAAAAGGGGAACACGTGGCCCCGGGCCACTGCGACCGTCATAAATATGAACTAGCTGCCAAAACTCCAGAATTTTGATCACCTGACCATGGGGAAACTGCACACGGTCGTAAGTGTGAAAACTGATCACAAGTCCCTGTTTTCAGGGCTGTTGTAACTTCGGTCACTAAATGGACTGTTGTAAGTCAAGGACTACTTATATTAGCCATCCACCGATAATTTGAATATTGCTAATAATAGTATGGCATTCAATGAGAAATTCAGGAGGATGTTAATTGTGACTTCAGAGCACCACTGTGCTCAATCGGTCTGTCCTACTACAGACAGTCCTCGACTTACAACAGTTTGTTTAGTGACCGTTCAAAGTTACAACGGCATTGAAAAGGGTGACTTATGACCGTTTTTCAGAGTTACGACCTTTGCAGCATCCTCATGATCAAAATTCAGACGTTTGGCAGCTGACTCATATTTATGACCGTCGCTGTGTCCCTGGGGTCACGTGATCCCCTTTTGCGGCCTTCCGACAAGCAAAGTCAGTGGGGAAGCCACTTAACGACCGTGTTACCAGCTTAACATATGCAGTGATTCACTTAACAAACTGCAGCACGAAAGCAGGAAATTTTGGGCTCAATTGTGGCCGTAAGTCGAGGACTACTTGTATTTGCAACAGGATGGAATATATTTAGAAAGAAAGACAGAGAGTGAAAGGCAATTGGATTCTTTGAATCCAGTGATTTTCCTGCCCTGCTCTCTGTCCCGTCTCTCAGAGATTTTTGAAATCGGGAAGAATATCGGATTTAATCCAGTGTCGGATTTTCTCCTTGGGGGTTAGAGCTCTTTATCTGATCTTGGAGAAGATAATCTCCTTGATTCTATAATTCTTGGGATGCTTCACAGGGAGCAATTGGATTCCCTCCCTGATCTTACAAATCAGCTATAATTTGATATTGACTCCTGGCTGCTGCTCCAGGGAGAAGTGAAGGCATACAAGTGCTGGGCTAGAGAGGCCTGATGACAACAGTACCTTCTTTCGCCTTCCTCTACTGCTCCCGATACCTGTCTTCTGTTAACTCTCATCCTGCACATTTTATCTGTAAACTTAACTTTCAGGGAAGCAGTGACTTATTAACATGAGCAGCCTTATTCAGAGTGCAGCGTGTTAGCTATTTTTTTAAAAAAATCTTCAATTTAGATGGATTTATATAATGGATTTTATATTTTATATAAAATATATTTTATATTTTATTTGTATCCCAGTTTCCTCCTTATTTAAATAGGAGAGAGAATGAGTATTATTGGTCCTGTTTGGTTAAATTGTTTTGGGGAGGGGGGGGTCATGGTTTTGATTTATAACAAATGTGAGGCTCCTTAAGGAGGAGGGTGTAAGAAGGAGTGATTGGGCTTTTAAGTTTTGGGAATATCATGTTACAGGGGGTGTTTGGATATTACAATGAACATTTTCTACGGTTTGTTGTGAATTTGCACATACAGTTTTCTCCTCATATATTTTGGCATTGGCTTCATCAGTGTGGGGTAGCGGTTAAGGTGCTGGCCTAGAAACCAGGGAATAGTGAGTTCTAGTCCCCTTTTAGGAATGAAAGTCAGCTGGGTCACCCTTTCTCAGGTCAACCCACCTCACAGAGTTGTTGTAGGGAAAGTAAATGGAAGGAGGATTAGGTATGTTTGCTGCCTTGAGTTACTTATAAGGTAATAAAGATGGGATAAAACTCAAATAAACAAATAAACACTGGCTTGTTCAACATTCTCTTGTTATCTAGCTAAGTTGTCATTCATCTGTCAAAAACGCTAACCCAAGATGTTAATAGTTTTAGTTTTGGGGGTTTTATTTGGAAGTTGTATTGCCAGACGCACACAGAAATGTAAAAAGCAAACTCAGTGTAGCTGATCATGGGACGAAGCTAGCAAGCTGTTCATAAACAATGATGGCCAGCTTGTTGGACACAATAATTGTGACAATCCACCATCAACTGATGTCTTATTTGAACCTGTTAGAGGTAGTCTTCAACTTAGAACCACAATTGAAGGCCCAACATTTTTGTTGTCAAGCAAGAGGGTTGTTGAATTGTGCTCCGTTTTCCAACTTTTCTTTTTTTTGCCACAGTTGTTAAGCAAATTACTGAAGTTGTTAAGTGAATCATTCAGTTGTTAAACGAACCTGGCTTCCCCCCATCGATTTTGCTTGTTGGAAGACGGCTGGGAAGGTAACAAAATGGTGGTTCCATGACTCTTCCACCGTCATAAATGCATGTCATTTGCCAAGCGCCCAAATTTTAATCACATGACCATGAGAATGCTGCAATGGTCATAAGTGTGAAAACCAGTCATAAGTCATTTGTTTTCAATACGGATGTAACTTTGGTCGTTAAACAAATAGTTGTAAACCGGGGACTAACTATACTCAGTTTACCCATTGTAAAAACTGGATCTTAAATACAGGTGAGATTGTTAGAGCTACAGTAGCAACTTCATCAGTTTTTAGTTTCACGTCTTTGCAGAGCACAGTACTTTTGGGGAAACTTTGCAATTTTTTTTTTAAACAAACTGACTTTACTTCCTTTTTTATTTAAATATATATGTGTGTGTGTGTGATCTTAATCACGGGTGCATTTATAGGCCAGGTCTCTTGGGATGGTTCTATCATTAGAATTTGCTGCGCAACGATAGAGAGCACCTTCCCCCAAAATGAGTCATTGCTGCAGCCTTTTTGCATGTCTTCAAAACGTTTTCTTATTTTGGGATGTTCTTGCAGAACTGTTGAAACTCATATGACATTCGATACCATCCCTTCTTTAGGAATTTTAGTTTATCACCTTTTTTTTTTGGTTTTAATTGGGGTCCCGCCCAAGAAAGAGTAGCATTAATGGAGCTGTCTTAAGTATAATTACTGAAGAAATAAAAATGACCAAAGTTAAAGTCATATTTTTGGGGGGTGTTTGGGTGGGGAAAACCTGTATTTATTTCTGAATTACTTTTGTTCTTCTTGAAATTATATAATTTTTCCAATGTGCAAAGGCATGTTTAGGTTAGGCCCATTTCGGACCTTGTTTAAATGCAGGATAATCTTTGATTTAAGACCAATAATTGAGCCTAAAATTTATGTTGTTAAATGCCACCAGAAAGATTGGCAAAAATGTTTAAAGATAAATCTGCTAAATGTTGGAAATGTCATCAGATGCCAGGATCATATTATCATATGTGGTGGACATGTCCAGAAGCGAGAAACTATTGGGCAAAGATTAGAATATGGCTAGAGAAAACGATACAGCAACATATTGACTTAAAACCAGAATTGTTCCTGTTGGGTATTATTTCAGAGAAGTATAGTAAAGAACACACATATTTGATAATACATGTAATAACGGTGGCAAGAATTGTATTTGCACAAAATTGGAAAGCAGAAAAAATTCCTACAAAGGGAGAGGTAATTAAGAAAATATTGGAATGTGCAGAAATGAATAGGTTGACATTGGCAGTTAAAAGGAAAGAAGAATTGGAGTATTATAACATATGGGGAAAATTTTATCAATGGATAGAAAATGAGTATAGACAATAAACATGGTAAAGATAAGAACTTTGGGAGGATTAAGTTGTAGTATATTAAAATTAAATGAAAAAGGGAAGACAAATGTATGTATTAAGAAATGATATATTATGAAGAAAGAGGGCACAAAAATGTTATACCCAGATGACACATGGATTGATTAATAATGTACAGGAATGTAAGAAGAGATATAATGATAAAGTAAAAAAGGAGTTTGAAATGAAGATGTATGTGAATAGAAATCGAGGCTGCTCAAATACCATCTCAGATTGAATTGAAAAAGGAAACAAGGGAGGGAAAAGGAGTAAAGAGGGGGAGGGAGGAGAGTTGGGAGGTGAGAAGAGAAAAAAAGAAGAACGGGAACAGGAGGGGAAGAAAGAAAGGGGAAAGAAGAGGAGAGAGGGTAAGAAAAGGAGGAAGAAGAGGAGAGGGGAAAGAGGAGAGGAAGTAGAATAGAAGGAGAGGAGGAATGAAGAAAGTAGAAAGAAACAGAAGAGGAGAAAGAAGGAAAGAAAAGGAAAGGTTGTATTAAAATAAAGGAAGGAGATAGTAGAAGAGCAGACCCGAACAACTAATTAGCAAATGGAAGAACAAGATGAATGAATAATGATTAATGATGGACAAAAGACTGTACATTTGAATATGTTGATAAAAGATAAAAATAAAAAACTTTTTATTTTAAAAAAGTGAGAAATTTGTTAAGTAGGTTGTGCCCCATTTTACGACTGTTCTCGCCACGTGGTTGTTATGTGAATCTCATTTTCCCATTGACTTTGCTGGTCAGCAGGTCGCAAAAGGGGATCGCCGTCGTAAATATGAACCAGTTGTCAAGCATCCGAGTGTAAATGACGTGACCATGGGCATGCTGCAATGGTCGTAAGTGTGAAGAAAATGGCCATACGTCACTTTTTTTCAGTGCCGTTGTAACTTCGAATGGTCACTAAACGAGCTATTGTAAGTCAAGGACTGCCTGTAATCCAGATCCAGGGAGGAATAGGTGATTCAGAGGACCGATGGCAATGCTTTAAGATCTTCCAACTTGTCTGGCAGAAGCTATCCTAGGAAAATACATTTTATTTAAGAATGATGCGACGCCATTCCTGCATACACCAAATCACGATTTCTCTTTGGGGTTGTAAATTGTAGCAAAACCCTACTACTGTATTTTTCGGAGTATAAGACGCACCTACCTTTTTTGGTGAGGAAAAGAAGAAAAATAAATCTCTCTCTGCCTCTGCCTAATTTTGCCTCGTTGCCGCAAACAGCCTGCTTTACTTTCATTTTCGTTTTCAACATAGCTTGATTAGCACAAGGGAAAAAAAAAAATCTGCTCCAGCAATTTACCTCTTTGCAGCAAGCAGCAGAGCTCTGCACAAAACAGCCATGAGCAAATCAGCTGAGAGTCCGGAGGCCGATCTAATCAACTTGTGCTAATTAGGCTGTGCTGAAGCTGAAAGGAGCTGTTTTTTCTTGTTGTTTGCTTGCACAGGAGGTAATTGCTGCGAGGCAGAGGCCAACGGGTGGGGGCCAGTGGGTGGGCAAGGCTACATTTGGTGTATAAGACACACCTAAATTTTCACCCTCTTTTTTTTGGGGGGGGGGAAGGTGCGTCTTATACTCCAAAAAATACGGTATTTATTTCCTCGGGGTTTAATTTTCAGTCCCTGATCAAGGAAAAATTCATAGATGTTTGCTATAGGTTTTCTGGCAGACTCTTAATGCCAAGGGTGCCACTTTGCTTGTAATCTGGCATGGTTTTGCTTCCTTAAATTTTTGTTTACCCTTCATGCATTTTTAAAGCTGTTTAACTAAGGGATTGTTATCAAGAACTTACTGATCTTGTTTTTTTTTTTTTGTTTAGCTTTCTAGAGATTTCCTGGGTGTCTTGCAATTGAAGAACTTAACTTGTTCAAAATAACGCCATGGTCTATCAATTGTGACTCGTGTTAGTTTGATCATTGTATACCTGATTGTACGCAATCAGCCGTAATCTTGAATTCCGTCCCTTAACTTAACTACTAAAATCAAGGAAGAGTAATTTGACTTCATAATTTCTTCATATTTGGTACCAAATACAGTAGTGGCCAAAATTGTGGAAACCTTTTGGGGAAAGTGTATTTTCTAAAACTAGCTAATAACGGTATATATCTTCTGTATATCTATATCTATATATCTATAATAGATAGATGATGATGATGATGATTAATTCAACTTATATACCGCCCTTCTCCCCAGGGGGACTCAGGGCGGTGGACAGCCAAACTTAAAACACATATAGTACAAAAGTTAAGAAAAAAAGTAAAGTAAAATTAAATCATCGGCATTTCCAATTTAAAATCCCAGATCTGCAAAATCGAAAAGTTCCCAATTTAAAACCCAGAATTAATAAAATCGAAAATTTAAAAACCCCATTAAAACCATTTAAGCTAGGCCAGCTTGTTGGAATAAATAAGTCTTCAGGGCCTTTCGGAAAGCGCGGAGGTCCGGGATCAGCCGTATTCCAGGATAGATAGATAGATAGATAGATAGATAGATAGATAGATAGATAGAGATAGGTATAAGTATAGATATATGTCACTCTCCTTTCTCCTCCATTTTCACTGAGTCTTCGCACCATCCGAGGTTTCGGTAGATGCTGGGGCTCAGTAACCCCGACAGCTCCCTTTAAAGGAGATTTGGGTTAATGTCAGCGTTCCAGAAAAAACCCAAATTCCAAGTAAAGATTCTGAAGCAAGCATTTTTCAAAGTTCTATTTACTAGAATAGGTAAACTGGCACATCTGGGGAAAGCCCGAATCTGAGAGGTCCCTCAGTAAATCAAAATTGGTCTGGACTATTGTAACGCTCTCTACATAGGGCTCCCCTTGAGGTGCACTCGGAGGCTCCAAGTGGCGGGTGGTTATGGGAGCGACGTGGCGCTCCCATGTAACACCTCTCCTGTGCGAGCTGCACTGGCTCCCAGTGGTCTTCCGAGTGCGCTTCAAGGTTCTGGTTATTACCTTTAAAGCGCTCCATGGCTTAGGACCTGGTTATCTACGGGACCGCTTGCTACCACCAATAGCCTCCCACCAGCCAGTACGCTCCCATAGAGAGGGGCTCCTCTGGGTGCCGTCGGCCAAACAATGTCGACTGGCGGCCCCTCGGGGGAGAACCTTCTCTGTGGGGGCACCTACGATCTGGAATGAGCTCCCCCCCGGAGATACGGAGGATCCCGGATCTGCGCACCTTCCGTCGCGCGCTTAAGACTTTTTTATTTCATCAAGCTGGCCTGGCCTAAATCTTCTCCCCTTTTTAAATGCAAATTTTAATTTGTTTTTAAATGATGAGGTATTTTAAATTTGTTCAGCCAAATTATTTAATTCGTTTTTATTCTGTTTTAAATTTTTGTATTTATGTGTTTTATCCTGTGGCTGTTCACCGCCCTGAGTCCTTCGGGAGTAAGGCGGTATAGAAAAATAAATGAATGAATGAATGAATGAATGAATGAATGAATGAATGAATGAATAAATAAATCCCCCAAAACCATCCCCTCACTCCTCAGTCGATCGCATGCTCCAATCAACGGCCGTCCCATCTCAAGACATCACTCCGACCACTCCTTCTCCAGATGCAGGATCGCCCTGACCTTGACCGACAGGAAGAATGCTATTATGTCTACAGACAACCTCTCTACTAAATCTCCCCCCCCCCTCCTACTTTCCCGCACATGAGAAGGTGGCAGCATGGAAGCTTCCGGCTTAATATGGCTTCCAAAGCTGACATATAGATATAAATATAGATAAAGCTATATAGATATACGATGTAGATTTGGACCTGCTGGAGTTTATGTGACTCTAGAGTGGATGGCTTTCAAATTGAACCCAGGGGAGGAATTAAGAATTTCGGACTGTGTGAAGGTGAAAACGTCTGCTGCTAGTAGGGAAGAATAGTGGGAAAAGTCAGAGGCGGAGATACAAGGACGTGTCTGTGATTGCCTATTTAAATGCCAAATTAAGTGGTGATGCTTGAATGCCTGATTTTCAAGCTATCATGACTGCTAGGTTTGATGGCTAAATGCTCCTAACAATCAGTTGCTGGGGAACAGGAGTTGAAGGGTGTTAGTTGTGCGTTCACACACCATTTGTGAGCTCCTTATTGATATCTGCCTATGCGCATTGAACTGAATAATGGATAGGCCCTTTGGTACAATCCAACATAGTTTGCCTCTTTTAAAATATATAAAGATAGTCCTTGATTTACAACCGGAGGTGGTATTCAGCCAGTTCGTACTGGTTCGGGCAAACTGGTAGCGGCGACTCTAATGCCTTCCTATTTAGCCACGTTTTCGAGGCCGGGCGCATGCGCGGAAGGTCAGGCGCATGCATGGAAGGTGCACAGCGAACTGGTAGTAAGAATATGTGGAACTCACCGCTGCTTACAACGGTTCATTTAGTGACCGTTTGAAGTTACGACGACACTGAAAGTAGTGACTTATGTCCTTCTTTCACACACATGACCGTTTGCAGCGTCCCCACGGTCACGTGATTTACATTCGGATGCTTGACAATTGGTTCATAGTTACGACGGTGGCAGTGTCCCCGGGGGAGTCACGTGATCCCCTTTTGCGACCTTCTGACAAGCACAGTCAGTGGGAAAGCCGGATTCACTTAACAACCGCGTTACCCGCTTAACCACTCCAGTGATTGGCTGAACAAACGTGGCAAGAAAAAGTTGTAAAATGGGGCAAAACCGCACTTTTAACAAATTTCTCACTTAGTGGTGTAAATTCTGGGCTCAATTGTCGTAAGTCGAGGACTACCTGTATCTACCTTGGCAGGCTTCTGTGAGTTATAAATATTTCAATAAGATGTCTTTATCAAAATTTGATAGTATTTTGATCAATACTGCCGCATCCGAAGGATTTTCCTGCATTTTTCATATAGAGGACACTGAAATCTGAAAGCTCTTTGGGAGTTCTCTTTTAGCTATTTGTTCCTCATCTTTTGGCTAAATTTCATTACCATTCCATACCTACAGATAGTCCTCGACTTACAACAGTTCATTTAGTGACTGTTCGAAGTTACAACGGCACTGAAAAAGTGACTTATTGTTCTGCCCCAGCTACAGACCTCAAAGAACAAGCACACACAAAGTCCGTTCAAACCTTAGTTTACTAAATAAACCAGTTTTTTACAACAACGGCTGTTAATTAACTGCATTAACAGCCTCCAAGAATTCAAAGAATAATAACTGAAAGCTTACTGTGGTTGGCAGAATGCCCAGAAGCAATTTGCAGGAAGTTGATAATGAAGATAAGCAAGACAAGACACAAGGTATGTGAACGAAGTTGTTCCCTGCAAATTGCTTCAGTTGGCGTTCCTCCTTAAATAGGCTAAGGGAGTGGCCAATTAGCCCCAAGCCTTACTCTCGAGGAGACCTCCTCCTGAGGAGCCACTCTTGCCTTTTGGCAGCTCTGCGCACCCGTGCATCGAGAAGGGGCTCCTCCTCTTCGTCCTCTTCACTTAAGGGAGCTTCTGGAGGTTCTGAAGGCCCTGGCTGAATCCCTGCCTCTGGCACCACATCTTCTCCAGCCTCCTCACTGTCCGACTCGAGTGCCAGCTGCACAGGCTGCTGGCGCAGCACCACACCAGCCTCCTCGCTGTCAGAATCAGCTACAAGCCGTACAGGCCGCGTACGGGCCACAACACTTATGATCGTTTTTCACACTTATGACTATTGGATTATCCCTGTGGTCTCATATCAAAATTCAGACACTTGGCAACTGGTTCATAGTTATGACGGTTGCAGTGTCCCGGGGTCACATTATCCCCTTTTACGACCATCTGACAAGCAAAGTCAATAGGGAAGCCAAATTAGAATAGAATAGAAGAACAGAGTTGGAAGGGACCTTGGAGGTCTTCTAGTCGAACCCCCTGCTGTCCAACCCCCTGATTCATTTAACAACCGTGTTACTAACTTAACAACATCAGCGATTCACGTAACAACTGTCTCACTCAGCAACAAAAACATAGGGCTCAATTGTGGTCATAAGTCAAGGACTACCTCTATTATATTCCATACCATTATTTTTGTATTTTTAAATAAAAAAAACACGAGCTTTGGGCTAAGATTGGGAAAACAAAAAAAGGAAAAACTGTGTTAATAATGTTGAAATGTATATATAGTTGATGGTGCATAAGAACCCAAAGTTACTCTTAGTTGCCTGTGGCGAGATTGGCGGCGCGTACGTTTAGTAAATCGATCAATAAATATTGGAAAGAGCAAATGGCCATGCATTAACATGATATTGTGACAGAGATTTCTGATGGGCTGGCAGTTTCCCCTTTTGACTTTTGACATTTCTCCTCTTTCTCCAAATTTAATTTGATCAATTAGAGTTAAACAGATAAGAGAGGGAAACTTACCAAAGAGAAATGCAACCTTTTTTTTTTTTTTGTTTAGAACAGAAAGGAGGACCTAGAATGGCGTTTCAATCTGCTTTTTTCCCATGCATTTTAAGAAATGCATCATGAATAGCTCCGTATCATAATAGCTGGTGTAGAATAGAATAGAGCCGGAAGGGACCTTCGAGGTCTTCTAGTCCAACCCCCTGCTCAAGAAGGAGACCTTGTACCATTCCAGACAAGTGGCTGTCCACTGTCTTCTTAAAAGCCTCCAGTGATGAAGCACCCACAACTTCTGGAGGCAAGTTGTTCCACTGGTTAATTGTTCTCACTGTTAGGAAATTTCTCCTTAGTTCTCTTAGTTGCGTCTCTCCTTGATTAGCTTCCACCCATTGCTCCTTGTCCTGCCTTCTGGCGCAATTAAAATTAAAGGAGAAATTTCCTGCCAGCGAGAATAATTAAGCAGTGGAACAGCTTGCCTCCAGAAGCTGTGGGTGCTCGGTCGCTGGAGGTTCTTCAAGGAGAGATTGGAGAAACCATTTGTCCAGGACTGTATATCAATGGTGGGTTCCTCCCGGTTCGGCCGAGCCGGTAGCGGTGACGATATGACATCACCGAACCGGTTCTCTTTGTTCGGGAGCTGGGCCCCCCCGCCCCCCGCGTTATTCTTACCTTTTATTTGGCCCCATCCCCAATCTATTGCTGCCTCCCGAGTCCCAGCTGATCGGCTAGAAGGAAAAAAAACTGTTTAAACTCTTGCCGCGGGGCTTCAAAGGGCCGCCCTACAGCTGATCAGTGTTAAAAGGCAGTGTGGTGGTAGACCGGTGCCTCCAAAAACGAATGAGTAGACCGGTGCCTCCAAAAACGAATGAGTAGACCGATGCCTCCAAAAACAAATGGGTAGACCGATGCCTCCAAAAACAAATGAGTAGACCGGTGCCTCCAAAAACAAATGAGTAGACCGGTGCCTCCAAAAACAAATGAGTAGACCGATGCCTCCAAAAACGAATGAGTAGACCGGTGCCTCCAAAAACAAATGAGTAGACCGGTGCCTCCAAAAACAAATGAGTAGACCGGTGCCTCCAAAAACGAATGAGTAGACCGGTGCCTCCAAAAACAAATGAGTAGATCGGTACAGCTCTGCAAGCAGTTAAAAGCCTGGTAGACCAGTACCACTGTTAAATCCTAAAGAATTGTCACATGACCATCAAGCCACACCCACAAAATAAGCCACGCCCACAGAACCGGTAGTAAAAAATTTTAGAACCCACCCCTGCTGTATATGCTCTACTTTAGCAGAGGGTTGGACTAGAAGACCTCTAAGGTCCCTTCTAACTCGGTCATTCTATAATATTACAAATATAATATGCCAGCCAGCTCTTTCGTTACAATGATTGGGATCCTTAGAAGGGGGGGGGGGGGAAATTGAAATGTATGTTATATATATATAAGTAGCCCTTCGAAAGTTCAGTTCGGTTCATTTAGTGACCGTTCAGAGTTACAACGGCACTGAAAAAAAAGCTGTTTTTCACAATGACGACCTTTGCAGCACCCCCATAGTCACGTGATCAAAACTCAGACGTTTGACGACTGGTTCCTATTTATGACGGCTGCAGTGTCCCGGATGTGTGTGTGTATGTGTCATGTGATTCCCTTTTGCGACCTTCTGACAAAGCAAAAGTCAATGGGGAAGCCAGATTCACTTAACAACCGGGTTTCCAACTTAACAACTGCAATGATTCACCGAACGACTGTGGCAAGGAATGTCTTGAAACGGGGGCAAAACTCACTCAGCAAATGTCTCACTCAGCAGCAGAAATATTGGTTGTGGTCGTAAATCGAGGACTACCTGTATAGGGAATATTTGTAAGGCTAACTGCAGATTTACCAATCTTGTCACCCCTCGTTTGTGATGGGGAGGGGGAAAAAAATAAAAAAGCAACCCACCCCATTCATTTTGTGATTTTTTTTTTTCCTACAACTCTCTTTTAGCATCCCATCGATTTCTCGCAAACCGGCTGGGTAACTTTCCCCGAAGCCTTTAATAATAATTTTTTTTTTTTTTTTTTTAAAAAAGCTAAGATGTGCCTCGACATGCAGCCGCCTTTTGAGAAGCATCTGGTTATGTCAGCCCAACCTCGGGGTGGAGAAATCCGCCCCCCCATTTCCCCCTCCGTACAAAATAAATGGTATTTCCTGCTTTCATAAACCGGTCATGTGCCTACATGGCCAGGCCGGAGCTCTTTTTTTCATTTCCCAGCACCGTTGAATCGGTCTCCCGCCGAAGCGCCGGGGACTCTACTCGGGTGTTTTGCAACAAAGGGGGGAAAAAAAAAATCAGAGCAGAAAAAGAAGCCTTCTCTTTAGATAATAACGGCCTCGGAAAGAGAAGGGCAAGGCAGTCTTTTTGGTTGTGAATATTTTCTGATTTTTCCAGAAATCAAGCAGAAGATTGAGCTGCTGATGTCAGTTAACTCTGAGAAGTCCACCTCTTCAGAAAGGTACCGCTTAAAGCATCCTCTGCATGAACAAATTCCATCGGTGTGGTGTCGCTAACCCGCAGCGCAAGAATATATATATATATATATTATTATTTTTACCGTCAGTTTTTTTTTTTTAAATCTATCTATCTCTATATACATAAACATTCCTTGCATGTTTTGCCTTTTAATGTCCGAATCGAACCCGTGTTTTGGTTTGAGCTCTTGGCGTTTTTGAGAAGGTTGTTTTGACTTTATTTAAAAAAAAAAAAAAGAGAGAAATGAAATTTCAGCGGTGCAGCATGCAAACCCCCCCCCACAAACCCCTCCTGTAGTATTAACGGTCCTCCCCCCTGCCCCCCCCCACCTCCCGGTACGTGCCTGTGTGTTTATATTTTTGCTGCAGTCGATGGTGTCTTTGTGCTCGTCTGTCTTTTTCCACCGGCAAATCCATCTTGATTTAAAAAAAAAAAAGAATCCTGACCCAGAGAGAGAGAGAGACAGAGGGAGAAAGAGAGAGAGAGGGAGGGAAAGAGAACGAACGGGCATTGAAAAAAACAACAAAAAATTAGCCGGCTGCTTGAATTTAACCTTGCAGAAAACAGGAATCGTTCAAAGCACGATTTGTGTATGTGTGTGTGTGTGTGTGTGTATTACAAGGGAGTGTCCTTACTAAGAGCTTAGGAATTGCAAACCTATGAATTAGTCACATTCGGGCGAGAGGGGTTGTGATGCTAGGAAATGGATCAGTCACTGCAAGCAGCAATGATTTATCGTGCCTGCAGGTAAGGCGGAATTGCACAGAAGCATCCCGAAGGCAAAATGGCATATAACCTGCCGATTTGCTCACACATCCATCCCTCGGTTTATTTTTTTTTATTAATTTCACATTTTATGGAACGGGGTGACTTCCTTTACCGGAGCTTAGCAAGCAACCATCTTTTTTTTTTTTTGGCTGATGTGTTTTATTTTATTTCTTTGCTGTTGTTAGAAAAGAACGATAAATAAGATGATTATTTCCCACGTCGTATCACCGCTGCTCGGAAATGCATGCATGCATCTTTTCTCTCTCTCTCTCTCTCTCTCTCTTTTTTCCCATTTTGGATCCCCACACGGTTCTTCTACGTTTCGTTAGCCATTTCTCTCCTCTTAAGATGTGACATAATTTATTTTATTTATTTATTTATTTATAATTCTGACATAATTGAAGTGGACATGTTTTATACCCGATACCCCATCCAGACGTACAGTGGAGGATATAATCCGGGGATATATGAAAACATTTGAGCTAATTAAGGAAGAGACTAGGCACATCATTAAAAAAAAAGAAAAAGGCATTTTGGACTGTGTAATACATAGAGCTTTGGAAGAGAACAGGTTCACAAGTGGGGAAATATATGGAGAGAAGGCAATCAGAAAAAGGAAGGGAAGATTTATTTTCCTTTAAAAAAAAAATATGACACCCCAACAACAGCTCTGAGAAATAAGATTTTTAAAATGGTGTGCAGGGTGGGGTAGAGAAGTAAGAAATTCTTGCTGTGTGTATCTGTGTGTGTATCTGTGTTTTTGTTTTTTTTTTTCCTCCAAGTGGTGCATTTCCAGGATTTGAGCAACACCCGGGATTGCAAAATTAAGGGGATGGGGTCGTTTCTCGGCTATAGAAAACAAACATCTCAAAATCAAAAATGCTAAATTTGGTTCGGTGGTCTGGGTTTTTCCATCTCTGTCCCGGTTCTATATCGGCTATAAATATTATGCCAATAAAATGGTGGTAATGATGACGTGAGGGAAGGAAGCTCGAGATGAAAATAGCAAGGAAAACTGTGATTTATTTTTTTGTAAAAGGGTTTCTGTTAAGGAATGGCTCTCTTATCGGAAGGAGAGGGGGGGGGGCGGGAAGCCAATTATATTTGCTGAAAACGTATGCAGCATTAGGAATAACTTTGCCACTAGTATATCCCAAGAGATATATTTTGACTCTTGAATGAAAACTGGCTGATTGGAATTAACCTGTTCCCTTAATTCATATATGCCCATCGTTGCAATCGGGAGGAAGCAGATTTTAGGATAAACATTGTGCCAATGGAGCGTTGGATAAAAAAAATTCCTTGATTTTATTATTATTATTATTATTATTTTTGGTGTGGGGGAAGACAAATAACAGGATGCAATATGTAAGACGAATGTGTACTCTTTTGTATAATTTAAATGAGGGCTACTATATACGAGAGAGATGAAACTCGCCTAGAAATGATAGCTGTGTAAGGCTCAGTTCTTTTGCATAATTATATAAAGATATGTACATTTTATTTTATTTTTTTTTTAAAAAGATAAACGCATATTGCTTTTGCACAATTTTGTGAATTCCAGAAGCCTGTTTTGTGTGTAGGAGTCCCCCATTTGTAGAGAGTTAATTGCATTTAAGAGAAGGCAACGTTCGAATTAATGGATTTTTGCACGCTTAAGTGAATGAACTTTTTTTCCCTCCCCAAATACCCTTTTCACCTTGTATATTATTTAGCCTTTCATTTTTAGGTATTTTCTCGGGGAAGGACTTTCGAAATTAGGATCTCGGGTAAAAATAGCCGATGGGTCTGAAAATTGTGGGATTTTACATGGAGATTTTGACTTCGCACACAGTCAGAGCATTAACATGTCCAAAGTATGGGCAGCGCTAACAGCGAGGGATGTTTGCGTGTCCTTATAGGCCCAGCCATGAAAACAGCAGAGAATATTGGTAGCTCAGGGTTGACATCAGGGGGTCCTTGGTGCTCTCTGAGCTTGATGGGCTTTCTTATAGACGTTTCGTGACCTAACTAGGTAACATCATCAGTGCTAGCAGCAATCAAGTAAACAATACCCCAGTCAAGAAATTGCCAAAGAAGCCAAGAGTAGACAGCCCAACCAAAGAACCTCTAAGACCCCCCCCCTCCCAAACACTGACAGGACAAGCACCAGAATATAAATTTAGAGCAAACTCCACTCCTTACTAGCACTGATAATGTTACCTAGTTGGGTAATGAAACGTCTGCAAGAAAAACAAGCAAGCACAGAGAGCGCAAAGGACCCCCACAGTCCTCCTCCTCCTCCTCCTCCATCATCATCATCATTCCACAAAACCTACTCCTTTCTAGCACTGATGATGTTGCCTAGTTAGGTAATGAAATGTCTGCAAGAAAAACAAGCAAGCTCAGAAAGCATCAAGGACCCACAGTCGTCGTCCTCCTCCTCCTCCTCCTCCTCCTCCTCCTCCTCCTCCTCCTCCTCCTCCATCATCATCATCATCATTCCACAAACCCTACTCCTTTCTAGCACTGATGATGTTACCTAGTTTGGGTAATAAAACAAGCAAGCTCAGAAAACACCAAGGACCCACAGTCGTCGTCGTCCTCCTCCTCCTCCTCCTCCTCCTCCTCCTCCATCATTATCATCATTCCACAAACCCTACTCCTTTCTAGCACTGATGATGTTACCTAGTTTGGGTAATAAAACAAGCAAGCTCAGAAAACACCAAGGACCCACAGTCGTCGTCCTCCTCCTCCTCCTCCTCCTCCTCCTCCTCCTCCTCCTCCTCCTCCTCCTCCTCCTCCATCATCATTCCACAAAACCTACTCCTTTCTAGCACTGATGATGTTACCTAGTTTGGGTAATAAAACAAGCAAGCTCAGAAAACACCAAGGACCCACAGTCCTCCTCCTCCTCCTCCTCCTCCTCCTTCTCCTTCCCCCCCCCAATGAATTTTACGTAAAAAAAATAGCAAGTATTTCTCATTACCTGAAGAGCTTGAACTGCATATCTGATTAGGTATTCCTGTTCAAGTGCAGGTAGGCCTTGCTTTTCAGACATTTCGCCTAACAACTGTTGGAAGTTACAACAGCACCGAAAAAAGCAGCTTACGAACGGTCCTCACGCTTTAACAACGGTGACAACATCTCCACGGTTGTCACACTGCCAAATTTCGGGCGCTTGGCAACCGGCATGTATTTATGACGGTTGTAGCATCCCGGGGTTCACCCTCTGGGGCCTTTTCCGCTGGATTCTGACAAGCCAAGTCAATGTGGAAAGCCTTGATTCACTTAACAACCGCACGATTCGTTTTAACAACAACAACAGTGATTCTTAACAACCCTGGCAAAAAGTAATTGCAAAATTGGGTGCAACTTCCCTTCACTCCTGCCTTGCTTAGCAGCAGAAATACAGGCCCCAATTATGGTCGTATATTGGTCCCTGCAATATGTCTTCCATTTTTATATTTTATGTTGTAATTTTTTGGTTTAAGGCATTTTTATTGGAACATTTATATTCTTAAAATAGAACTTCAGATGATGATGATGATGATGATGATGATGATGATGATTAAAAAATACTTGTTGTGTGGCCAAAACCACAAGAAATACATGTAGTTAACTGAGGTCTTGAATGTTATAGAATCATTTCATTGTATTAATAGTTAACGTGATGAAATTAAGCGTTTTCTCGTGAGGGAACACTTTTTGTCCAAAAATACAACGTTGGCAACATTTTTCTTTCATGTTATTGCTGGTTAATGTGTAATGGAAGACAATAAGAAATCAATAAGAAAATACGATAAGAGATGACAGCATAGATTTCAGAATGAAGTGAAGCAGAAAATAAATAAAACATAGACCAAAAAAAAAAAGGAAAGGGAAAAAAAAAATCAGATGCATATTGAAACAACTAAATACTAGGACAATATTTTTATAACTGTGGTTCTTAAATCAGACATTTAAATCATGACTACATCAAACCGCAATCAGATTTCCCGTGGACTTGTAGGAAGTTGATAGGAAAATCACACAAGTTGTAAATCAGGTGCACGAAATATTTCCCACTGTAGTGACTGTTGCCCATGCTGGATCAATCATTCTTCGTATTTCATAGATTCCAATTTTTTCAGAATATAATTCAGAATCCCATGGTCTCAAGGTTGACCCTTATTTATTTTCCAAGGGAGATTGAGTAATATCTTAGTCATCCAATACACCTAGTTATAGCATCTGTCTCCCCGTAGACTTTGCCAGATCTGATATTTTCTATACTGTTTACATTCCTTTTTACATATTAGTCATGAGGAGAAGAAGTGCTTTGCTTATCTCTCTTGTTTAGAAAGAGGCATTTCCTGAGGCAGATCTTTATAACAGAATTACAGTATAACAGTATAACAGAGCCGACTCCCTGCTCGCCAGGGTGGATTTGATTTAAATTGAGTTGATTTAAATCACAATTTAAATCATGATTTAAATCACTAGTAAAAAGGCTTGATTTAAATCAACTCGATTTAACTCATAATTTTTAAAGAGCAACTGTCATCTCTGCTACTCCTTTGACCCACTGTTGACTCACCGATAGTCCCAGTGTTGCAGAATATACAGCCTCATGCTACATAACTAAGCTCCATTTCATGCTGAATAAACTAAATTATTAATGTATATTAAACAGAAAATAATCTTTAGAGACATTTTTACTCCAAAAGTTTTTTATTAAAATAAATTCGATTTAAATTTACGGGACCGCCTACTACCACCAATAGCCTCCCACCGGCCAGTACGCTCTCATAGAGAGGGACTCCTCCGGGTGCCGTCAGCCAAACAGTGTCGACTGGCGGCCCCTAGGGGGAGGGCCTTCTCTGTGGGGGCACCTACCATCTGGAATGAGCTCCCCCCGGAGATACGGAGGATCCCGGATCTGCCCTCCTTCCGCCGTGCTGTGAAGACCTTTTTATTCCATCAAGCGGGCTTGGCCTGATCTCTTCCCTTTTTAAATATGTAAATTTTAATCTGTTTTTAAATTATTGGGGTATTTTAATTTGTCTGGGCCAAAAAGTTTAATTTGATTTTATCGGGTTTTTAAATTTTGTGTATTTATGTATTTTATTGTTGGCTGTTCACCGCCCTGAGTCCTTCGGGAGTAGGGCGGTATACAAATCAAATAAATAAATAAATAAATAAATAAATAAAATAAATAAATAAAAAAAAATCCGATTTAAATCAATAAAAATCCGATTTAAATCAAAAAAATCTATTTTTTTTGATTTTTTTAAAAAAAAATCATTGATTTTTATCCACCCTGCTGCTCGCTACAGCATTTCAGGCAAATGACTGTCCAATTTCTTCTTAAAAAAAACCTCCGGTGATGAAACACCCACAACTTCTGAAGGCAAATTGTTCCACTGATAAATTATTCTTCCCCCCCCCCCCTCATAATACATTTTTATCAGGTTATTTTAACTGTCAGGAAATTTCTTCTCAGTTCTAAGTTGCTTCTCTCCTTGATTAGTTTCCACCCATTGCTTCTTGTGCTACCTTGAGATGCTTTGGAGAATAGCTTGACTCCCTCTTCTTTGGGGCAGCCCCTGAGATATTGGAAGACTATTATCATGTCACCCCCTAGTCCTTCTTTTCATTAAACTAGACCAGGGGTCAGCAACCTGCGGCTCTGGAGCCGCATGTGGCTCTTTCATCCCTCTGCTGCGGTTCCCTGTTGCTGGTCGGCTCCACAATTGATAGGGCTTTCGGTTAGGACAGGTAGAGGAAAAAGGACGCCTCGCTAGGAGGAGACTCTATGGTGGGGGAACCGGACTTCCGGTCAGCAGAGGAAAAAGGATGCTGCGCTAGGAGGAGACTCTATGGTGGGGGAACTGACTTCCAGTCGGCCGAGGAAAAAGGATGCTGTGCTAGGAGGAGACTCTATGGTGGGGGAACTGACTTCCAGTCGGCAGAGGAAAAAGGATGCTGCGCTAGGAGGAGACTCTATGATGGGGGAACTGGGCTTCGGTCGGCTCCAGAATTGAACGGGGGCTTCTGGTTAGGACCTTTGTGGCTCTTTGAGTGTTTAAGGTTGCCGACCCCTGAACTAGACATACCCAATTCCAGCAACCGTTCTTTATATGTTTTAGCCTCCAGTCCCCTAATCATCTTCGTTGCTCTTCGCTGCATCTTTCTAGATCTAAATCTGGAGAACGACCCCAGAAGGGAGAATAGGGTAACCCCCCCTCTTCTTTATGGCAGCCCCATAGATATTGGAGCGCTGCTCGTGGCACCCCTAGTCCTATTTTCCCCCCACTAAACTATGTCTGTATTGTAGCATTTAGCCAATATGATGATTTCCTTTAGTCACTTTCACATTATGCACTAATACAGGGGTGTCAAACTCGATTTTATTGAGGGCTGCATCAGGGTTGTGTTTGACTTTGGGGGGAGGGAGAGGAGGAGTGGGTGTGGCCAGGGTGGGTGTGGCCAGCTCGACATTCTGCAGCCCAGTGGTGAGTTTCAAAATTTTTTACTACTGGTTCTCCGATGTGGGTGTGGCTTGGTGGGCGTGGCTTGATGGGCATGGCAGGGGAAAGATACTGTAAAATCTCCATTCCCTCCCCACTCCAGGGGGAAGGTTACTGCAAAATCTCCATTCCCTCCCTACTCCAGGGGAAAGTTATTGCAAAATCCCCATTTCCTCCTGATCAGCTGGGACTTGGGAGGCAGAGAATGGATGGAGGTGGGACCAGTCAGAATTTTTACTACCGGTTCTCCGAACTACTCAAAATTTCCGCTACCGGTTCTCCAGAACTGGTCAGAACCTGCTAAAACCCACCTCTGCTGCAGCCCAGAGGTGGTATTCAGCCGGTTCGGACTGGTTCGGGCGAACTGGTAGCGGAAATCGTGGGTGGGCCCGCCCACCGCCCACCGCCCATCCGTCCCAGCGCCCATCCGTCCCAGCGCCCATCCGTCCCAGCGCCCATCCGTCCCAGCGCCCATCCGTCCCAGCTCTATGCCATCTTATTTAGGCACGTTTTTGAAGCTGGTCCTTCGCTGTTCCCAAGGCGGCCCTGCGAGCCAGATGTAAGCACCCTGTGGGGCGGATTTGGCCCGCAGGCTTTGAGTTTGACACCCCTGCACCAATACATGTATTTCTAAGCAACTGAAGCAGGATTCTCAAATTATGCTAAGCAAAAGCATGCTTACCAGGATGTTAGGAATCCATCTTGTCCCTCTGAAAAACAGATACTGTATGTTCAGATTTGCTTCATGGACTTTCTTCCCTTTCACCTTTCAGCTCCAATCCAGGAGCCCTCAAGCAGTCACATTCACGACAAACCATTTTATACCAAATTTATATTTGCTGGTAAAGAAATAAAGGGAGATTAGTATAGATCTATTTCAAGCTATTTAGCTCTCATCAGCTAGCCATGTTCGAATCCGAGTAAGGGTATGGCTAGCTGATGAGAGCTAAATAGCTTGAAATAGATCTATACTAGTCTCCCTTTATTTCTTTATCAGCAAATATAAATTTTATATATACGTGTGTGTGTGTGTGTGTGTGTGTGTGTGTGTGGTTTTGTTTTTTTTTTCCTATCAAGACACCCGGTCTACCCCAGCATGTGGGAGGGAGCATACTGCATCCCTTTTGCCTTTCAGCTCCAATCCAGAAGCCCTCAAGCAATTGCATTCACGACAAACCATTTTATACCAAATTTATATTTAGCTGACAAAGAAATATATTTATATATATATATGTTTCTGGGCTTTTTGTTTCTTGCTGACAAACAGCAACTCCGCCGCAAGGTGGATGGAGTGAGTGACAGAAGTGATGGATGCACAATTGAAAGACCAGGTTGGAGACAGGTCATCCTGGAGAAAAACCTTATCAATCTGTGTGCGTTGCTAAGGTTACCACAAACCGATGGCACAGAATAAAATTGATAAAAAGATGCTGCAGTCCATTTTAGGATGGTGGCCCTTATAGGGGTCAAGTCAGATATTATCGAAATTCAGTTAATAAAATCAGTAGGGCTTCAAAATTTGGTGAGTATATACTGTAACAGGTACTGTACTAGAAGAAAATCGCTCCAATATTCCAATATTTTGCACACTAAAGAATGTACAAAAAACAACAACAGGCCCACAGGTGTGAAAAGAACGCTTGGACGTGTTTGTTCGCATTTTGCAAAAGAGAGTGTTTGCTAAAATAGTTTAAAGCAAAATTAGATCATGGAAATCAAGTGATACTGACATCCATCCATTTAATATTTTAGGACAGTCGATTCCTTTATGGCAGAGGTCTTCAAACTTGTCAGCTTTAAGACTTGTGGACTTCAACTCCCAGAATTCCCAGTATGGCTGGAGTATGGCTCCCAGTATGGCTGGAGAATTCTGGGAGTTGAAGTCCACAAGTCTTAAAGCTGACAAGTTTGAAGACCTCTGCTTTATGGCCTTATATAGCAGGATTGACTGCCACAACTCTGTGCCTCAGCAACTCCTTGATACCTAACGTGGCCCTACAGCAGGGGTGTGAAACTTAAGACCCGCAGGCTGGATTCGGTCCGCTTGGTGCTTAATTTTGGCCCACGGGGCCGGCCTGGAGAGTGAAAGACCGACCTGTGGTGCCTCTGGCAGATAAAACGGGGGGCAGGGGGGGGGGACTGCGTGCAGCCCCAGTACTATGGCCCGTTTTCGGCCTGGACGGCCTCCTGAAGCACTTTGGCGGCCAAAACAGGGCACGAAGGTGGGGGTGGGGCCATGCGCGCCCACCTGCCCCCTGTTTTAATCGGCAAAATGCTTCAGGAGGACGTCCAGGCTGAAAAACAGGCCGTGAAAACGCGCCCCCCCCTCTTCCGGCCCGCGGAGGAGAACTACAATGCTGATCCGGCCCTCGAAGGAATCCAGTTTGACACCCCTGCCCTAGAGTTTCAGATGATTAGTTAAATAACACCGGATTATAGTTGTGTGTGGCCCCCCCCACACACAAAAGGGGGGGAGACTTGTTTGTTTTTCATAGCCTTCCTTGTCTGGATTTTTTTTTTCCTTTTTTTCTTCAATTGTTAGATGATACGGGCATCTTTCCAAAGCCAGTTGTTCTTGGCCTCATCATTTCTTCATTCATAGCATTTTAATTTTTGGCGGCTTTTTTTTTTTGGCTATTTCTGGCCTTTTCTGCCTCGTGATCAGCGTCCAAGAAATGACACGAGAAATGGTTCCTCCCCCTCCCTCCCTCCCTCCCCTGTTTTTCAAGCGACAGAAACGCTGATGCTAACATGCAATCCTGCAGAGTTGGCATGTTGTAGGTCCCATCCATTAATCAGCGTTCCCTAATGGGGACCTAGAAAATGTGTCTTCTCTAATTAGTCCTAAAAACCTAGCTTTTTTTCTTTTTTCTTTTTTTGGCCTGGCCTTGGGTGGAGATGGGTGGGAGGTCCTCTTATGTTGGATTGTTTAATATTTGTTTTTTTCTTCCAGCCTTCGACTAATTACCGGAGTTCGTCAACCAAAGACCGAACCCCACACTGGAAGTAGTGTAGCATTACAAAAGCCAGGTTCATTTAACAAGCGTGAGACTTAATTTAACAACTGCAATAATTCCCTTTAACAACTGTGGCAAGAAAGATGGGGAAAACTGACTTAACAGCTCTCTTGCTTAGCAATAGAAGTGTGGGGCTCAATTTGGGTCATAAGTTGACGAATACCTGCATTTTTGTTAGCACCACCACATCCTTAAAATTATTACAATTCATTTAAATATTAAGTTCCCAAAGAATAGAATAGAATAGAATAGAATAGAACACAACACAACACAACACAACACAACACAACACAGCACAGCACAGCACAGCACAGCACAGCACAGCACAGCACAGCACAGCACAGCACAGCACAGCACAGCACAGCACAGCACAACACAACACAACACAACACAACATGTGGAGTGGAGTGGAATGGAATGGAATGGAATGGAATGGAATGGAATAGAATAGAATAGAATAGAATAGAATAGAATAGAATAGAATAGAATAGAATAGAAAATATGGAGTGGAATAGAATAGAAAATATGGAGTGGAGTAGAGGAGTGGAGTGGAATGGAAATGGAATGGAATGGAATGGAATGGAATAGAATAGAATAGAATAGAATAGAATAGAATAGAATAGAATAGAATAGAATAGAATAGAAAATATGGAGTGGAATAGAATAGAAAATATGGAGTGGAGTAGAGGAGTGGAGTGGAGTGGAATGGAAATGGAATGGAATGGAATGGAATGGAATGGAATGGAATAGAATAGAATAGAATAGAATAGAATAGAATAGAATAGAATAGAATAGAATAGAATAGAATAGAATGGGACGGCATGTGATAGGATAGAATAGAATAGAATAGAATAGAATAGAATAGAATAGGAGAATGGGATGGGATGGAATGGAATGGAATGAAATAGAAATAGAAATAGAAATAGAAATAGAAATAGAAATAGAAATAGAAGAGCTGGAAGGGATCTTGGAGGTCTTCTAGTCCAACCCCCTGCTTAGGCAGGAAACCCTACACCACTTCAGACAAATGGTTGTCCAGAATTGTCCAACAATAGAATAATCACCCTGTAGGTTTGATACAGATAGTCCTCGACTTAAAACAGTTCATTTAGTGACCATTCAAAGTTACAACGTCGTTGCAGCATTCCCCAGGAAACAGGTGATCAAATTTCAGAGGCTTGGTAACCAACTCATATTTACGATGGTTGCAGCGTCCCGGGGGTCATGTGAACCCATTTTGTGACCTTCCGACGAGCAAAATCAATGGGGAAGCCAGATTCACTTAGCCGCCGTGTTACTAACTTAAATAACTGCGGTTATTCCCTTTAACTACTGTGGCAAGAAAGGTGATAAAATGTGACAAAATTCACTTAACCACTGTCTCGCTTAGCAACGGAAATTCTGGGCTCAATTATGATTGTCAGTCATGGTGTATCTGTACTTACATAAAGTAAGCAATATGGGCATACATTCAGGGTTTTAAATACATGTAAAATGTTTAAAACAGTCAAATTATTTTGTACCGTATTTTTTGGAGTATAAGACATACCTTTTCCTCCCCTAAAAGTGGATACAAATTTAGGTGCGTTTTATGGACCGAATATGGGCTTTTTTTGGGGGGGGGTTCCCAAACCCTCCACACGTTGCGTTTTCACTCTCCCTGGCCCCCAGAAGCATTCTGCAGGCCAAAAATGGGTGTGTTTTTGGCAAAAATGGGTGCATTTTAGGCAAAAATGGGCCATGTGGAGCACTGCAGAGTGCTTCTGGGGGTCTAGGTGGGTAAAAACGCAATGCGCAGAGGCCAAAAATTATTTTTTTCTTGTTTTCCTCCTGTAAATTTAGGTGCATCTATAGTCCGGTGTGTCTTATAGTCCGAAAAATACGGGTAACTCATTTCATAGTTCCCTGGGAGTAAAGCAGGGGTGAAATCCAGAAAGTTCTCATAGGTTCTGGAGAACCGGTAGCAGAAATTTTGAGTAGTTCGGAGAACCGGCAAATACCACCTCTGGCTGGCCAGTGGGAATGGAGATTTTGCAATATCCTTCCCCCAGGAGTAGGGAGGGAATGGGGATTTTGCAGTATCCTTCCCCTGGAGTGGGGTGAGAATGGGGATTTTGCAGTATCCTTCCCCTGGAGTGGGGTGAGAATGGGGATTTTGCAGTATCCTTCCCCTGGAGTGGGGCGAGAATGGGGATTTTGCAGTATCCTTCCCCTGGAGTGGGGAGGGAATGGGGATTCTGCACTATCCTTCCCCTGGAGTGGGGTGAGAATGGGGATTTTGCAGTATCCTTCCCCTAGAGTGGGGTGAAAATGGAGATTTTGCACGATCCTTCCCCTGGAGTGGGGTGAGAATGGGGATTTTGCAGTATCCTTCCCCTGGAGTGGGGTGAGAATGGGGATTTTGTAGTATCCTTCCCCTGGAGTGGGGAGGGAATGGGGATTTTGCAGTATCCTTCCCCTAGAGTGGGGTGAAAATGGAGATTTTGCACTATCCTTCCCCTGGAGTGGGGAGGGAATGGGGATTTTGCAGTATCTTCCTCTGGAGTGAGGTGGTAATGGGGATTTTGCAGTATCCTTCCCTTGCCACGCCCACCAAGCCATGCCTACTAAGCCAAGCCACGCCCATCAAGCCATGCTCACTAAGCCAAGCCACGCCCACCAAGCCACGCCCACAGAACCGGTAGTAAAAAAAAAATGGATTTCACCACTGGAGTAAAGCCTTCGGTACCTAAGGCCATTTAATAAATGTGCATAGGAGAGTAAGCACAAATTTTGCTCTTAGAGATATAATCTCGTCGTTTTTGCTATGGTACTGTTTTATCACGAACCTTGGTTGTTATTTGTTGCATAACAGTATTTGTTAGGAACTTTTAATTAGTGTTTGTCAGAGATACCTACAATTCTAATGTTTTTTTTTAAAAAAAGTATTTACCAGTTATTTTCTAATGAGACGTTAGCTTTATTTCACAAAGTGAAAAACTTGCAAAACTGGCTATATATTATGAATTCTGAAAAGCAGGTGGAGATGGGATTAAAGGTGAGAAACATCTTAAGGAGACATTAATCGGTTTCTATTAATGGATTGCCATTTGAACTGACTGCTTTCCTGGAGAACTAATGCAGATGTTGAATAAACCAGCATTTGATGAACTATATTTGGGCCCTTGATAAAAAAATAGTCATGAATACCTACCATTATTCCTTCTGCAGATGAGAGCATGTCACATATCTGGGGTTTTTGTTTTATACTGAGAACATGGGATAGGAAGAGGACAGGGGGACAGTAAATAAATAAAAGATCATTTTTAATGTATGTCTGTGGAGATTCTCCAGGTCATGGTTGTCTCAAAGTTGCTTTTGCTTTTTTTTCTTGTTCTTGTTTTTCCTTGAAAACATTTCGCTTCGGATCCAAGAAGCTTCCTCAGTTCTGATTGAAGGATCCTTGGTGCTCTCTGAGCTTGAGGTAACACATGATGTTACCTAGTTTGGGTAATAAAACATCTGCAAGAAAACCACCAAGCTCAGAGAATACCCAGGACCCCTCATATTAATCCTGATCTTCAAATATTCTCCTTTATTGGTATCAGTTCTGACTGAACCGAAGAAGCTTCTTGGATGAGAAGTGAAACGTTTTCAAAGAAAGGAAAAACCCAAGAACATCCAGTGGCCCCTTTGAAAAAGCACCTTTTAAGATGTTTTAATGTATATTTATTTGGATCTAGAAATATTTTGTGAGCCAGGACCTGGACTTTTAAAATTGCATTTCAACTCTACAGGAACATTGTTGAATAGTCAACCTGAAAAGGCGATTAGATTGAGTCAAATTTAGATTAGTGGTGACTCCATCTATACTTCTGGGTCGTGGAACAGGGTTGTGGAACAGAGAATTTGCTAGCGTTGTCTACACTTGTTTTTAGCATCCTGTTTGTTCTCTTTCCAAAGTGGGCTTTGGTGTAGAGCACGGGTGTCAAAGGGACGCGGTGGCTGAGTGGCTAAGACGCTGAGCTTGTCGATCGAAAGGTCGGCTGTTCAGCGGTTCGAATCCCTAGTGCCGCGTAACGGAGTGAGCTCCCGTGACTTGTCCCAGCTTCTGCCAACCTAGCAGTTCAAAAGCACGTAAAAAATGCAAGTAGAAAAATAGGGATCATCTTTGGTGGGAAGGGAACAGCGTTCCGTGCGCCTTTGGCGTTGAGTCATGTTGGCCACATGACCACGGAGACGTCTTCGGACAGCGCTGGCTCTTCGGCTTTGAAATGGAGATGAGCACTGCCCCCTAGTACATATGTATGAGGGGAACCTTTGCCTTTACCTTTATGTATGTCTTGGGGAGCAGGATCTACCTCTTTGTTTACAGAAATCAACGATTAGACGACTTGTTAAAAATCAGTGATTGAATCTTTCGGGTATGGACAATTACAGACCTACGTTTAACTTTTCATTGCTGGATAAGTTGGATAAATTTTGACTACTTTCCAGCTTGTCAACTTCAAACAGGACAGACGATCCACTCTGAAGTGGCTTTAGCAATAGCACTAGCACTAACCCTTAGACTTATCTACCGCTTCACAGTGCTTTTACAGCCCTCTCTAAGCGGTTTACAGAGTCAGCATGTTTTTCCCAACAATCTGGCTCCTCATTTGACCGACTTTGGAAGGATGGAAGGCTGAGTCAACCTTGGTCAGGATCGAACTCCTGGCAGTGGGCAGAGTTTGCCTGCAATACTGCATTCTAACCACTGCGCCCCCGTGGCTCTTAAGGAGGGGCGAGTGGTTGTAACTCCATTGTTTGGCCCCAGACATGGTTGTTTATGCTCTTTAGTTTATCCTGAGCATCAATTCTGTACTGCTACGTTTGTCAGCGTTCCAGAAAAAAAACCAACTCCAAGTAAAGACTCTGAAGCAAACATTTTTCAAAGTTCTATTTACTAGAATAGGTAAACTGGCACATCTGGGAAAACCCGAATCTGACAATCTCAAATTGTTTTTATCCCAGAGCTATAATTGCACTCAACAATGAACCAAAGGGCCATCATCAGTGAGCTGTTGGACAGCATTACTTGGTCTGTTGTGTGGATTTTTGAGTGGTTTAGGGGTAGGGAATTGTGGTGGGTGGGAGTGTGGGGATTGTTCTGTGTGTCGGACCTGGTCTTTGGGTGGTAAGTGAATTTCGTTGTATGGGTATACTGTGTATACACGTACAATGACAATAAAGTTATTATTATTATTTTGGGGGTAAGGTTTATATTACGAGCATCCTGAAAAATCATGCTAGGACTTATTTTCTGGTTGGGTCCTATTTTCGGGGAAACAGGGTAAAAGCAAAGGTGATTCAGAGACTGTACTGACTAAATTCCATTTCAAGACTGAAAAGGATTAAAGGACAATTAGTTGATCTCGCCACCCATGTACTGCTTGTAATGGTTAGAGCAGAAGCTTGGAGAAACTAGATGTACAGTAGTCTGTAGAGATTCTCAGTCATCCAGGTCATGCTTGTCCCAAAGGTGCTTTTTTCAGGAGGCAACTGGATTTTCTTGTTTTTTCTTTTGAAGACGTTTCGCTTCTCATCCAAGAAGCTTCTTCAGCTCTAACTGAATGGTGGGGGAATGGAAGAATTTATACTCCTTGCAGACGGTTGGTCATTTGCATCCTTGTTAGAGGGTCGTTGAAGCACTTGGAGGTTTATCTGTGCCCTCAGAGTCACCTGAATGGTGCAAATGGTTCCTATAGTAGATGCAGAGTAACCATCAGAAGACTGAAAGGTTTTCCAAGAGTTTGTCTTTTGGTGTTTTTTTTGGCATTTCTGTTGTGTCCTTCAAGGCCAGGCCAGACCAGAACAAATAAGTGGGAAAAATACTGAGTTATGACTGTGTGAACTTGTGATGTTCCTGCAAATTTGTGTGAGATCATGGGTCTGAGTTGTCACCTACTGTAATAATCCCATAGCTGTTACGGGTTGAAGTTAACGTCATCAGACAGTGGCTGTTCATTTTATTTCTCCTTTTTTTGCCCCCATTTCAATTTTCTTCTCGGTCTCTGACTTTTGTGCATACAATAAACATTCTCATAATTCAGAATTCAGGAAAGGGATCTGGTCTTGAGCACACCTTACCAGGTAGGCGTAGAGATTCAGAGAGAAACGAAATGGAGATGATTTTACTTAGCATGAAGAAAAAAAAAAGCACTTTAAGCTCAGAAAACAAAGAAGGCTGTGAAAAAAATTCAGAATGGCTCTACCATAACTCCTGGGGGTTTAAGAGGGATGTGGTGGCTCAGTGGCTAAGATGCTGAGCTTGTCGATCGGAAGGTCGGCAGTTCAGCAGTTCGAATCCCGAGTGCCGCGTAACGGGGTGAGCTCCCGTTACTTGTCCCAGCTTCGGCCATCCTAGCAGTTCGAAAGCACGTAAAAAATACAAGTAGAAAAATAGGGACCACCTTTGGTGGGAAGGTAACAGCGTTCCGTGCGCCTTTGGCGTTGAGTCATGCCGGCCACATGACCATGGAGACGTCTTCGGACAGTGCTGGCTCTTCGGCTTTGAAACAGCGATGAGCACTGCCCCCTAGAGTCGGGAACAACTAGCACATATGTGCGAGGGGAACCTTTACCTTTTAAAGAAAAATACAACAAGGCTTTGAATGTTCTTTACTATAGTTTATATCAATAAAGATAGTTCCGTCAAACTGTTTTCTAGACTGGCTCTCCTCGATTGGCGGATAGACACACCACTCAAGAAAGAGGGTTGGCACTTGCCTTCTTCCTGGCGAATCAGGAGTGGAGACGATGTGCTACAATGGCCAATAAAGCCAACAGAGTTCTAGGCTGCATCAACAGAGGGATAGAATCAAGATCACGTGAAGTGTTAATACCATTTTACAATGTCTTGGTAAGGCCACACTTGGAATACTGCATCCAGTTTTGGTCGCCACGATGTAAAAAAGATGTTGAGACTCTAGAAAGAGTGCAGAGAAGAGCAACCAAGAGGATTAGGGGACTGGAGGCTAAAACTTAAAAAGAACGGTTGCAGGAATTGAGTATGTCTAGTTTAATGAAAAGAAGGACCAGGAGAGACATGACAGCAGTGGTCCAATATCTCAGGGGCTGCCCCAAAGAAGAGGGAGTCAAGCTATTCTCCAAAGCACCTGAGGGCAGGACAAGAAGCAACGGGTGGAAACTAATCAAGGAGAGAAGCAACTTAGAACTAAGGAGAAATTTCCTGACCATTAGAACAATTAATCAGTGGAACAGCTTGCCTCCAGAAGTTGTGAATGATCCAACACTGGAAGTTTCTAAGAAGATGTTGGATAACTATTTGTCTGAAGTGGTGTAGGTGAAGAAAAGTGTAGCAGAGTTGTGAAAGAAAGCTTCGGAAATGGCATATGAGAATCAGCAGGTGTCCAAGTATCACATCCCAAGTGTCCGTCTGTCTTCTCAAATTGCAAAGAGTTGAGTAGAAAAGACTGCAGAACTGTCCTCCCCCCCTTTTCTTGTTCTTTTTTTTTTAAAGAAACATTCCTCTGATACCTCTACCAAGCAAGTTTACACAACTGCCAGAACCTGCATTATTTAGAAAGCTGCGCCCGCTGAGCCAATTCATTAAAGCAAAACCAAATTGGAACTACCAAAATTGTTAGACCGGGAAGCTGATGCTAGACACTTAAGTGTGATATCGTTCTATTAATTGTCTCTGGTTCCAACAGAGACAAAATGGCAAATCAAGATTAATACTAAAATACAAGTTGCAGATGAATGGCCTTGCAACAATAGGTGTCCAGCCAGGCATTGATATGACATCTCTGAATCTGAGTCATGCATAGCTTCATGTTGCAGTGAGACCCCACTTACAGGAAATCAGTGCCATCATTAAACCTTTGCTTATTTTGGATCTAAGAATGCTTTCGTGCAAAGAAGAAGTTATTTATAGATGCTCTCACCTGGAGAATCTTCGGATCGGGGTAATGATTTCTATAAAAAAAAAAAGATTTGAGCTCAAACCACTCAGACAACTAGAAATTCTTAATCCTAACAGAAGAAGAAACAGATAAAAACAGCTCAAATAAATTCTGTATTTCACAATAACGCCCATCAATTTCGTCTACGGAGATTCTTAGTGTGATATATGCAGTACAAGTGTGATGAGACATGTATAGATCTGTACCTTGGAAAAACAAAACAGCCACTTCACAAACGCATGGCCCAGCGTAAGAGAACAAACCCTTCAGGACAAGATCCAGCAGCCCATCTGCATTGGAAAGAGAAAGGTCACTCTTTTGAAGATAACAATAGTCCACATTCTGGACAGAGAGGACTGCTGGTTTGAAAGAGGGGTCAAAAAGGGCATCTACGTTAAGATTGAACAGCCCTCTCTCAACAGAGGGGGAGGGATACAACATCAGCTATCTACAGTCTACAACACAGTCCTTTCAGCAGTTCCAAGAAGGTTTTACACCCATTTGCACAATTCAGGTGTTCACCAGGGTACTGATAAACCCCCAAGTGGCCTCGACAACTCTCAGAGAGAGCGCTAACGACCAGAGGACTGCAAGGAATATAAATCGTTGCATCCTCCACCATTCAGTCAGAACTAAAGAAGCTTCTTGGATGAGAAGTGAAACGTCTTCAAGGAAAAAAAAAAGTCCAGTTGCCTTTTGAAAAAAAGCGTCTTCGGGACTCATCAAAATCAACCAGCAAATCTCAAAACGATCACGATTATTGGGATCAAAAACCCTTGTACCTTCCTTTACTGATTCTAGAATATTCTATTCAAAAGTCTTTTACTTTAAACGAAGGAATTGCCTAGTCGTAGGACAATAAAGGCAGGGCCGAGAAATAGTTTAGCAGAACTGGACAAGAGAGATACCAACAGTTGTTAGAAGGGCCGTTTTGAAGGGAGAGTAAGCCATTCTGCATTGACGTATTAACTTAGCGCTAGTACACGCATTTAGGTTACTTTTTCATGCTGACTGAACAGTGTAAATAGCTTACATAAAT
Source organism: Pituophis catenifer annectens (assembly GCF_029215685.1). Lineage (NCBI taxonomy): Eukaryota > Metazoa > Chordata > Lepidosauria > Squamata > Colubridae > Pituophis > Pituophis catenifer. Next base: position 5,517,182 of record NW_027256887.1, read on the forward strand.
AATATAGGCAGTTTAAGTGATTTGTAAGGCAAAGTTTAGACCGAAAACACAAGAGAACGTTTCTCAGTGGATTCTGAATGAGAATAGAACAAGCAACATTTTTTTAAAAAGAAAAATCTAAGTCTCTGCATGTCTAGTCAAGAATAAGTATATTTCTAAGCTATTAGACCTTTAAAGCTTGCCCTATCTGTCATCAGTTTTCCAGAAGTTTTGTTGTTGTTTTTTTTAATAGAATCATTAAAATTTTGGATGAAAGGCCGTACGAAGAAAAGTCTTTCAAATTTTCTCCTCAGCTAGTGAGGTGATTGTCGTTTTTATTCATTTATTTATTTTATTTATTTATTATATTTCTATACCGCCTTTCTCCCGTAGGACTCAAGGCGGTGTACAGTCAAGAAAAATATAGATACACAAACATCATAAAATTGCTAATTAAAATTATTATTATTCGTATTTTCCTGATACGAACTGTTGCTGAGAACCAGAGTATATGACACAAAACATATTAATAGCCCAATTCGTTTAGTGACAGCTACCAAATGTTTTTTTTCCCCTTCTGACAAAACAAACAAAGCAACCCTGATAGATTTTCCATGAATTTTATTTTACTTTATTTTATTTTTTTTTTTGGTTCGGAATCTACTAGGAAGATCTTGCAATTTTGTCTAGAGATGCAAGTTGCAACAGTTATTATTTGACTATCCAGAGTATAATCACCTTGAATTCCTCAATTATTTTATTGTTAACCTTATGGGTTTTTAAAGGCAGACCTTTTAAGAAAACATAATTAACAGCAAATACGGCAGATTATCGGCATGGAGATTGTGGAAAAGCCAGGCTCAATTTGAAGAAAAGCGGGTTAATTTATCTCAAGATTATTTTGTTATTTATCTCAAAATAACCCTGAGATAAATTAACCCACTATTTTTCAAATCCAGCTGGCACCACCTCTCAATGGATAAAAATACATTCTTTGAGAACTAATGTATATTAATTCACCAGTAGCAGAGAATTGGAATTCTGTCTTAAATTTAAATTTACGATAAGGACAAATTGATAATCAGCAGTTCCATATGTAGTAATATAATATATATGAATAGATATTGCAGGATAATTTTTTTTTCTTAAAAATATACATAAAGATAAAGATACATGAAGACAAAAGCAAACTTACTCTGTGCCAAAGTATAGAATTACATGTTGTAAGGAATTACTAGAGAGCTTTGTGTTTACTACATAGAGATTATCTCCTTATTTTTATCTCCTTACCTCCTAGTTTTAATGTCCAATTGTTAAATTCTCTTATCCCCTCGTTGTTTTAAAAATGTTCTCTCTTATATAGGTACTGTGTTTTCCCCAAAATAAGACTGAGTCTTATATTAATTTTTGCTCCAAAAGATGCATTATGGCTTATTTTCCGGTTAGGTCTTATTTTGGGGAAAATATAGTACTAAACTCCTCTGTCTACTGACGATCTTAACTGGGGTTTATTTTGGGAGGAAGGCTTATATTACGAGCATCGTGAAAAATCACGCTAGGCCTTAATTTCTGTTTGGGTCTTATTTTCAGGGTAACAGGGTAGTCCTTGACTTTCAATAGTTTGTTTAGTGACTGTTCGAAGTTACAACGGCACTGAAAAAAGTGTCTTGCGACCGTTTTTCACACCTACGACCATTGCAGCCTCTCCATGGTCATGTGATCCAAATCCAGATACTTGACTCAACTGGCTCATATATATGACAGTCTCAGTCCCCGGGGTGTGTGTGTGTCACGTGATCCCCTTTTGCGACCTTCTGAGAAGCCAATCAACAGGGAAAGCTGGATTCACTTAACAACCGTGTGACTCATTTAACCATCCGCAGTGATTCAATCAACAACGGCGGCAAGAAAGGTCGTAAAAGGAAACAAAACTCACTTTACAACTGTCTCGCTTAGCAACAGAAATTTTGGACTCTGTTGTAGTTGTAACTCGAGGGTGACCTGTGCCACAACATTTATTTCTGCAGAAACAACCAATGAGAATAAGCTCTCTGGGAATACAAGGAGAAAATTCACAAGGACAGTGTTGCCTGTATACAAAAGAGTGATGAATGAAGCAAACTCTTCCAGAGAATCCTAATTAGAGCCCCCATGAATCAGCAACAAATTTCTGTTGTTAAGCGAGACCTTTGTTAAGTGAGTTTTGCCCTTTTTTTACAACCTTTCTTGCCTCTGTTGTTAAGTGAATCTCTGCAGTCTTAGTTAGTAACACGGTTGCTAAGCGAATCTGGCTTCCCCACTGATTTTGCTTGTTGCAAAATCTGATCGCGTTGACCCCCGGGACATGGCAGTCGTCATAAATATGAGTCAGTTGGCAAGCATCTTAATTCTGATCCTGTGATCATGGAGTTTGCAGGTTACATAAGTCATTTTTCCCCAGTGCCTTTTAACTTCGAACAGTCACTAAATGAACTGTTGAAAGTTGAGGGCTACCTGTATAATATCAAAATGGCTAATGAGCACGTTCAGAGAACTAGTACCGTGTTTCCCTGAAAATAAGACTGGGTCTTATATTAATTTTTGCTCCAAAAGACACATTAGGGCTTATTTTCTGGTTAGGTCTTATTTTTTGGGGGGAATACGGTACTAAATGCATCCATCTGGCTGACAATCTTAACTGGGGCTTATTTTGGGTGCAGGGCTTATATTACGAGCATCCTGAAAAATCATGCTAGGACTTATTTTTCGATTGGGTCTTATTTTCAGGTAAATGGTACAAATATATATGCCCACCTGGATGTATATGCATACACCCTTCAAGGTAACGATAAATCTTTCCCCGTCCGGTAGTGTCCGACTCTAGAGAGTCGTGTTTATCTCCATTTTCTATCCGAGGGAGCCAACATTATCCAAAGACTCTTCCGTGGTTATATGGCCAGCATGACTATACGCCGAGGTACACAGAATGCTGTTATCTTCCCACTGAAGTGGTACCTATTTATCTATTCGCATTCGCATGCTTTTGAACTGCTAGATGGGCAGGAGCTGGAGCAAAGAATGGGAGCTCACTCCCATTATTTTCCAGATGGGTCCTATTTTTGGGGAAACGGGGTAAAAAAACAGAAGTACAGAAATTTTGGCAGGTAAGGACTTTCAGTACAGGTGCCGAAAAGGCATGGTAAAAACTCTGGATTTTGATACAGACTTATTTTGTTCAGCATTGTATCGGCGTGACACTAACAAAATTTGGCAATGCCGTGAAGATTTGGGGTTTTTGTTTCCTGCAGGGTGAAAAAAGGTAAGCGAAGTCTGAATCCGTGCCATATTTGAAAACAAGCGAGAACATTTTCAAAAGAACGCTTTAATTTCTCTCTGGAACCTAGCCTGGAGGACTTTTAAGCCAAATATTTGAAGAGGCAGTTTGCAAAGCCTGGCAAATGGCAGGCTTTCTAATTATTCAGAAATGTTCTTTGTTTCGTGAATGATAAGCAGAAATTCACCTACAGACGCTCTTTGGATGATCCATGAAAATGCTGAATATTTTAACAAGCTCCTTTGTAATGTTTTATGGAATGATATATGTGTGCATGTTGCAACATTAACAAGATAGTTTTCTGCCTGAGTATTCCTTATTGCTAAAACCACCTGTAACTGTAGATCAGAATTAGAAGTACTTTCGATCTAGAACAAACAGATGGAGTAGCTGATTTTTCATAATGCTTAAGACTCCTTCATCCTCACTGAAGGTTTAAATAAGAAACTCCCCCACCCCCCCTTATTAATCTGTTATAATCCTGGCCCAGTAGAAATCATTGGACATTAAGAGGGATGTTATTTTGGGTTGGTCTGTCTGATGGAATAAGTGACTGCTTTTGCATTTTTAAAATTTATTTATTTATTTATTGATTGATTGATTGATTGGTTGATTGATTGATTGATTGGTTCGATTTATATGCCACCCTTCTCCGGAGACTCAGGGCGGCTTACAATGCGTTAAGCAATAGTCTTCATACTTTTGTATATACCTGCTTAGTAGGGCTTTCGCCCCCCCCAAGCGGTGTTCTTTTTTATACAAAGTCAGCTTATTGCCCCCACAAAACGGGTCCTCATTTTACCTACCTCGGAAGGATGGAAGGCTGAGTCAACCTTGAGCCAGGTGAGATTTGAACTTGCAGTAATTGCAGACAGCTGGTGTTACTTAACAGTGCTTAAAATGAGTTTAAGATGCATTTCCAGGGAAAAAAAACCCCCATAAGAGCATAGATATGATCATGAGTCATTGTCCAATTTAACCAAGCCACTGTGTTTACATGCTCTGTTGATCCGTCCATCCATCCATCTACATCTACTCATCCACCCATCCACTCATCCATCAACCCACCCACCCATCCATCCATCCATCCATCCATCCACCCGCCCGCCCACACAGCCATCCATCCGCTTGCCCATCCATCCATCCATCCATCCATCCATCCATCCACCCACGCGTCCATCCACTCATCCACCTATCCACCAGCCACCCCATCCATCCATCCACCCACCATCCACCCTCGCACCCATCTATCCACCCATCCAACTTAGATTTCATTCCTCTCACTATCCAAGTGACTCTGGCTTTTTACAGATAACAATATTCCCTTTTACTGTGTGTTTATTAATTTCTTTGTAGTATTGTTTAAAACATTGTTTTGAAGACAGGTTCATCAAAAGCGTGGCTTTCGGCATTCATGTTAATTACTTGCACTTAAAAATTTTTTGCTTCTTTTTCTATACCTTTCCATCCAGTATAACAATTCTTTGCAGTGTTTTTAAAAAAACCCCACTTTTCTGTATTATTATCCCCATTTACAAATATTAAAAAGTTCCCCTGAGCTAATATTGTAATTAAGATGCTTTTAATAGCATTCAATAATAATAATAATAAAAATACTACAAGCAACAACAAAGAAAATCCTTAATTTGTTTTGTGAAGTGCTTGGTTTAACAGAATGACAGAGTTGGAAGGGACCTTGGAGGTCATCTAGTCCAACCCCCTGCTCAAGCAGGAGACCCTATATCCATGATGGCGAACTTATGGCACGCGTGCCAGAGGTGGCACGCAGCGCCCTCTCTGGGCACGTGAGCTGTTGCCCCAGTTCAGCTCTGCCATGCATGCCGGCACGCCTCCCACCAGCCAGCTGCTCATCGGGTCTCTGCCGCACATGTGCGGGGGGGGCGGGCACGTGCGGGGGGCATGGGCGGGGCGCATGCAGGGATGCGCATGCGCAGGGATGGGGTGCATGCAGGGGGTGCACGTGCATGCACAGGGGGCAGATTGCATGTGAGAGGCCGTGCGTGCATATGCGGGGTGGGGCACATGCGGGGACGTGCATGTGTGGGAGGCTGGGGGCATGCGTGGGGGTGTGGCGCATGCGTGGGGCAACCGCATTGCATTTTGGGGGTTCGGGCAGCACACGCTTTGGGCACTCGGTCCGAAAAAGCTTAGCCATCACTGCCCTCTATCATTCCAAATAAGTGGCTATCCAATTATAATATAATATAATATAATATAACATAATATAATATAGTATAATATAATATAATAATAATACAATAATATAATATAATATAATATAATATAATATAATATAATATAATATAATATAATATAGTACTGTACTGTACTGTACTGTACTGTACTGTACTGTACTGTATTGTATTGTATTGTATTGTATTATAATAATAATATAATAATATATCATATCATATCATATCATATCATATCATATCATATCAATCATATAAAACATAATATAATATAGTATAATATAATATAATATAATATAATATAATAATAATATAATATAATATAATATAATATAATATAATATAATATAATATAATATAATTAATATAATATAATATAATATAATATAATATAATATAATATAGTACTGTACTGTACTGTACTGTATTGTATTGTATTGTATTGTATTATAATAATAATATAATAATATATCATATCATATCATATCATATCATATCATATCAATCATATAAAACATAATATAATATAGTATAATATAATATAATATAATAATATAATATAATATAATATAATATAATATAATATAATAATATAATATAATATAATATAATATAATATAATATAATATAATATAATATAATATAATATAATATAATATAATATAATATAATATAATATAATATAATATAATATAATATAATATAATATAATATAATATAATATAATATAATATAATATAATATAATATAATATAATGTGTTTTTCTATTGAAGTACCTGGTCTACCCCAATATGGGTGGGAGCATACTGCTTCCCTTTCGCCTTTCAGCTCCAATCCAATATATATTCATTCATTTTTTCCCCTGCTGGTTATCCATAAACATCTCATCCTTAGTAGTGAGCTGCTTAATACGTAGGACACTGGGGGAAGTGAAGGAAGTTGGAATTTGTGAGTACAGTAATAAAACTATATTACTAGTTGTATTATTGAAAATGGCATCCTCTACTTTTTGCTCAGAAGTGCTAATTAACACATTTATCCAAAAGGAGAACAACCCTTAATTTAAGACTTACTTTCTATGTAGGAAGTGGATACAATTTAAAATAAAAATAAAAATAAAATAAACACAGACAAAAATCTGTCTGGTTCCAATTGGAATTGACAACATGAGGACATGACCTTACATCGGTGAACAACCTGTGCGATGTCCACAGGTTTATGATCTTCAAATAATAGGATGAACTTAGGATAATACAGTATAAGAGGCCATATCGGCTGTATTTAAATTTTTCTTTAACGCTTTTTTTTTTCAGATTCCCATTTTTCCCCCCTCCATGGTTGTTTCAACATTTCTCGAAATATTACAAGCCAGAATATCTCAATCCTACTCATTCGGTGACACGATTCAAAAATCAAGATATTAAGCCATGGAGGAAGTACAAGTTTTAAGCAGAATAAGGCCTCCTTGTCTCTTTGATCCAATTCCTTCCCAAAGTTTGGGGAACCATCTGAGAACAAATAGTTCTTTGAGGTCATAATTTGGTTAATGAACTGGGAGATACTTTCTAGTCACAAATAAAAGAGATTTCCAGAAAGGAACAACCATGAAACATTGGAAAAAAAAGGTCAACGATCCTTTGAGATTTATTTATTTTGTTCCCCTTGGGGTATAACAGGTTGTCCTGCTAAGAATTAGGTTACACAAGCTACATGTACTGCTGAATCAGATCTACAGTCATTAGCCAGAGCTTCCTTTAAATTGTATTTAAAAGAGCCGTTGGTGGCGCAGTTGGTGGTTAGAATGCGGTATTGCAGGCTAATTCCACCGACTGTCAGCGGTTCGATCCTGTTTGGCTCAAGGTTGACACATCCTTCCATCCTTCCGAGGTTGGTAAAAGGAGGACCCAGATTGTTGGGGACAACTTGCTGGCTCTATAAACGAATTAGAGAGGGCTGTAAAACACTGAGAAGCGGTATATAAGTCTAAGTACTATTGCTACTCCCTCCCTCCTGGTGGCTCAATGGTTAGAGTGCAGTATTGTAGGCTGTATCTGCCCACAGCTAGGAGTTCGATCCTCACCAGGCTCAAAACTGCTTAGAGAGGGCTGTAAAACACTGAGAAGCAGTATATAAGTCTAAGGGCTATTGCTACTCACTCACTCACTCACTGTCTCCCTCCCTCCTTCCCTCCCTCCTGGTGACTCAATGGTTAGAGTGCAGTATTGTAGGCTGTATCTGCCCACAGCTAGGAGTTCGATCCTCACCAGGCTCAAAACTACTTAGAGGGCTGTAAAACACTGAGAAGCTGTATATAAGTCTAAGTACTATTGCTACCCACCCACTCACTCACTCCCTTCTTCCCTCCCTCCCTCCGTCCCTCCTTCCTGGTGGCTCAATGGTTAGAGTGCAGTATTGCAGGCTGTATCTGCCCACAGCTAGGAGTTCGATCCTCACCAGGCTCAAAACTGCTTACAGAGGGCTGTAAAACACTGAGAAGCAGTATACAAGTCTAAGTGCTATTGCTACTCCCTCCCTCCGTCCTGGTGGCTCAATGGTTAGAGTGCAGTATTGTAGGCTGTATCTGCCCACAGCTAGGAGTTCGATCCTCACAACCAGAAGAATAAACCAACTTATTTAATGCTGAAAAAATCCTGCTTTTTTGAGAATGTGACTTTTCTGTGCAATCTAGCGGGGTAGTTGAGGCTTCCTATGTATTAAGTTGAAGATCTTTTATCTGGAAATTATATTTTATAATCCACAGGCAATTTGGGAAAAAAAAATAACTTCAGCAAAAATATTTTGCAACATATGAAGCAACATATGTTGAAATCCTTGAAGCTTTTTTCTATTGATTATATTGTTAATTAATTGATAAATGGTTTCCTGTTCAATATTCTTGTTTTGGGTAATTGTGTATTATTGCACTCCTCAGTATTGGATGCAAATATAATTTGCTAATAAAACAGAAGCTTCCTTTAATGCTGCCTGCATTTGTTATTAGACTTTTTTTCCCCCCAGTGTAACACTTGTTTTAATTTATATTCACATATTCTTTAGATTTCATTATGGCGACTTTGTAAAACTGTGGAATGCTTTAAAAAAAAAATTATCTATTCCAAACAATTTCAAATTACTATTTGTACTTTGATAGCAGTCTTACAAATATGTATGCAGAAGTAAATCTCATTTATTTTGCACATAGCACTGATGATGTTATCTAGCTGGGTAATGAAACGTCTATAGGAAAACAAGCAAGTTCAGAGAGCACCAAGGACCTCCATAGTCCTCCTCCCTCTCCCCCCTCCTCTTCCTCCTCCATTCTGCAAACCACCCTCCCTTGTAGCACTGATGATGTTATCTAGTTGGGTCATGAAACGTCTGCAAGAAAGCCGGAGAGCACCAAGGACCCTTCATAGTTCTCCTCCCCCTCCTCCTCCTCCTCCTCCTCCTCCTCCTCCTCCTCCTCCTCCTCCTCCTCCTCCTTCTTTCTACAAACCCTACTCCCTTCTAGCACTGATGATGTTACCTAGTTGGGTCATGAAATGTCTACAAGAAAACAATCATAAGAGCCTTGGTGGAGCAGCGGACTAAAGTGCCGTTAAGTAGCACTTAGCTGCCAGCTGCCTGCAATTACTGCGAGTTCAAATCTCACCAGGCTCAAGGTTGACTCAGCCTTCCATCCTTCCGAGGTAGGTAAAATGAGGACCTGGATTGTGGGGGCAATATTTACTTACTTACTTACTTACTTACTTACTTACTTACTTACTTACTTACTTACTTATTTATTTATTAAATTTATATCCTGCCCTTCTCCCCGAAGGGACTCAGGGCGGTGAACAGCCGAGAATTAAAATAACATACAATATAAAAGTTAAGATAATTAAAAATAAATTAAATTAAACGGCCTCCCCAATTTAAGACCCCTAGCTATACAATTAAAAAACTAACCCATAAAACCTATTCAGGCCAAAGTCAATAAGCTGACTTTGTATAAAAAAGAACACCGCTTGGGGGGGAGGCGAAAGCCCTACTAAGCAGGTATAAACAAAAGTATGAAGGCTGTTGCTTAACGCATTGTAAGCCGCCCTGAGTCTCCGGAGAAGGGCGGCATATAAATCGAACCAATAAATAAATACAATAAATAAATAAACCAAGCTCAGAGAGCACCAATGGCCCTTCATAGTTCTCCTCCTCCTCCTCCTTCTCCACTTCCTCCTCCTCCTTCTCCACTTCCTCCTCCTCCTCCTCCTCCTCCTCCTCCTCCTCCTCCTCCTCCTCCTCCTCCTCCTCCTCCTCCTCCTCCTCCTCCTTTCTACAAACCCTACTCCCTTCTAGCACTGATAATGTTACCTAGTTGGGTCATGAAACGTCTGCAAGAAAACAAGCAAGCTCAAGGAGCACCAAGGACCATACAGTATCCTCCTCCTTCCTCCCCCTCCTCTTCCATTCCACAAACCCCACTCCCTTCCAGCACTGAGGGTGTTACCTAGTATGGTAATGAAACGTCTCTAAGAAAACAAGCAAGCTCAGAGAGCACCAAGGACCATACAGTATCCTCCTCCTTCCTCTCCCTCCTCTTCCATTCCACAAACCCCACTCCCTTCCAGCACTGAGGGTGTTACCTAGTATGGTAATGAAACGTCTCTAAGAAAACAAGCAAGCTCAGAGAGCACCAAGGACCATACAGTATCCTCCTCCTTCCTCTCCCTCCTCTTCCATTCCACAAACCCCACTCCCTTCCAGCACTGAGGGTGTTACCTAGTATGGTAATGAAACGTCTCTAAGAAAACAAGCAAGCTCAGAGAGCACCAAAGACCCCCGATGTCAGCCCCGAGCTACAAATATTCCCCTTTATTAGTAAATCTCAATTAATTTGTGCGAAATGAAGTGAAGCTGTAGAGAAGTGGTAGACATTTTCTAGGAAACAAATTCTCATTCACCCCCCCCCCACCCCACCCCCAGCTGATTTCCTTTGCTTTAGAAGCAACACATCTTGTAGATTTGGCATGTTGGAACTGGAAACGGGAGATGAGGGATTGCACCTCATAAAATTATTCAGGAATTACTCAGAGGATGGATTTTGTCGGTGCCTGCCCCGATTGCATATTTTGTTCCTCCGGGTCAATTCGAGTTGTTTAATGTGTTGTTGGCTCATTGAGTGTGATTCGTCTTTTGCAACTTTCGGTTTTGAACACACCTTGGTTGAAATAGCACGATAGGTGATCTGAAATATGCAGTTTAGGTTCTCCTAACTTGTCCTAGTTTGGAAGAGGGAGAGAGATGGACTTTCTCTAACATCTTGCTATGGCGTTAAGATATAGTGAGATGTTTTCAGCTTTCTAATTAATTACTTAATTACCCTCAGCACTTTTCTTTATTTTTAACACAGATTTTATATTAATAACTTTCTAAAGGATGACAAGAGAGAGTGTGCGTGCACCAGCGTGGTGTACTAGTTTAAGGTGCTGGCCTAGAAACCAGGAGACTGTGAGTTCTAGTCCCGCCTTAGGCACAAAAGACGGAGGGGTGATTTTGGGCCAATCACCAGGAGACTGTGAATTCTAGTCCCGCCTTAGGCACAAAAGACAGAGGGATGATTTGGGGCCAATCACCAGGAGACTGTGAATTCTAGTCCTGCCATAGACACAAAAGACGGAGAGGTGACTTTGCGCCAATCACCAGGAGACTGTGAGTTCTAGTCCAGCCTTAGGCACAAAAGACGGAGGGGTGACTTTGGGCCAATCACCAGGAGACTGTGAGTTCTAGTCCCGCCTTAGGCACAAAAGACAGAGGGATGATTTTGGGCCAATCACCAGGGGACTGTGAGTTCTAGTCCCGCCTTAGGCAGAAAAGACAGAGGGGTGACTTTGGGCCAATCATCAGGAGACTGGGAGTTCTAGTCCCGCCTTAGGCACAAAAGACGGAGGGGTGACTTTGGGCCAATCACCAGGAGACTGTGAGTTCTAGTCCCGCCTTAGGCACAAAAGACAGAGGGATGATTTTGGGCCAATCACCAGGGGACTGTGAGTTCTAGTCCTGCCTTAGGCAGAAAAGACAGAGGGGTGACTTTGGGCCAATCACCAGGAGACTGTGAGTTCTAGTCCAGCCTTAGGCACAAAAGACGGAGGGGTGACTTTGGGCCAATCACCAGGAGACTGTGAGTTCTAGTCCCGCCTTAGGCACAAAAGACGGAGGGGTGATTTTGGGCCAATCACCAGGAGACTGTGAGTTCTAGTCCCACCTTAGGCACAAAGGACAGAGGGATGATTTTGGGCCAATCACCAGGAGACTGAATTCTAGTCCCGCCTTAGGCACAAAAGACAGAGGGATGATTTTGGGCCAATCACCAGGAAACTGTGAATTCTAGTCCTGCCATAGACACAAAAGACGGAGAGGTGACTTTGGGCCAATCACCAGGAGACTGTGAGTTCTAGTCCAGCCTTAGGCACAAAAGACGGAGGGGTGACTTTGGGCCAATCACCAGGAGACTGTGAGTTCTAGTCCCGCCTTAGGCACAAAAGGCAGAGGGATGATTTTGGGCCAATCACCAGGGGACTGTGAGTTCTAGTCCCGCCTTAGGCAGAAAAGACGGAGGGGTGACTTTGGGCCAATCACCAGGAGACAGTGAGTTCTAGTCCCACCGTAGGCACAAAAGACAGAGGGGTGACCTTGGGCCAATCACCAGGAGACAGGAAACTACCCAGTTTTCCCCGAAATAAGACATCCCCTGATAATAAGTCCAATTGGGGTTTTGAGCACATGGCAATAAGGCCAAGCGCTTATTTCAGGGTTCAGAAAAAATATAAGACAGGATCTTATTTTTGGGGAAACACGGTAATAAATGAGTAGATAGATACACACTCTCGTACCCACTCACCAGGTGATTGTGCTTCTCATTCTCTCTGGAATTTCTGCTTCTATAAACATAGTGCAGAATAGGCTTTCTTACTTAATGTGCCAACCCCCTGTTTAGGCAGGGAATTTTATACCACTTCAGACAAATGATTGTCCAATCTCTTCTTAAAAACTTCCAGTGTTGGAGCATCCACAACTTCTGGTGGCAAGCTGTTCCACTGGTTAATTGTTCTCACGGCCAGGAATTTACTCCTTAGTTCTAGGTTGCTTCTCTCCCTGATTAAATTCCACCCATTAGCTTCTTGTCTTGCCTTCAGGTGCTTTGGAGACCCCACCTCTTCTTTGTGGCAGCCCCCTCAAATATTGGAAGACTGCTATCATGTCACCCCTTTTCGTTAAATAAGATATACCTAATTCCTGCAACCATTCTTCATGTATTTTAGCCTCCGGTCTTTGTAGCTCTTCCTTCTTCTCTTTCTAGAGTCTCAACATCTTTTTTATATCATGGAGACCAAAACTGGATGCCATATTCCAAGTGTGGTCTTACCAAAATATAGTCAGCATAAATAAAATAGCTGAGCAATATTTACGTTTGCTCTGTATTATTTTGACCTGAAGAGTTGTGTTATGTTATTGCAATTTTATTTGCAACAACATGGCAATTAACAACTCAGCTTATTTTCAACAAGGGGGAAGACCGGTACCAGATCCTTCAGGGAAAATCTTGGTGTTGCGTTAAGGATGTGTTCGCAGCAGACTAAATGGAGGTATATTTAAAATAAACTGATTTATTTTTCTCGCTCCAAAATGTCACCTTAAGCAGAACCTTCATTTAGAAGCTTTTTTTTTTTTAAGTAAGCTTTTCCGGCTGAAAGAAAGACTTTGAGCCAATGTTTCATTTAGTGTACCTAAAGTTGTCACTGGCACTTGGTGATATGAATAGACATCTAAGCCAGTTGCCATAGTAACGCTGCAGCATAGTAGAAAATGTAAGTTTTTTTATTTTGATATTGCTCTTTTTTGTGTGTGTATGTGTGTGTGTGCAGAGAGGAAGGGAAAAAAAACCCGAGTGTTACCTTTTGTTGCTCAAAAATCTGAAACACGGTTGAAAGATAAATTTGTGTGGTCAATTACAGGTAGTCCTCGCCTTACGACCACAATTGAGCCCACAGTTTTTGTTGCTAAGCCAGACTGTTGTTGAGTGGGTTTTCATCCCGTTTTATGACCGTTACAAGTGAACCGTTGCAGTCATTAAGTTAGCAATGCCACTGTGTTTTAAGTGAATCTGGCTTCCCCATCGGCCTTGGTCTCAAAAAGTGACAACGGGACACGGCAACCGTCGTAATTACGGGTCAGTTGCCAAGCGTCTTGAGTTTTCATCACGTGACCGCGGGGAATGCTGCATCGGTCGTAAGTGTGAAAAATGGTCCTAAGTCCCCTTTTTCCAGTGCTGTTGTAACTTGGAACGGTCACTAAAACAAACCCTTGCAAGGACTACCTGCAGATTAAGCCGAACAATTAAAAATGATGCTTATTTGAGCGATCTGCTAGGTCGCTGCAGTAGTGAGTTTTTGTAGCCGGTTTGCTGCTAACATGCACGGAGCGGTTTTTCATCTAATAATTCATAGATGACAAGTTTTTTTGTGAATGGCTTCCTTCGCCGATGATTCGGCTGCTTATCCCGAGGCTGTGTCCTTTTTTTTTTGTTGGCCTGCTTTAGCCGTGAGATTCAGGCTTTTTCATAGATTGACATTGTTACTTGTAGTTTCCATTGTATGAGCCCTTTTCATACTCGAGCAAGAGGCTAATGGAGAATGAGAAAAAGATGAGCTTCAGGAAGAAAAAGGGGCTGATGTGCAGCTGCTTCGGAAGAAGGACATTATCGGGACAAAATATGACTTATGATTTATCACTTTGTTGTTTGTATGTACACTGAGAGGTTATGCACCGGAGACAAATTCCTTATGTGTCCAGTCACACTTAGCCAATAAAAAAACATATTCTATTCTATTCTATTCTATTCTATTCTATTCTATTCTATTCTATTCTATTCTATTCTATTCTATTCTATTCTATTCTATTCTCTCTACCCTACCCTACCCTACCCTACCCTACCGTACTCCTACTCCTACTCCTACTCCTACTCTACTCTATTCACTACCCTACCCCTACCCCTACCCCTACCCCTGCCCCTACTCCTTATTCTATTCTATTCTATTCTCTCTACCCTATCCTACTCCTTCTACTCCTACTCCTACTCCTACTCCTACTCTACTCCTACTCCTACTCCTACTCCTACTCCTACTCTACTCTTATTCTATTCTATTCTATTCTATTCTATTCTATTCTATTCTATTCTATTTACTCTACCCTACTCCTACTCCTACTCCTACTCCTACTCCTACTCCTACTCCTACTCTACTCTACTCTACTCTACTCTACTCTACTCTATTCCAACTCCAACTCTTCCACTTCCTGCTACAAATTTTATAGAAAGGAGGATGCCCTATCCTGAGTCAAAACTATGGGGTCACAGAAGCCACTTACATCACAGTTACATCAGTGGTTGCAGTCCAGGGTTCAAATTATTGGAGGGCAGTACCTTTAAACGGTTAGGCATACAAGCACGATCAGAACTCAAATCAAAGAGGCGAGCCTTGATTAAGTTAAACCTCACACTACTGTATTCTTTTGTGGCTTTTTATTGGTCACTTTTATCCTTAGACTTTTCCTACGACAGGTTCCTTCATGGTTTAAATCTCCATGAAGATGCCTAGCTACAGACAAAGGCGAGCTGAACTAAGATCATCAGCACATTGGCAGCTTCCCTTAGGCCGCTCTGCCTAACGACCAAATTGCCTGTCCCAGTTGTGGCTGCTAAACGAGAACTGTCTGTGTCACTTTTTAATATTAGTTGGTCTCAGGTTTACCATGTGGAATAAACACCAAACAGGGCAATGGAATTGGTAAACTTTTGAGATTGTAGGACTATGTATTCCATAATCCCTGATTATCGCTACTGCTGTCTAGGATTGATTGGAGTTGAACCCCAAAAATATCTATTTCCATTGCTCTGATTGGCGTTTATTCTACGTAATAAACTTGATGATTTAGGTTCATCAAGGACCTTTCAAGGACTTTACCCAGTGGTGGGATTCAAATAATTTAACAACCGGGTTCTCTGCCCTAATGACCAGCTGGGTACGCGTGGCTCGGTAGTCATGTGACCATGTGGGCGTGGCCAACTCAACATCACTCATGTCGATGGGTGCTTCGCCTTAGCTGTTACAATGTACTAAGGGTTAACCAGAGAGGCAGTTTCCGTAAGCAGGGTAATAAAGATTAGGCTAGAAATAACACCAGAAAGTTTCCTTCCTGCCTTCCTTACAGGATTAGCCCTATAAAGTGGAAAAAAACAAAATAAGATTTCTTCCAACAACCGGTTCTCCGAACTGCGTACAAAGTTAACAACCAGTTCTCCCGAATAGATGCGAACTGGCTGAATCCCACCACCAACTTTACCTAATCAAAATTGCCAAACTGATATTATTGTGTTGACGTGATTGGATGAAAGGCTAATGTAGCATCCCTCACCAGGTTTTGTTAGTATAAGTAGTCCTCGATTTATAGCAGACCGTTCAATGACTGTTCAAAGTTACAACGGCGCTGTTTTTCACACGACCATTGCAGCAACCCCCCAGGTCACGTGATCAAAATTGGGACACTTGACAAACTGGCTCATATTTATGACGGTCGCAGTGCTCCGGCGTCAAGTGATCCGCATTGCGACCTTCTGACAAGCCAAATCAATGGGGAAGCCTGATTCACTTAACAACCTGTTAAGTTTTAGTTCTGGCTGTGCACCGCCCTGAGTCCACTAGGAGAAGGGCGGGATATAAATTGATTAAATAAAAATAAAATAAACCGGGTTACCAACCGAACAACTGCAATGATTCACTTAACAAAAGTGGCAAGAAAGATCCTAAAATGGGGCAAAACTCACTTAACAAATGTCTCACTTAGCAACGTAAATCTGGGGTTCAATTGTGGCCATAAGTCGTGGGCTACCTGTATTTAATTCTTTGTAGTGGATTTCCTTAGTTTGAGGATTTCTTTATTTTGAGGAAGAGTTTTTTAAGGCAGGGATCTCCAATCTTGGCAACTTTAAACCTGGCAGACTTCAACTCCCAGAATTCCCCAGCCAGCTTTGCAGAATTCTGGGAGTTGAAGTCTGCCAGGCTTAAAGTTGCCAAGGTTGGAGACCCATATTCTTAGGGACAAGCTAAACTAAACTTGAATTTCAGAGTTTCTTGAAATCGGCTGTATAGGTAGTCCTCAACTTACAACAGTTTGCTTAGTGATCATTCGAAGTTACAACGGCACTGAAAAAAGCGACTTATGGCCATTTTTCACAGAACCGTTGCCACATCCCCATGGTCATGTGATTTACATTTGAATGCTTGACACCTGACTCACATTTATGACGGTTGCTGTGTTTTGGGGTCATGTGATCTCATTCTGCAACCTTCTGATCAGCAAAGTCAATGGAGGAAGCCAGATTCACTTAGAGACTGCATGATTCATTCAACAACTGTAGTGATTTGCTTAACGACTACGCCAAAAGATATAAAACTAGGCCTGACTCACTGGCTTACCGCCTTGCTTTAGCAACGGGAATTCTGGTCTCAATTGTGCTCGTAAGTCGAGGACTACTTGTAACAGAAGCTGTGATCCTTTTGCTGCTGTGAGCAAAATAAAAAAAAGCATCTTTAAAGAAGTACCGTTTTACGAATATGTGTATCCCAGGATAATGTTGCAGGATCGAGCCTGGGTCGGTCACCGAGACCAGAGGGTTTGTCTTCCGAGCTTTCGGACTCGTGCTGGAGCCCATCATCAGGGAACTTCTCTCCAGCAGAGCGTGTGCTAAATTCAGTGTTAGAGCTACTAAGATTGTTGGACGAGCAGGCACAAAAACAGCCGGGAAAGTGATTTGAAGCCTGGGAAACAGGCCACCAACCTATCAAATACTTAGGAGGTGAAGGCTTGGCAGCACAAGCCAACGACTTCAAAGCCAGCCATCAACACACCCCAGTCAATGTCTAAAAAAGGCACACGCAACTGTTGTGACCTAGGCTTCCCGAATCATTAAAACACACGAGTAGTTCCAAAAACCTCTTATTGCAACAGCTGTGAATTACATTCATTCACAGCTGAGTCCCAATTAGTTGCAAAAAGTCCTTCCGGAGAAGTCCTTTGGGATAATCTTTATCTCCCTTGACACGCTGCCAAAAATCTACTTGGCAAAGCCACATGGAGTCCAGAATCAAACAGAGATGCTGATTGGGAAGAGAATTAACAACCTTGCTTTCCTGCAAAGGGCCCACGTGCCTTTGCTCCTCTTTTAAGCCTTATGGGAGGGACCAATCATCTCCAGGCCTTACTCCCTAGTCGTCCCTTTTGTTTGAACTGTTCTTGCCTACTGGCAGCTCTGCGCATGTGTGCACTAGGAACAGGCTCCTCCTGTTCCTCTGCCTCTCTGCTGTCAGCCTCTGGAGGCTCCATAGTCCGTGCATCACTCCCAGATGGCCCTGGCCCCATCTCTGCCTCCGACGCAGAGCCCTCGTCCGGGCCTTCCCCAGCCTCCAGAACTGGCCCATGTTCCTCCCCAGCCTCCTCACTGTCCGACTCCGCCGCCAGCTCCGCAGGCTGCTGGCGGACCACAACAGCAACTATAAATACCACACACAGAACAGCACACACTCTGGTGAGAGAGAAGTTCCCTAAGGATGGGCTCCAGCACGATTCCGAAAGCTTGGAAGACAAAACCTCTGGTCCTGGTGTGACCGACCCAGCTTGGATCCTGAAGTACCCTTTTATGAGGGGTGGGTTCTACTTACCTTTACTACCGGTTCACAACGGGCTGCGCGCGCTTCTGCTCATGCGCAGAAGCATCCTGATGACGTCGGGGTCAGTGGGCGGAGCCTCCCACCGGTTTTACTACCAGTTCTATAGAACCGGTCCAAGCCGGGGGCAACCCACCACTGCCTTTTATTCAAAAGATGGTAGTTTATACAGGTCAGGAACAGAGCTAGTAGTTTTCCTCTATCCTTTAATCTGATTTTATGTGTGTGCTTTAAATCCTACGTACCAGCCCGCTGTTGTTTTCTTTTTTTAAAATTCTTGCCGTGTTCCATAACATTTTCAGATTCATTTCTGCAGCCCACGCGGAATCAATTATCCTCTTTCGTAAAGAATGTTTGAATGAAAAGCCAAGAAAAGACGAAGGTTCTGGAAATTTGCTCAAGCATTGTAGCTTCTGAATATACATATATTCATAGTTAGTTAGTTTACTTTATTGATTAGCCCTTGGGCCATATCAAAGTGCAGAGTTCCAGACACAAATGATTACTAAAATCTGATAAAATACAATTTAAAATGGAATTGGATAAAATACAATTTAAAATGAAATTGGAATCAAATACAGTTTAAAATGAAATTGGAATAGTGTACAATGATTGAATATGTAGAGAAATAAAATGTGATCAATTATATTTCAGTATCACCCCTACAATCTATCCCAATCAGTCCCACATATGCCTATCTCAACTGAACCATTTTGCTCAAGTACTGTGCTGTGTTAAATGTTATTTTCAGATTCTGGCCACACATAAGGAAAGTTGTTTTGATATGGGGATCCCAATGGGTCATTCATTTGGGATATACAGCAATGGCCAAAAATGTGGAAACCTTTTGGGAAAAAAGTGTTATTTTTGAGGTTTGATGGCTAATAACACCACTTTTTTTTTTTTTTTTTTTGAGTTTCAAGATAATCCTATTCCACTGCTGGAATGGCCTGGGAATAGCCCAGACCTTAACCCACTTGAAAATCTAGGGAGCTGACTAAAGAACCTTGTTAGTCAGAAGTGATCCAGCAATTAAACCCAGTTAATGGAAGCCATCATTCAATCTTGGTTTCTCATTAGAACAGCTGAAGAACTAAAAGACTTGGTTCACTCCATGGGAAGATGTTGTGAGGCCGTAATTCATGCTAAAGGCTTCTCAACTAAGTATTAACTGACGTGGTGATCATTTTTGTATATCTCGTTTTTTCTATGGTGATAATTTTTGTATATCATGTTTTTTCTGTGTTTCACTTTTCTTCTTTATACTGTAACTGCTATTCTAATAGCAAATCCTTCATAAAAGTTATTGCATTACATTCTTGATTAAATGATCTTTCCATTGATATATAATTTTATGGTACTACTAAAAAAAAAAGTGGTGTTATTAGCTACTTTTAAGAAAATACGCTTTCCCCAAAGGGTTTCCACAATTTTGGCCACTACTGTAGACCGAGATACCTGTCTCTCACCCTCTTATACAGGCAACTACCAAATAGGACATGAGCCATATATACATATGTTTCCTTTGTAGGCCAGAGCCTCAACAAAAAGTTCCCTCTGCACCGCCTCCGCCGCCTCCGCCGCCTCCACCACCGTTGCCGGAACCGACACCGCCAGAACCAGAGGAAGAAATTCTGGGATCCGATGATGAAGAGCAAGAAGACCCTGCAGATTATTGCAAAGGTTAGTTGGTGCAAATAAAGAGATTCATTTTGGAACTGGATCCTTGAATGTCTGCGGAGAGTCTCTTAGGCATCCAGGTCATGGTTATCCCAAGTCAGGACAAGATTCAGCGATCCTGTAGTGACCCGGCTCCCCAAACACGACGAACCCTCTGACGTGAACTCAGAAGATTCCTTTATTAGGAACGCCAGCAGCCCCGGCAAAAAGTTTCTCTCTCACTGCAGGCTAACAGTTCTGTCCAGCAGGGAGATGAATAGTTGTCTGCTGCATCTATTCATCTCCGCCCCCTGCCTTTTATCCCCGGAGCTAGAGTGGGGCTTCAGTAACATTTCGTCCCGAGGACCGGCCCATAGATTTCCACTGCTCTCCTCTCCTTTGCCTTCTGTGCATCCGTGCGTCGGGCACTGGACCCAGCTGTTCCTCCTCTTCCTCATCAGCCACCTCCAGACCTGGGGGCTGTTCACTCTCCATCTGAGGGTTGACGGATGGCCCAGGCTCCACTTCTGTCTCTCTCTCTCTGCTAGCTCCATTCCCTCTTCCCCCTCAGAGCTCCCAGGTTGCCCTGATGCTGACCCTGACTTCCACACCTCCTCCTCCTCCTCTGTTTTGGCTACTAGAGAGACCAGCGGCGGACAGGCCGCAACAGATCCCATCTGTTATTTGAAATATCTGTAATTCTTGGTGGTTTTTCTCCTTGGAAACCAGCCTGAAGAAGCTTCTTGGATGAGAAGCGAAATGTTCAAGGAAAAAAAGAAACCCCAAGAAAGTACTGATTTTGTTGCCTTTCGGCACAACTCTATGCTTCCATCATTTGAAACTTAAAAACCCAGAAGTTCCTCCCAATCCGTATTTTTTTAAAAGCCTTGTTAATTAAATAAAAAGAGCCTCATTTACTGGTAATTCTTTATCCTTTAATTCTAGACGATGGAAAATGCACGCAAGAGTTTTAAAAGGTTTAAGCAATTTAACATTGGTGTTTTGTTTTGTTTTTTAAATTTGTCAGTCTGTAGACTGTAGCTCAATGGCTAAAACGGTGAGCTTTTCAATTGAAAGGTCGGCAGTTCATCGGTTCGAATCCCAGGTGCCACATAACAGGGGTGAGCTCCCATTACTTGTCCCAGCTTCTGCTAACCTAGCAGTTCGAAAGCACGTAAAAAATGCAAGTAGAAAAATAGGGACCACATTTGGTGGGAAGGTAACAGCGTTCCATGCACCTTTGGCATTGAGTCATGCCAGTCACATGACCATGGAGATGTCTTCGGACAGCGCTGGCTCTTCGACTTTGAAATGGAGATGAGCACCGCCCCCTAGAGTCGGGAACGACTAGCGCAAATGTGCAAGGGGAACCTTTACCTTTAGACAGTAGCTGAAATATTTTTTGTTATCAGTTTAATCTTTCTGCACCAAATTCCCAATAGTTTGCAGTTGTTGGGGCACTAAGAATAGTTTCTTGTTTTTAATTATAGTGTTTACAGGTTGTCCTCAATTTACGACCACAATTGAGCCCAAAATTTCTGTTGGTAAGGGAGACATTTGTTGCGTGAATTTTGCCCTATTTTACGACCTTTCTTGCCGAAGTTATTAAGTGAATCACTGCAGTTGTTAAGTTAGTAACATAGTCGTTAAGTGAATCTGGCTTCCCCATTGACTCTGCTTGTCAGAAGGTCACAAAAGGGGGATCACATGATCCTGGAACACTGCGACCGTCGTAAATATGAGTCAGGTGCCAAGTGCCTGAATTTTGATCACGTGACCGTGGGGATGCTCAAAGGTCGTTAACTGTGAAAAACGGTCATAAGTCCCACTTTTCAGTACCGTTGTAACTTCGAACGGCCATTAAATAAAAAATTGTAAGTCAAGGACTTACCTGTACTTAGGGCATTCCATTTGTTAATTACCTTCTTTGACATAACTTGTCATTAAACTTTTAAAATTTATTTATTTATTTTATTAAATGCTGTTCCATTCTATGACTGAATGGTATACAGGAAAAACACCTTGACAAAATTTAATCTCCTATTTGGTGATCTCTAGTAACTGGAATATGTAAATAATTTTATATATACCGTGAAGACCTTTGATAGCATTTCCAAAATTAAATTAGAAAGAACTGTTAGCAGGATTCTGACGAATCACCCAACTTTATGTGAAATTATTTCCTTAATATCTGACTTTCCTATCTCTCCTTTCTCTTGTTAACTTCCGAATAATTATTCTAGGATAGTTTTCTTCCTCTACGATCAGGAAACCCCTTGAGAATTATCTGATGGGCCACTGAGGCAGGAATTACTTTTAAAGTCATCATAACTTCAGTTTATGCATCGACTTCTCCCTTTTCCTTGTATACGTGACTTAATAGTGTGCTTTATTGTGTGTCTTGGCACTGAAACCAGCAATCTCTTTAACCTAGAGATTGGAAGACAGAAAAGGGAGCAGGAACGGTTGAAATTCAGCACTTATAACCCCTTCCCATGTTTTGGCATTATAGTTGATACAGCGTATAGCTGTGATGGCAAACCTATGGCACAAGTGCCACAGATGGCATGTGGAGCCATATTGCTGGGCATGTGAGCGTTGCCCTAGGTCAGCTCTGGCGGGCATGCGTGCGCCAGCCAGCTGATTTTTGGGCCTTCCGGAAGTCGGCAAATGGGCCATTTCTGGCCTCCAGAGGACATCTGGGGGGTGGGGAAGGCTGTTTTCGCCCTCCCCAGGCTCCTAGAAAGGCTCTGGAGCCTGGGGAGAGTGAAAAACCGGCCTTCCGGTCCCACCGTGCCATTGCATGCCAAAAGCGGGAGTGCTAGGGGGTCGTGCGCGCATGTGCAGTGGGGTGTGTGTGAAGCGCATTGAATTATGGGTGTGGGCACATGTGTGCGTGACACCCCTCCCCCGCTGCCCCCTGCTTTTGGCACACAATGGGAAAAAGGTTAACCATCACTGGCATATAGTCTTCTTATATAATGATACCTTGGTACTCGACTGCTTTGAAACTCATTGAATTTGGTACTCAGTGCATTTTGACGTGAAAATTTTGTCCCGCTACTCACCGTTTGTTTGATATTCAACGCACCAGCTAAAACTTGTCTGTATCTCACTACATTATTCTTTCTGGGAAAAAATTGTTTGGTAGTCATCATTTTTTGGTACTCATCGCGTCCCTCAAAATCAATGAAACTATGAGTACCGAGGTACCACTGGACATACTTTAATTATTTCTCAACAATAGCATTCTTGTGTTCATCCGCGTCTAGTATCTGATTCCAGTTTTGGATTACCGGATTTCGGCTCCTCAGCGACACCGATTCGTTGGATGATTTTTAATAGGTGTGCGACAAATGATTTAGAAAAAGGAGCAATTCTGAGAACTCTCATTTGATTATGAGTGAAGGGCACTTTGAAGAAACTCGGCAAGCAATCCTCAGTCCCTGCTTTGTCTTGCTTTCTAAAATAAATAGGGAAAGAGGAATGTTTTTAATTGTGTTGAGCCCAGAGTCATTCTGTGAGTGAAATTTGATTG
Source organism: Pituophis catenifer annectens (assembly GCF_029215685.1). Classification (NCBI taxonomy): domain Eukaryota; kingdom Metazoa; phylum Chordata; class Lepidosauria; order Squamata; family Colubridae; genus Pituophis; species Pituophis catenifer. Next base: position 5,540,643 of record NW_027256887.1, read on the forward strand.
ATTGATTGATTGATTGATTGATTGAATGAATGAATGAATGGATGGCATTTAGCAATAGCACACTTAGACTTATATACCGCTTCACAGTGTTTTACAGCTCTCTCTAAGCAGTTAACAGAGTGAGCATATTTCCCTCAACAATCTGGATCCTCATTTTACCAACCTCAGAAGGATGGAAGGCTGAGTCAACCTTGAGCCGGTGAGAATTGAACTGCTGGCAGTCAGCAGAGTTAGCCTGCAATACTGCATTCCAACCACCACTCTACCACGGCTCTTGGAGGAAGGAAGGAAGGAAGGAAGGAAGGAAGGAAGGAAGGAAGGAAGGAAGGAATGGCATTTAGCAATTGGTTTTAATTGGGTTGTTTTAAACTGTGGCCCGAAATTATTTAATTACCTTTTAAACTGTTTTTTAAATTTTGTATGCTCTGTTTTATCTCGGCTGTTCACCGCCCTGAGTCCTGCTGGAGAAGGGCGGTATAAAAATCAAATCAAATCAATCAATAAATAAATAGCACACTTAGACTTATATACCGCTTCACAGTGCTTTATAGCCTTCTCTAAGCAGTTAACAGAGTCAGCATATTTCCCTCAACAATCTGGATCCTCATTTTACCAACCTCAGAAGGATGGAAGGCTGAGTCAACCTTGAGCCGGTGAGAATTGAACTGCTGGCAGTCAGCAGAGTTAGCCTGCAATACTGCATTCCAACCACCACTCTACCACGGCTCTTGGAGGAAGGAAGGAAGGAAGGAAAGGAAGGAAGGAAGGAAGGAAGGAAGGAAGGAAGGAAGGAAGGAAGGAAGGAAGGAAGGAGTGAATGAATGAATGAATGAATGAATGAATGAATGAATGAATGGCATTTAGCAATAGCACACTTAGACTTCTATATCGCTTCACAGTGTTTTACAGCCCTCTCTAAGCATATTTCCCTCAACAATCTGGATCCTCATTTTACCAACCTCAGAAGGATGGAAGGCTGAGTCAACCTTGAGCCAGTGAGAATTGAACTGCTGGCAGTCAGCAGAGTTAGCTTGCAATACTGCATTCCAACCACCACTCTACCATGGCTCTTGGAGGAAGGAAGGAAGGAAGGAAGGAAGGAAGGAAGGAAGGAAGGAAGGAAGGAAGGAAGGAAGGAAGGAAGGAAGGAAGGAAGGAAGGAGTGAGTGAGTGAATGAATGAATGGCATTTAGCAATAGCACACTTAGACTTATATATGCTTCACAGTGTTTTACAGCCCACTCTAAGCAGTTAACAGAGTCAGCCTATTTCCCGCAAGTTATTCTTTGCTTTTGTGGCCCTCCCGTTACCAAACTAGACAAGCCACTAGAATATAAATTGAGAGCAAACCCCACTCCTTACTAGCACTGATGATGTTACCTAGTTTGGTTAATGAAACGTCTCAAGAAAACCACCAAGCTCAGAGGGCACCAAGGAGCCCAGAGTTCAACCCTGACTACAAATAGTCTCCTTTATCAGTAAATCAATCAACAGCAGTCCAGATGTGCCAACTGCACCAGAACGGGTGGGAATTCCTGTAGAGTTTGTGGGCCACAGGTGCAACTAGACTTTTGTGTGTGCGTGCTTGGTGGACTCGACTTCTGCTTTTTCTTTAGCTCTTTTTTTTTTTTTTAAACTCTGGAGATGTCTCCTATTCATCGAGTTAACAAAGGCAAGAATTTCGCTCGTTTGCCAGCTTAAAATAACAGCGCATTCAGGAGGTGCTTTGAAAGGAACCATCTCTTGCGTCTGTCCTTTCAAAGCCAGTCAGTCATTATTTGAAACATGTCATTCTTCGCTCTTGTGGCCCTCCCGTTACAAAACAGCTCTTTTGAAAAGAGCAGGAGAATTTATAAACTGAGCGTCATGCGTTCATCATTTCTTAACATTTTTTTCCCTATTGGGGGGGGGCATTCAGAATATAGACTCGTTAAATGTTAAAATAACGTTGGCTGGTTTTGTTTTTTAATCACTGCTCAGTTGACATTATGTACCATATTTTGCGGCGTATAAGACGACTTTTTAACACATGAAAATCTTCTCAAAAGTCGGGGGTCGTCTTATACGCCGGGGGTCGTTCTCCTGTAACCAGGCAGACCAGCCCGAAAGGCTCTGACGAGCCTTAAATGGCTCTGGCGATCCAAGCTCTGATGATCCCAGCTTTGCCTGCTAATCAGGCAACGCAGCTGGGATCGCCAGAGCCATGTAAAAGGAAAAAAGTTTTCCCCCTCCAGCTTGCTTACCTTAGCTGCTAGTCGCAATGCTTGCCTTGCTTCGCTTGCCTGAATCCATTCCATCAGCAAGCCTCTCCCTGCCTGCAATCAAGCAGGCAGGGAGTTGTGGACTTCAACTCCCAGAATTCCTCAGCCAGCAAAGCAAAGCTGGCTGAGGAATTCTGGGAGTTGAAGTCTACAAGTCTTAAAGTTGCCAAGGTTGGAGCCCCCTGTTCTATTGGGTAAGTTTTCCCCTCTTTGGGAGCTTTAAAAAAAAATAGTTAATTGGGTTTTTTTTTTAAGTTGTTCTTTTTTAGACCTAGCCATTTAAAGTTTAGGAAGTTTTAAATTTAGTTTTCATATAAAAATAAAAATAAAATAAAATAAAATAATATTTGTTCAGATTTCTAAGATTTAGTGTGTTTCTGTAGTGTTTCACTCCAACTACACAAACACACAAAATCTCACAAAGCTGTATGTGGAATTTTGTGTGTGTAAAGTGTGAAAGTTGTTTTTTTGGGGGGGCTTTTTGTGGCTGTGTGAGGTTCCTGCTTGTTGCAGGGGCCATTTTGGGTCTAGCACAGCTGCTTTTACATTGTGGGTGAGCCAGTTGTGTTGTGTTGTGTGTGTGTAAAGTGTGAAAGTTGTTTTTATGGGCTTTTTGTGGCTGTGTGAGCTTTTCCTGCTTGTTGCAGGGGCCATTTTGGATCTAGCACGGCTGCTTTTACATTGTGGGTGAGCCAGTTGTGTTGTGTTGTGTGTGTGTGTAAAGTGTGAAAGTTGTTTTTATGGGCTTTTTGTGGCTGTGTGAGGTTCCTGCTTGTTGCAGGGGCCATTTTGGGTCTAGCACAGCTGCTTTTACATTGTGGGTGAGCCAGTTGATGTTTTTTAATTTTTATTTGGTGTGCATTGGAAGAGGGGTAGTCTTATACGGCGAGTATAGCCCAAACCCTATATTTTAACAGGAAAAGTCGGGGGTCGTCTTATACGCCCAGTTGTCTTATATGCCGGAAAATACGGTAAGAACAGTGTGTGTCAAAATTCTGTATATAAATATAAGGAAAGGCTCATATTAGTGGGTGCAGACTTTTAAAAAATGGTTGTACTGGTGAAATGAAATAACGGCCAGCCACATTTACTTATTTATTTAAATAGATTTTCAGTGACCATATTTGCTATTATTGCAATATTTGCTATTATAGCCTTGTGATCTTCTCATCCTTGTCATCTTATCTTTCTCATCTCCCTCGTCTTTCCTACTACGTTCACTTATTGGTATTATTATAATTTATCGTTCTCATCATTCCTATCACCCATCTCCTCCCACTTATGACTGCATGACTGTAACTTTGTTGCTTGTATCCTTACGATTATTTTGATCGTTTCCTAGCATGATTCAGTTGTTTACTTGTATCCCATGACTATCATTAAGTGTTGTACCTTATGATTTGTGACAAATGTATCTTGTCCTTTTATGTACACTGAGAGCGTATGCACCGAAGACAAATTCCTTGTGTGTCCAATCACACTTGGCCAATAAAGAATTCTAATTCTAATTTATCACTTGTTGTATCTTATGATTTATGATCGTATTTTAGGATTACGATCATGATTTATCACTTATTGCTTGCGTGTACATTGAGAGCTTGTGCACTGGAGACAAATTCCTTGTGTGTCCAATTACATTTGATCAATAAATTCTGTTCTGTTCAATTCTAGTCTCTATTCTGTCCTGTCCTGTCCTGTCCTACCCTATTCTATATTCTTTCCATTCTTCTATTGTATTCTGTTCTATATTACTCTACATTCTATATATTCTATATATTCTATATTCTATTCTGTTCCGTTCCGTTCCATTCCGTTCTGTTCTGTTCTGTTCCATTCCATTATGTTCTGTTCCATTCCACTCCATTCCATTCTTTCTATCCCATTCCATTCCATTCCATTCTATATTCTTCCATCCCATCCCATCCCATCCCATCCCATCCCATCCCATCCCATCCCATCCCATCCCATCCCATCCCATCCCATCCCATCCCATCCCATCCCATCCCATTCCTTTCTATTCCATTCCATTCGATTTCATTCTATTCCATTCCATTCCATTCCATTCCATTCCATTCCATTCCATTCTATTTTGATCGCTGAATACTCTAAATGTCATCACTCATTTTTGTGCAGTTATCAGTCTTCAAGTTTTGCCTTGCATATATTAATCCTCCTTGACAGGCAGATTGAAACTGCTCTACCCAGATAAATTTTGGATAGATTCTTCCTTTCGTAGTCTCCCTTGAGGCTTATCTGATAGTCTGTATTGTAAAATGAATTGACAGTTTATGTCACTAGTAAAGCTTCTGTGACGAAAAAAAAAAAAAAAAAGAACCGAAGAACTAAATATTCTGGATAATCCCCTAACTCTAAATTGTTTAGAGCAGCGGTCACCAACTGGTGGTCCATGGACCTCTGGTGGTCCGCGAGAAAATTTTGGTGGTCTGCAGAAAAATTATTTGCATTTTTTATATTGCACTAAATCAGGGGTCCTCAAACTATGGCCCTTGGGCCGGATACGTGCAATGAACGTTTGTATTGCTGCAGAGAGTCTTTCCCCTTCGGGGTCTTTTTGTGTGGGTCGGAGGGGGGCAGAAATTCTGACTCTGCGTCTGCTTCGACCTCCTGGTGCGGAGCTTTGGGCGAAGGCTGGAGGGAAGTGCCACTGGTGGCGAAGAGCCGGAGGGCCTCGTTCCAGTGGGACTGCATCATGGCCTGGAACTGGCTGACCATCTCAGCCCACTGAGCCTCCAGGTGCTGGTACCTGGCCTTGCACTCCCACAGGTCTTCCCTCTGCTTGGAAAGCCTATGCTCCTAGTCCTCAGTGAGGTGCTTCTGCTGAGCCTCCTTCTCGGTCAGATCCAATTTGAACTGAGCCAGCTGTTTTGCCAACTCTTTCCCATGGTGGCTGCTTAGCTCCAACAACTGGCCTGGTGGCTCAGCAGACTAAAAGCATTGTGATTAACACCAGCTGTCTGCAATTACTGTAAGTTCGAATCTCACCAGGCTCAAGGTTGACTCAGCCTTCCATCCTTTCTAAGGTAGATAAAATGAGGAGCCAGTTTGTGGGGGCAATAAGCTGACTTTGTATAAATATACAAAAGGATGAAGGCTATTGCTTAACGCATTGTAAGCCGCCTGAGTTTCCGGAGAAGGGCAGCATATAAATCAAATTTTTTTTTAAAAAAAACTGCTTCCTGTTGGGGCACTAAGGAGCCCGGACGGGCAGGCGAGGAGGGGCTGGGAGTGGAGGGGCAAGTAGAGGCCAGCGAGGCACCCCTCAACGTGAGTGACATCGAGTTGACCGCACCCACTCAGTCACATGACCACCTAGCCACACCCACCCAGCCAGTCATTGGGTAGATCATATTAGTGGTCCACGGGATTTAAAATTATGAATTTAGTGGTCCCTGAGGTCCAAAAGGTTGGGGACTCCTGGTTTAGAGATAACGAAGTTTTGAAGACGCGTTGAAAAGTGTAAGCTTTGGAAAGTTCGTTAGCTATTTGCCTAATCATGTAGGTGTTTTTCAGATTTTTAATAACTCTTTTCCTTTATAATTTTCCTTTATGTTTTTATACTTTATGTCCTCCAGCTTGCTTTTGAATGAACCGATTTTCCTTTTTAAAATGTCAACAGGAAACCTTTCAGATTTAGGAAGTAAACTATTCATTATCCAGGTATGTTCTTCATGGTTGTCACTGAGAATTTAGATCAGGGATGAGCAAGTTACAGGCTCCCAGTTATTCTTGATCTCCCCAAATCCCTCATCCATTGGCCTCAAGCTGCTGTGAATGAAATTTCAATGACATTTGAAGGATCAAGATTTATCTATCCCAGTTGAGAGCATTTTCCATTTCTGAGGATTTTGGTACTGGCAAAAAAAACATTGAGAACTGAAATTTGGCGAATCATTGAAACTTTATTGGGCGCGATTCGAAATGAATCAAAGGCTCACTTGGGTGTCTTAATTTTGCAGAATTTTGAAAATTCTGAATACTAGAAATGATTTTGTATTAGGAGCTGCATTTACTTGAGCTGGTACACAAGTGAGACACAACTGTGGAATGCATTTGTGATGGCCAGTTGGGTAATCCTTATTAACACCTGAACTTTGTAGAGAAGGTAACTGTCTGATTCGGTTCGGCAACCCAACAAGAGAAACACAGACTTCAGAGGATAATTAGAACTGCAGAAAAAATAATGGCTACCAACCTGCCTCCCATTGAGGACCTGTATACTGCACAAGTCAAAAAGAGGGCTGTGAAAATATTTACAGACTCCTCACATCCTGGACATAAACTGTTTCAACTCCTACCCTCAAAATGAAGCTATAGAGCACTGCACACCAGAACAACGAGACACAAGGACAGTTTTTTCCCAAACGCCATCACTCTGCTTAACAAATAATTCCCTCAACACTTTCAAACTATTCACTAAGTGTGCATTACTATTACTATTAGTCTTCTCATCGTTCCTATCGCCCATCTCCTCCCACTTATGACTGGATGACTGTAACTTTATTGTTTGTATCCTTAACGATTTATATCGATCGTTTCCTAGTATGATTTGATTGCTTATTTGCACCCTATGACTATCATTAAGTGTTGTACCTTATGATTCTTGACGAATGTATCTTCTCTTTTTATATACACCGAGAGCGTATGCACCAAAGACAAATTCCTTGTGTGTCCAATCACACTTGGCCAATAAAGAATTCTATTCTATTCTATTCTATTCTATTCTATTCTATTCTATTCTATTCTATTCTATTCTATTCTATTCTATTCTATTCTATTCTATTCTAGACTTTTTCTAGCCCATGTGTTTTAATAGTAAACAGTATTTGTGTAACACATAAGAGTATTTTCATGCCAAGCCATGATTTATTTTTACTGTAGTTTGCAAAATATATTGCAGCTGTTGTACTCACACGCTATGTCAAACAATAATCTGTGGTTCATAAACAAGAAGGAGTGTATAGAGTAAGGTAAGTCATAAGAACAACAAACAAGTATTTTGACCTAATACGATATAACAGCCTTTGATAGAGAAATCCTGATTATGATATCTAATAAAATAAGCTCCCCTTTTAATCAATCAATATGGTGGTTGGGATTCTGTTAATACCGAATGTCTATTAAATTGGAATGAGAGTTAGCAAATATTATTTACATATAGTGAAATGATAAATCAGATTTTGCACCTGTACAAAATGGGAACATAATGTAACATTAAGAGTGTTTTCGGGATTTTATCCAAACGAAGTTTTTTTTCCATTTCATCCAGCTCACTAAAGTAAGGTCTATTAAATCAAGAATTTAATACTGGTATTAAAGTGCTTGTATTGATAAAGTCTTGGTAGAAGGAAGGGAAGCAGGAAGCTTTCCATTGAAATGAACACAGAACAATTGGAAATAGGTGACTTTTGAGAGCTGTGATCTGTGTGCATGCGATTAGTGGGCTTATATTTTACTGAACTTCAGTATTTTATTTTATTTTATTTTATTTTGAATTTGTATACTGCCCTTCTCCCTGAGGACTCAGGGCGGTGAACAGCCAAGTAAAAACATCAAGTACAAATATTAAAATACAGTTAAAATATACATATATAAATTTGGCCCCATTAATTAAAAACAATAAACAAAACACTTAAAAACACTTAAAAAATTAGGCCAGCCCGGCTTGCTGGAAAAGGAAGGTTTTAAGGGCACGGCGGAAGGCACCGAGGTCTTGGATTCTCCTTATCTCTGGAGGCAATTGATTCCAGAGGGTAGGTGCCCCCACAGAGAAGGCCCTCCCCCTGGGGGTCACCAGCCTGCACTATTTGGCTGATGGCACCCCGAGGAGGCCCTCTCTGTGGGAGCACACAGGTCGATGGGAGATCGTCGGTGGCAGCAGGCGGTCTCGAAGATAGCTAGGCCCTATGCCATGGAGCGCTTTAAAGGTGATGACCAACACCTTGAAGCGCACCCGGAAGACCAGTATGGTTTTATCTGATTTTTGTTGGTCAGTGAAATGTCCTATTTTTATTGGGTTCACCACCCAAATTTTCTTGGACAAATGGGTAGCTTTATATATTGGATGGATGGATGGATTGAAAGATGGATGGATGGATGGATGGATGGTGGATGGGTGGATGGATGGAGAGAGGGAGGGATTGAGAGATGGATGGATGGATGGATGGATGGATGGATGGATGGAGAGAGAGGGATTGAGAGATGGATGGATGGATGGAAGGATGGTGGGTGGATGGATGGATGGATGATGGATGGGTGGATGGATGGAGAGAGGGAGGGATGGATGGATGGATGGATGGAAGGATGGTGGGTGGATGGAGAGAGAGAGGGATTCAGATATAAAATATTTTCATACACTAAGCTACTGTCTTCCTTGCAGTTATGATACAATGAAGCTTCAGAATATAATTACATCTTTAAAGTTTGTCCCAGGATATTTTTGGAACAAAGAATTAAATCTAGCAAAGCAATTTTAGGAATGTTTTCTCAGAATTGTTCCATTACAGTCAGCGATGCTTTACAGTTGCAATTTCTGCAAGTAGCTGGCAGATATTAAGATCCTTTCCTGCGTACATAAGTAAAACGCTGCAAATGAAATTACATCCTTAATTATATCCTTTTGTTTTTGGAAAGGTGGCTACCATCCAGTGAAAATTGGAGATCTTTTCAATGGTCGATATCACGTTATCAGAAAATTAGGATGGGGTCACTTCTCTACCGTCTGGCTATGCTGGGACATGCAGTAAGATATGTTCTTTCTCTTTGCGTCTTATTTTTATCATAGATAGAAAATGAAGGGATAGATAGATAGATAGATAGATAGATAGATAGATAGATAGATAGATTGATAGATTAGACAGACAGACAGAGAGACAGACTAGATAGATAGATAGATAGATAGATAGATAGATAAGATAGATAGACAGACAGACAGATAGATTAGATAGATAGGCAGATAGATAGACAGACAGATAGATAGATAGACAGATAGATTGATATAGACAAAGAGACACACTAGATAGATAAGATAGATAGATAGAGAGATAGATAGATAGATAAGATAGATAGATAGATAGATAGATAGATAGATAGATGATAGATAGATAGATAGATAGATAGATAGATAGATAGATAGATAGATGCATGCATGCATGCATGCATGCATGCATAGATACAGATGGACAGATAGGATAGCCTAACACACACACAGACAGAGCAATATATGTATAATGTGTCCTGTGCAACCTGCTGAATGTAGCAATTTATATGTTTATTAATGCTGCCTAATCAAACATACATTATATTGAAATCTCTTCCCCTAAGAAATGATCGATATAGTATTGAGCGAATGTGGTTTAAGAGGAAGTGAATCTGTTTTTACAGAAGTCAGGCCCAGGATGTAATTATCCTTCCGATCTGGTTTGCTAAAAATATTATCTCAAATCCTATTAGTTAAAGGTTATTATTGAAGACAAAGTACCGGCTGTCCTTTAGCCATCTGAATCATATTGCTGAAATGTTGTTAGCATTAGGAATGAAGGCGAATATACCCCACCCTGGATAATGTTGCAGGATCCAATCTGGGTCGATGCAATATTTCGGACTTATGCTGGAGCCTATCCAGGGAATTTCTCTCTACTGGAATGTAGAGACAAGTTCCCACATTCCAGTAAAGAGAACTTCCCTAAAAAATGGGCTCCAGCACAAGTCCGAAAGCTCGGATGACTAAATCTCTGGTCCCAGGAACTAATCCAGATTGGGTGTCAACCCCTGAAGTGAACCTGGTTGGTGCCATCTTGAAAGTTTCAGGGTTGCCACACAACAGTGGGAGGGGGGAAATAGTTAGATGGGGTTTTGTAGCCAAAACAATAAAGCTTTCCTGTGGGAACCAAGGTCATTCTCACAGGTGACTGGGCCAGAGGAGGAGTGAAGTAACCAAGCAACCGGCCAGCTCCTGGATTGGACAGCTTGATCAGTGACTTGGAGGGAAAGAGGAAACTTTTACTTTTAATTAGGTGAAAGCCACGGGAACTTTTAGAGTCGGCTTTCACCAGTCGTGCCAATATGATGTATGCAATAAAACTATATAGCGTTGATAGTTTTTCTTTTTAACTATTATTTTAAAGGGGGAAACGGTTTGTCGCCATGAAAGTTGTCAAGAGCGCTCAACATTATACGGAGACAGCCTTGGATGAAATAAAATTGCTGAAATGTGTAAGTATCGCCACAACTTTCCATTCAATGAATTGTGTTTCTACAGACACAGGTAATTTTTACGACTCATTTAGGAATAAGGAACACCGTTCTAAAGCTACAAGGCCTTTTCAAACCGGCATTGCTTTTAAAATAAATGTTGGTGCTGTTAAAATATAATGCATTTTAAATATAACGTGTGGGTGCGCTTAATTCAAAACGTACATGATGGGGGTTTTTTTCTCTTTGTTTTTAGGTTCGTGAAAGTGATCCCAATGATCCGAATAAAGATATGGTGGTCCAATTAATTGACGACTTTAAAATTTCCGGCATGAATGGCATACGTATCTTTTCTATCTATTTTTCTTTTCAAGCCTCATTAAAGATGGTTCACGCTCTTCAGAATATTATATTTATTGTTAGTGGATCAGTTCTTTTAAAAATGAATCATTATAGTATGAAACACTATAGAAATAATGATTTTTTAATAAAGTGTAGGGATCACCTCAGTTATTCAGATATTTCATCTAGTCCTATTTATTTTTCAGCGCTCACCTCAATTGTCTTACAAAGCTCTAAATTGGCGTTTTAATGCTTTTAAAAATATGACAAATAGCTTTTGTAATAATTCGAATAGTTTTGTATTTTTGGAAATAAGATCTTAAAATTCAGGTTAAGGTTTATACGGGACTTATCTTACCATATTTTCTTAAAATATCGACCACATAAGTTTTCATGTTCTAAACTAAATGTCCTTAAGTACTGTAAATACAGCTATCAAGATACATTACGATATACAATACTTATTTTACAATATTTAATTTGTATAATATAATATTTATTTCTGCACGTTTGTCTATTTTTATAACTATGGGAATGTGTCTATTTTCATAGTGTCGGCTTTGACAGTCAAACAAACGATACATCATCACTAAATAAAACTCCAGCTGATTCTATGATGGATCTATGTTACATTATAATTCTAATTAGTTATAAGGTGTTGTTGCTACAGGAACAATTTACATTCTTTTGACTTATACTAGACTGAAAATTCCTTTTGCTGTTGCCTAAGATGTTGTCATAGAGATATTTTGCATAAACTGTGAGGTTTATTTTTTTTTCCTCTTTTTTTATTACAGCATTATTATTTAATGAAATTAATTTATAGCTCTGCTCATATTTTCTTTTCTCCCCCGTTCAATTGTGACTGATTCTCAGGGACTCCCTGGACAAGTCCTTTCAGTTTTCTTGTCAAGGTTTTTCTCAAGTGGTTTGCCATTGCCTCCTTCCTAGGGCTGAGAGAGAATGACTGGCCCAGGCTCACTCAGCTGGCTGTATGCCTAAAACGGGACTAGAACTCAGAGTCTCCTGGTTTCTAGTGTGAAGAATTAACTACTGCACCAAACTGGTTTTCATGCTCATATTTATCAGCCTGTAAATCAAGGGTTTCAGACTCAAGGCCCGCGGGGTGCTTAGATCTGGCCTGTGGGCCCACCCTGGAAACAGCAAAGGACCGGCCTGTGATGCCTCTGCCAGCGAAAACAGAGCCCGGGGCCCGCCCAAACTCCATTTTCACTGGCAAAGAGATGAAGGAGGACGTTGCAGCTGAAAACGGAGCCCGGGCGGGCCTCACACAGCATCCCCGAGGTCCGTATTTGCTGGCAGAGGGCTGCAGGAGGCTGTCGCGGTCAAAAATGGAGTCCGGGCAGGCCCCGCACGGCCTCCTTGAGCTCCATTTTTACTGGCAGAGGGCTGCAGGTGGCCGTTGCAGCTGAAAACGGACCCTCGATGAGTGACATCGAGCTGGCCACACACCCCGAGGTCAAACCCAACCCTGATACGGCCCTCAATGAAATCGAGTTTGACACCCCTGCCGTAAATGGTCAGCATATTTAATTTTGATGGTCTAGGATTGTGCAGTTCTTCCTTTATGTAATACATTGCAGAAGAGTCCATTCCATCCTTTCATTTCAGCAGAATTCACCTTTGTAAACATCGTTGTGCGCCAATAAAAATCACTTGCCGTTTACCCTTAATGGAAACACAGATGTCTGTATGGTTTTTGAAGTACTTGGACATCACCTTTTAAAATGGATAATTAAGTCCAGCTATCAGGGCCTTCCGATCCATTGTGTGAAAAGTATAATACAGCAGGTAAGATTCCAGTATTCATATATCATTAATTCAGGTATGAATATGTCATTGTCTGGCAAAACTCGTAGAAATTGTATTTTTAGATATTTTAGTCCTCTTCCCCCCCCCCCCGCCAAAGTATTTATTATTTATTTATTTATTTATTTATTTATTTATTTATTTATTTATTTATTTATTTATTTATTTATTGGTTCGATTTATATGCCGCCCTTCTCCAGAGACTCAGGGCGGCTTACAATGCGTTAAGCAATAGCCTTCATACTTTTGTATATACCTGCTTAGTAGGGCTTTCGCCCCCCCCCCCCCAAAGCGGTGTTCTTTTTTAAACAAAGTTAGCTTATTGCCCCCACAAACCGGGTCCTCATTTTACCTACCTCGAAAGGATGGAAGGCTGAGTCAACCTTGAGCCTGCTGAGATTTGAACTTGCAGTAATTGCAGGCAGCTGGTGTTACTTAACAGCACTTTAGTCTGCTGCGCCACCAAGGCTTTAACTATTCGTAGCGTTAAGGAGAACTCTGTCCAGTAATTCGTCATAAGAGCGCAGTTGCCTTCCGCCGTGCCCTTAAAACTTTCTTTTTTCAGCAAGCCGGGCTGGCTTAATATATTTTTAAAATATTTTTAATTGGTTTATTTTAAATTGGGGCCAAATTAATATATATCTTTTTAATTGTTTTTAATGTTTGCATTGTATGTTTTTTATCTGGCTGTACACCGCCCTGAGTCCCTCGGGAGAAGGTATGGTATATAAATTCGAAATAAAATAAATAAAATAAAATAAAATAAATAAAGTTATGAAACACTAAGTTAACACTTTGGAAATAAGAATATCTGAAGAGTTCCAGTTTAAAAAAATTAGTTACTGACATTCTCAATTGCACAAAAACGGCATTTTTACAACCTGTAGCAGTAGGTGAAATGACATTGTGCTTGTCTCAGCCAGTCTTCTATAGCAGGGTCCCCAATCCCCAGTCCGTGGACTGGGACTGGGCTGTGGCATGCCAGAAATTGGGCTGCGCAAAAAAGCAAAGACCCATCCACGGGATGTAGGCAGCACGTGAAATCACGCCCCCTCCTGGCCGTGGAAAAATCTCTCTCCACGGAACCGGTCCCTGGTGCTCCAAAGGTTGGGAGCCGCTGTTATTTGGCACTTAATACAGGTAGTCCTAGATCTTATCTCTGATGGCTTACGACCTAAAGATCCATCGTCAAACCCCTTCAATGGTCATGTGACTGAACTTCAGACACTCGCAACAGCAGTTTTCCCCACTTATGACCGTTGTAGCATCCCCCATGGTCACGTAATCAAAGTTCAGACGCTTAACAACTGGCTCATATTTATGACGGTTGCAGCATCCTGGGGTCACGTGATCTCCCTTTGCGACCTTCTTAATGAGCAAAGTCAACGGGGGGAAGCCAGATTCACTTAACAATGTTACGTTCCTAACTTAACAGCTGCAGGGATTCACTTAACCATGGTGGGAAGAAAAGTCGTAAAATCAGGCTTAACAAACGTCTCACTTAGCAACAGGCGTTTGCTCCATTGCGGTCGTAAGTCGAGGTCTACCTGCACAGTGTAACTTTCGGAACTTCTTATGTCGCCATGCTCGTAATATACTGAGGTTAAGCAACATCTGGAGGGCTGTGAATAATTCCTCTTGGTGCTAAAATGTTAAATCCTGACCAGCGTCCTTGTTTTTTGATGGTAATGCAATTATTCTCCGTCTGAATATTTTGCAATCAGGTATTGCAGGGTTTAGATTACCTTCACAGCAAATGTAAGATCATTCATACGGATATCAAACCAGAAAACATCTTGATGTGTGTAGATGACACCTACGTGCGGAGAATGGCGGCGGAAGCGACCGAGTGGCAGAAAGCGGGGGCGCCTCCTCCCTCTGGCTCAGCAGGTAGCAGCGTTTAAAATTTGTATTTTCCGCCAACGAGACAATGCGGGCTTTAATAACACCGAGTCAATTTTACTTAATGGGAACAATATGTTTAAATGCGCTGAATTGGAAGGGTTAAATTTTCAATCGCTTTGCAATAGGAAAAGAACAAAAGCGTGTTTCCCCCAAAATAAGACTGGGTCTTATACAGTGGTGAAATCCAAATTTTTTTACTACCGGTTCTGTGGGTGTGGCTTGGTGGGCGTGGTGTGGTTTGGTGGGCGTGACAGGGGAAGGATGCTGCAAAATCTCCATTCCCACCCTACTCCAGGGGAAGATACTGCAAAATCTCCATTCCCACCCCAATCCAGGGGAAGGATACTGCAAAATCCCCATTCCCACCCCACTCTGGGCCCAGCCAGAGGTGGTATTTGCCAGTTCTCTGAACTACTCAAAATTTCCGCTACTGGTTCTCCGAACTGCTCAAAATTTCCGCTACCGGTTCTCCAGAACCTGTCAGAACCTGCTGGATTTCACCCCGGTCTTATATCGACTCAGCCTTCCATCCTTTCTAAGGTGGGTAAAATGAGGACCCGGTTTGTGGGGGCAATAAGCTGACTTTGTATAAAATATACAAAAGTATGAAGGCTATTGCTTAATGCATTGTAAGCCGCCCTGAGTCTCCGGAGAAGGGCGGCATATAAAAATAAATTAAAAAAAATAAAATAAATAATATATTATATGCCGCCCTTCTCCGAAGACTCAGGGCGGCTTACAATGCGTTAAGCAATAGCCTTCATACTTTTGTATATTTATACAAAGTCAGCTTATTGCCCCCACAAACTGGGTCCTCAATTTACCTACCTTAGAAAGGATGGAAGGCTGAGTCAACCTTGAGCCTGGTGAGAGGCCCCTGGTGGCTCAGCAGATTTATATTAATTTTTAATCATTATATTAATATAATCATTAATCATTATATTAATTTTAAAGATGCATTAGGGCTTATTTTCTGGTTAGGTCTTATTTTGGGGGAACGCCTCCGTCTGCTGACAATCTAAACTGGGGCTTATTTTTGGGGTAGGGCTTATATTACGAGCCATCCTGAAAAATCAAGCTAGGACTTATTTTCTGGTTGGCTCTTATTTTCGGGGAAACGGTGTAACACACACACACACACACACACACACACACACACACACACACACACAACTTTACCCTTGTGGTAGCTAAAGAAAGCTTAATTATATATTTTTTTTCGTTGCACTGGGTTCTTCCTAATATGCCAGCTCGCCTTGGCTTTTTATTCAAAAGCTGATGTAAAGGTCAGGAAATGAAGTATTCAAGTCATTTCTTGAGGGAGTAACCAAACATAAAGGATTCAAATTATTTTTAGTTCAGGGAAAGAAGCAGCCCGATTGAAAATACAGAATAAAAATACGGGGTCGGTGAAGCAGATAAAGTCACGGTTATCAAGGCAAAACCAAAGAACTGTATTTCAGACCTGAAGCTCGGTTGACGGTTTTAAAAGGTACCATGTTTCTCCGAAAATAAGACCGGGTCTTATAGTAATTTTTGCTCCAAAAGACGCATTAGGGCTTATTTTCTGGTTAGGTCTTATTTTGGGGAAAATACGGTACTAAATGCATCCATCTGTCTGACAATCTTAACTGGGGCTTATTTTGGGGGTGGGTGGGCTTATATTATGAGCATCCTGAAAAATCATGCTAGGACTTATTTTCCAGTTGGGTCTTATTTTTGGGGAAACAGGGTAATTGGGAGCCCTGAGCCTCTTGACCAGGAGTAGCGAGGCTCATTTATAAAATGGGTTTTCAGTAAATTTCAGCGGATAGATTCTGCTAGAAATGGTGTGAGCTAAAGAAGTGATTTTGTCAAGCAAAGGAATTTTATAGGATCTACGAAGGTTTATCTCCCAACCCCCGGGCAAAGGAGTAGGAATGGAAGGAGAAGAGCAAAATAAATAAATAAAATAGAATTGGAGTTAAATCATTTTAGAAGCATAAAAGATAACGCTTTGAACCGGGAAGGCATTTGACTTCGAGCAGGGATGAGCAATCCATGGTCTTGAAAGTCGGCCCCCCTCTATTGTAGCTCTAGGGCAGGGATGAGGAACTATGGCCCTTTTGTGACTTGTGGACTTCAACTCCCAGAATTCCCAAAGGAATTGGTTGGAAGCAGGAGGCAATTCCAGTTTCATTTGGGAAAGGTATAGAAATCTCTCTTGTCCCATAATAATGTTGTCATCCTGGGAACGGACGTCTTTCGTGAAGCCTATCTCCTCGAGTCAGTTCCAGTCTTCTAGATTTTTCTGGAAGGAGACCAAAGCTCAGTGGAACAGTCTGGCTTGGATTGTGGATTGTGGCTTGGGTAGGAACATGAGTTCCTACCCAAGCAAAATCGATGGGTGAATGACAGAGCTCTCGTTTTGAGAGAACCAGCGAAAACGTTTCCAGACAATGAAGACAAACGTTTTTGAACATGCTCGGTTGGCTTAGACTAGGGACAACTTTGGCAACTTTAAGATATGTGGAGTTCAATTCCCAGAATTCCCCAGCTAGCCATGCCTTCCCCTCAATAGAGTAGAGTAGGGGAGCCAAGGGGAGTGAGGAGGGGGCAAAGAGAGAAGAGAAGAGCAGAACAGAACAAAACAAAATAGCATAGAATAGCATAGAATAAGAATAGAATAGAATAAAACAGAACAGCATAGAACAAACAACTGTAGAATAAAATAGCATAGCATAGCATAGCATAGCATAGCATAAGAATAGAATAAGAATAGAATAGAATAGAATAGAATAGAATAGAATAAAACAACAGCATAGAACAGATAAATGTCGAATAGAATAAGAATAGAATAGAATAGAGATAAATGTCGAATAGAATAAGAATAGAAGAGATAAATACAGAATAGAATAGTGATGAATGTAGAATAGAATAAGAATGGAATGGAATGGAATGGAATGGAATGGAATGGAATGGAATGGAAAAGGATGGAATGGGATAGGATTAGGAATAGAATAGAATAGAATAGAATAGAATAGAATAGAATAGAATAGAATAGAATAGAATAGAGATAAATGTAGAATAGAATAAGAATGGAATGGAACGGAACGGAACGGAACGGAACGGAACGGAACGGAACAGAACGGAATGGAATAATAGAATAGAACAGAACAGAACAGAACAGAACAGAACAGAACAGAACAGAATAGAATTCTGTATTGACCAAGTGCATTTGGACACACAAGGGATTTGTCTCTGACGGAGTCTTATATCCATTGTTTTTTTTTTAAATATACACTTGAGTATTCATAACTGTGACTCTGGCTGTCTCTTATTTTATTTTTCAGTGAGTACTGCCCCACAACAAAAGCCTGTAAGTACTGTTACATTATTGTTATTTAGATATCTGATTCTTTTGTTTGGATGGTTAAAAGATAAAAAAAAAACCTTTTAAATTTCATTTATGAATCTTTATC
This sequence comes from Pituophis catenifer annectens, assembly GCF_029215685.1. NCBI lineage: Eukaryota > Metazoa > Chordata > Lepidosauria > Squamata > Colubridae > Pituophis > Pituophis catenifer. The sequence goes on from NW_027256887.1 coordinate 5,558,653, forward strand.
TGACGACGAGTCTTTTTTGCATAACATTCATCACGCATTATATTTGCCACTGGATTTTAAAACACGTAATGCCACTTAGGTTAAATAAAACTACTAAGTACAGGTAGTCCTCAACTTACGACCTCAAATGAGCCCAGAATTTCTGTTGCTAAGGGAGAGAGTGTTAGAACTGAGTTTTGCCTCATTTTACGACATTTCTGGCCACGTTTATTAAGTGAATATTAAGATCATAAAATGACGCCAAATTCACTTTAAAAAAACATCTTAACTTAGTAACATAAATTTTGGGCTCAATTGTGGTCGAAAATCTGGGACTTACCTGTAGCTAACTCCTTTCTGGTATTACGGTGTAGACTACATTCCTGCCTGCAGCTAAGCATTAAAATGTCATTCACCCAAAAATAGCTATGAAACGTATTTTCCTTCGAAGATCGTATTTCCATAATTCATGACAAATGGCTTGTGAAGCATCGGAAAATTTCAACCACCGTTGGTGAGAAGAGAAGGGATCTCACTAAGTTAGCAAGCTTTTTTTTTAATAAAGACTGGGTCAGGAATTTTATAGCAGTTGCTTTTATTGTGTTTATTTCTGCATAGAAATATACCGTGCTCTGCATCATTTCCCCCCTTTTAATCCTCAACGTTGACTTCAGTCCGATGTTTAGCAGTCTTTCTTCAGCTTTATACTTTTGTCAATTTATACCAATGAGTCACTGAAGCAGTCGGCGTGAGCTTAAATGGACTCCAGAGGATGGTAGAGGACAGGAAGGCCTGGAGGAACATTATCCATGGGGGTTGCGATAAGTCGGACACGACTTCGCAACTAACAACAACCCAATGCTCACAAAAGAATGAAAGCTGGTAGCATTTTAGAAAGGATCATTTAAACACCGCAATAAATTTAGTAGCTGCATTTATAGTGGGAAATTCAAGACAAGGTCCAGTATTTGAGGGGCTGACACAAAGAGACCCATTTTCCAAAGCATCAGAGGGCAGGACAAGAAACAATGGGTGGAAACTAATCAAGGAGAGGAGCAACCTGGTATTAAAGAGAAACTTCCTAACAGTGAGGACAATTAACCAGTGGAACAGCTTGCCACCAGACATTGTAGGTGCTCCATCATCACCGGAGGTTTTTTAAGAAGAGACTGGAGAGTCACTTATCTGAAATGGTATAGGTTCTCCTGTTTAAGCAGGGGGTTGGATTAGAAGACCTCCAAGGTCCCTTCCGGCTCTATTCTATTCTACACCAGCTATTATGATACGGAGCTATCCATGATGCATTTCTTAAAATGCATGGGAAAAAAGCAGATTGAAACGCCATTCAATCTTTTGATGGCTGGACAGTGTAGTTTGGTACATTCCAGCTGGCCCATTCCAAAACAAAAATTAACCTTTGACTGGGAAATGGGTACATTTTAAAGGAAAGATTCCATATTAAGTCATAATGGAGAGCAGCTACCCAAGAGCCTCAAAACAGAATTTGGGAAGGGGAGGGGGGGATATCTTCTTCTGCATTGCCATACTGCAGATTTATTTTATTTTAATTCGATTTATATTTTTATTTTATTTTATATCTTTATGTTATTTGATTGATTTTATTTGTATCCTCCCTTTATTGGTTTTACAAATAACTCAAGGTGGCAAACACACACAATGCAGGTAGCCCTCGACTTACAACCGCTCATTTAGTGACTATTCAAAGTTACAACCGCCCTGAAAAAAGTGACTCCTTTTTTGTGTGAAAAAGTGTTTTTCACACTTATGACCGTTGCAGCCATCCCCCACCGTCGCGTGATCAAAATTCGGACGCTTGGCAACTGGTTCATATTTATGACGGTCGCAGTGTCCCAGGGTCACGTAATCCCCTTTTGTGACCTTCTGACAAGCAAAAGTTAGTGGGGAAGCCAAATTCACTTAACAATCGTATTGCTAACTTAACAGCTGCGGTGATTCACTTAACAACCATAGCAAGAAAAGTCGTAAAAAGGGTCAAAACTCACTTAACAAATGTCTCGCTTAGCAACAGACATTTTGGACTCTATTGTGGGTCGTAAGGCGAGGACTACCTGTATACCTTCCTTTTATTTTCCCCGCAACAACCAAAGTCTCTCTTTCACAGCTAAGGTGGGACTAGAACTCCTGATTTTTAGGCCAGCACCTTAATTACTACACCCACCTAGAATTCCCATGGATAGGTTACTTATCTGTAGAACGCTATTTTTATCGAGCCAGATTTTTTGCAGATGATTTGGAAAAATAGCCCCCCAAAAAAGTGGATTTAAGCTGGTTGATAGCAGATAGATGATTGTGTAGCACAGGGGTGTCAAACTCAAGGCCCGTGGGCCAGAACTGGCCCATGGAGTGCTTAGATGTGGCCCGTAGGACCGCCCTGGAAACAGCAAAGTACCAGCCTGCGGTGCCTCTCCCAGTGAAAACGGAGCTGGGGAGCCCGTTTTTGCTGGCAGAGCGCTCGGGCCGCCACAGGCTCCCCTGACATGAGTGACATCGAGCTGGCCACGCCCAGTAGTGGGTTCCTCTTACCTTCACTAAAGGTTCAGAACTCGTTTTGTGCGCGGCCCTTCTGTGCACGCGCAGAAAGTCTGTGATGACGTCTAGGAGGGTGGGCGGAGCCTCCCGCCATTGCCAGTTTGCCCGAACCAGGTCGAACCGGTAGAAACCGATCACTGGCCACGCCCACCCTGCAACTCCCACCCCCGGAGTGTACTATAGTACGGTTGTTGTTTTTAATTCCACCAAGATAAGAGAATTTGTATCTGAAAATTAGATTTCTAGGAGTCCCAACGATTTCCTACAGTAAGCGGCAACGGGTTTTATCATCACATCAATGTACGCAATATTGGTAGATCAACACCACCGAATAAATTAATCATGTCGTGTAATCCCAAGCGAATCTGAGGTTTTCTTTTCCCCCAACAGATTGGAAAGATATCTAAAAATAAAAAGAAGAAACTAAAAAAAAAGCAAAAGAGGCAGGCTGAGCTCCTAGAAAAGCGTTTGCAGGAAATCGAAGAACTGGAACGGGAAGCTGAAAGGAAAAAAACGGAAGAAAACGTCACCTCTACTATACCATCCAACGAACAAGAGGACGGGTACCATCCCGAAGTTAAACTAAAAAGTGTAGAATTAGAAGAAGTGGCAGATGAAGAACCTGGGAACGAAGATGGTGAGTTAGTTCGTTAATTTATTGAATTTATTTTGCTGCCCAACTCATAGACATAAGTCTCAGGGACTGTATGTACACAGGTAGTCCTCAACTTATAGCCATTCATTTAGTGACCGTTCGAAGTTTGCCCCGGAAAATTGATTTATGGCCATTTTTCACAGTAACGAGCATTCCTAGGGTCACATGGTTGAAAATTCAGATACTTGGCAACTGGTTCATACTTATGACGGTCGCAGTGTCCCGGAGTCATTCGATCCTCTTTTGTGACCTTCTGCTGAGCAAAGTCAGCGGGGAAGCCGGATTCACTTAACAACCGTGTTACTTAACGGTCGCAGTGATTCACCTTAACAACCGTGGCGAGAAAAGTCGTCAAATGGGGCAAAACTCGTCGAACAGCTGTTCTCGCTCAGCAACAGAAAATTTAGGGCTGAATCGTGGTCGCAAGTCGAGGACTACCTGTATGCTTCACTTCACCTTGAAAGTTAGCATTTTAAAAGATGTTTTTACCTCATGTCCTTTGTATCCCTCAGGAGAAACGGAAGACCAAGACGAGAAAGAAGACACCGAAAAAGAAAACACGGAGAAAGATGACGATCTGGAACAAGAATTAGCCAATTCAGAGTCCACGGATCCCACTTGGATAGAATCTCCCAAAACCAACGGCCACATTATCGATGGTCCTTTCTCCCTGGAAGACCAGATTGAGGAGGAGGAGGAAGATGAGGAGGATAGCCCCAGTGCCGAGCAATATAATCTCGACGAGCCAAACGCCAAAAGCGAGTACAGTTACAGTAGCTCTTACGAACAATTTAACGGCGAATTGCTGAACGGACGTCATAACATTCCGGAATCACAATACGATGAATTTTCATCTCCGGTGTATCCCGGAGCTTTAGATTCCGTCGCTTGTGGTTCGGTGGTTTCTGAAGAATCGACGGTAACCGAAAGAGAAGAAAGCACTCCATCCCACGATCGGAGCAGGACGGTTTCGGCATCCAGTACGGGAGACTTGCCAAAAAGTAAGCATTTTCGTTACCGTAACGTTACGCGATTGAGGTCTGTTTTAGAAACTCCTTAAGTGAAGATGCTGCTTCTACCCTGTGGAGTCCTTGGTGTTATCTGAGCTTGGTTGTTTTCTTGGAAACGTTCCATTACCCGACTAGGTAACATTATTAGTACTAAAAGGAGTAGGGTTTGTGGAAAGGAGGAGGAGGAGGAGGACTGTGGGGTCCTTGGTGGTCTCTGAGCTTGGTTGTTTTCTTGCAGACATTTCATTACCCAACTAGGTAACATCATCAGTGCTAGTCAGGCCTAGAAGGCCTCCAAGGTCCCTTCCAGATCTGTTACTCTGTTACTCTGCTGGTCCACACTCTGGAAAAAGAGTGTGAAGGAATGTGGATACACGTAGCTTACTGATAAGGATTCTTGGCAAGCTACGGAAAGTCTGATAGTCCAGAAATGAGAGCTCAGCTGGTAAATAAAAAAACGCAGTGACATTCTGAGACCTGCTTTAGACCACTGCTAAGTAGGTAGCACTGGCAGCCCTGATGATGTTATCTAGTTGGGTCATGAAACGTCTGCAAGAAAACAACCAAGCTCAGAGACCACCAAGGACCCCTCAGTTCAACCCTGAGCTAACAAATATTCTCCTTTTTCTACACTTTCCGTTTGGAATCTCGAATCTGCCTAATGCTGAGACGGTAACCATGTTTTCAGAATAAACCTTGATTTAGATTTGTCCTCAGCTGTGCATAGGCGTGGATACCTGTCTACGCTGTGCGGGGGTGGATGAGTAAGTACGGGTTGCAGATGGTTGCAAACCGGCGGGACGTGCTCATCTCCCAAATCAACGACTCCACGTTGTGTAGAAAGGCGCGCCCTGCGTGCTGATTGATTGATCCGACTTCCTTCTTGTTTGCGCTCCCGCTAGCCAGAGAGTTAACATTTGCAGAAGTGTAAATGCAACCTGTCTCTGAATGACAGACACATATTTTCCCTGATGTGCAGGGCAAACTAGGGCTTAATGTGAAAAGAAAAAAAAAATAGAAATATGGCAATATTAATCAGATTTGGGTGGTTCACGCTGCAGAATGCTTCGTTTGCTATCATTTGATGCGGTATACTCGGGTGGGCTTCAAAAATCTCTGCCCGGTTGCTGAGTGGGGGTGGCCACGGTGGGCGTGGCCATGTCGGCCTCCTGCACCACGGCGGGGGCGGCAGTGTTTTTGCCCTCCCTGGGCTCCAACGGCTTTCCTCGAGCCTCTGGGAGAGCGAAAATGGCCTCCAGAGGCCCTCTGGAGGCTGGAAACAGGCTCATTTCCGGCCTTCCTGAACTTCCGGTAGGCCCATTTTTTGCCCTCCCCAAGACTCCGTGCGTGCCCGGCACTTACCTGCATCCAAAACGGACTGTGTGGGGACTCCGGGGAGGGGAGGGGTGGGCGGGGGCCAGCCAGGAGTGGGATTTGGGGGTTCTCCGAACTCCACAGAATCTTAGCTAGAGGTTCTCCCGAACCCCCAGCAGCCAATCCCTGGGTATACTTTTTTTGTATCAAAACATTGCTTTTGGGTGGAAGTGAAAACTGTATAATGACTATACAGGGTACCTGAAATGCCTTTCTGTCTGTGTGCAACTAGTGCTCAACTTACAATCATTTTGTTTTAGGGACCGTTTGAAAGTTACAATGGCACAGAAAAAAAGTGACTTACGACCGTTTTCACATCCGTGCTTTTTCAGGAAGCAACTGGACTTTCTTGTTTTCCCTTTTTCTTTTGAAGACGTTTCGCTTCTCATCCAAGAAGCTTCTTCAGCTCTGACAGGATAGTGGGGAATGGAAGGATTTATACTCCTTGCAGACGGCTGGTCATTTGCGTCCTTTTAGAGGGTCGTTGAAGCAACTTGGAGGTTTCTCTGTGTCTTCAGGGTCACCTGAGTGGTGCAAATGGTTCCTGTAGTTTCAATTTTTTCCCCCCTTTGGAAATCCATTCCTACTCCCACACCATTCAGAGGGTGTTCATCCCAAATTGTATAGCTAAAAGTCTGTAGAGATTCTCAGTCATCCACGTCATGGTTGTCCCAAAGGTGCTTTTTCAGGAGGCAACTGGACTTTCTCGTTTTTTCTTTTTTTGAAGATGTTTCGCTTCTCATCCCAGAAGCTTCTTCAGCTCTGACAGGATGGTGGGAAATGGAAGGATTTATATTCCTTGCAGACAGCTGGAACAATTGCAGACTCCAGGAACCATTTGCACTACTCAGGTGACCCTGAGGATGCAAATAAAATTTGGATGTCTGGCAATTGGTTCATATTTATGACGGCCGCAGTGTCCTGGGGTCACGTGATCCCATTTTGCGACCTCCTGACAAGCAAAGTCAATGGGGAAGCCAGATTCTCTTAACAACTGTGTTACTAACTGAACAACTGTGGCGATTGACTTAACAACTGCAGCAAGAAAGGTCGTAAAACGGGGCCAAATTCACTTAACGCATGTCTCCCTTAGCAGTTGGAATCTTTGGAATCAATTGTTGTAAATCGAGGACTACCCGTACAGTGACGATTCCCGAATACCGTAATAGAAGTGATTAAGTACCGACCCTGGACACACACCCAAATCCCAGAATTATACGCATTACATATGTATCTCAAAAGAGAGTTCCAAAATGAGGCACATTTCAAAAAAGATAACATTGCAGAGCGGGATATTTGCAATAATACCAGACAATTTCCCATTAAAGGATATTAATCTTGTCTTTAACGTCAAGCAGCATAACAAACACTTAAGTACTGTATTTTTTTGGACTATAAGATGCACCTCATTATAAGACACACTTAAATTTAGAAGAGGAAAACAACAAAAAAAAAAGGTTTTGGCCTGCCTTTTTTCAGGCCTTTTTTCGGCCTGTTTCGGGAGCTTTTTTCGACCCATTTTGGCGGCTTTTTGGGGGGCTGTTTTGGAGGCTTTCTTGGCCCATTTTTTGGCCTTTTTGGGGCCGTATTTGAGGCTTTTGGGGGGCCGTATTTGAGGCTTTTTTTTGTCTCTTTTTTCTGAAAAAATGGGTCAAAAAAAGCCTCAAGAATGGGCTGAAAAAAGCCTCTAAAACAGGCCCCAAAAGCCCTGAAAACAGGCCCCAAAAGCCCCCGAAATGGGCCAAAAAAAAAAAAAAAGCCTCCAAAACAGGCCAAAAAGCCTCAAAATGGCCTGAAAATGGCCGAAAAAAGGCCTGAAAACACGGTATGCGGAGGCCAAAAAAACAGCCGGTGGGTGGGCGGGACTTCAGCAATATTCGATTTTTTTTTTTTGAGGAATATGCCATTTTTTTTGGTTTTTAACGCTCACTTGAAAAAGGCAGCTGTTTTCCCTGAAAATTCTTTTGATGGGCCTTTCCATGTAATGATCTTGCAAAAGACAACTGCGGTACATTTTCCTACTAATGTCCCTGTAGAAAATTGAGCCTGAGACACATAAATGAGCAACATTACCTGGGACACAGTCAATCAAATAAGCTACCTTGTCTACGATACTCAAACTAACCTCAGCCTCGCTCTCAAACCAACGTCCCACCACGAAATATAGGTAAGATCTTGCTTTTCAACACTTTTCCAGTTGCTTGGTTAGCATTAAACTTTAAAATAATGGGGTGTTTTAATAGCAAGGGAATTTGGGGGCAATTAAGGATGCTACAATATTTGCTTGATAATATATTTTCCTCACCTTATTTGGGATAAGCATACTGTCGCTCTGAAGAATATAGAATAGAGCACCTAGTTAGCTGAAAATCTCTCTCTGAGTTGAATAATTTATACAAAAGCATAATTTAATCTCTGTTGCATGATTTGGTGATCAGCCAATGGGAGAATGCCACTTTATAAAATCGGTGTCTATTTTCATTACTTCTGATATATAGGATGATATTTTAGTGGGTTCTTTTTTTTTTTTCTTTTCCAGAAAAGATGGTTGAAGGATACGGACTTCCGTCTAGCCCGCCGCAGTACGAGATCTCCAGCGAGATAACAAGAAAAAGAGCCGAATTCTTGGAAAGCTGAAGAGATGAAATTAACTAAGGAAGAATGTCAGTAACTCAGCAATCTGTCGATGATAAACGAAACAAGAAAATGAGCAGAAGCCACAGGAGTCCTAGAAAACTAGCAGCCAAAGTGGAGAATAGCAGCAGCGAACATGGTTTACCACAAGTCTTAAATGCTTTTGGACTCGGTTCATATTCTTTGTTGGATTAGATGAGTGGGATGGATGACAACTTGGCTTTCGATATTTTTTTTTTATTTCCGTAGCGATAACGTGAAAGCAAGTTTTGGATCAAGCTGATGTGATTTATTATTTTTTTGGGGTCATTCCTTCCTCCAAGGAGCGTCTGACCTTGGCGGACATGCAACTTCTCCAAGAACACCCAGCGCATCGTCTCTGAACCAAGGCATCCGTGATCAGCACCCTTTTTTAAATCCAAAACGAACAGAAGGAGAAGTTGGGAAATGAGAAGAAGCCAGAGAAAAAGAGTGAACGAATTTTCAGCCACTGAGCAGTTCACTTAATATTCAGATGACATGAAATATATAATATTTATTATAAAAATATAAATCTGGAAAATCATTGTTTCCTCACAATTGAAAATGGAGGGATAGATAGAGAGACAGAGAGATGGAGAGAGATGGATAGATATAGCTCGATAGATGATAAATAAATAAATAGATATGGATAGATGGATGGATAGAGGGATAGATAGAGGGATAGATAGAGGGATAGATAGATATGGATAGATAGATAAATAGAGATATATACTATTGTGGAATATATTTTCAGAGATTACTCTTTCGTCTACAGTTTTTTCTCAAAATGTTCAGTAGTGAGATTATGAGTAGTAGCTTCTCTTGCATTTTGCAGGGCAATTTTACAAATGCATTTGTTTAGTGACTGTTAAAGTTACAGTGGCACTGAAAAAAAGCGACTTATGACCGTTTTTCACACTTATGGCCATTGCAATGGTCACATGATCGAAAAAGCAGATGCTTGGCAACCGGTTCATATTTACGACGGTGGCAGTATGCCCGGGGTCACCTTGCAACCTTCTGACAAGCAAAGCCAATGTGGGAAGGTGGATTCATTTAATTCACTGTGTTATTAACCTAACAATCTGTCGCGACTCACTTAACAAATGTGGCAAGCAAAGTCGCAAAATGGGGGACAAAATTCACTTAACAGATTTCTCGTTTAGCAACATAAATTTTGGGCTCCGTTGTGGTCGTAAGCTGAGGACCAGCTGCATACAGAAAACTCCCCAGCTCATTGAAAAAAAACAAAACAGATAATACTCATGTTCAGAGCTGGCAGTGAGGTACGATTTTGCTTGACGCACTTCTGCTGGGGTGAATTTTGCGAGATGTTTCTGATCTTTTCGGAGCCTGTTATAATTTTTGCCTCACAAACTTCACTTAAAAGCCACGCGTGGGAGTCAAACTAGCTGAAGCTTTGTGAATCACGATTGTAAGTGTGAAAGTGAAGGAGGGTGTGTATGTGTGCGAGAGATTTAGCAGCCATTGCTGAATAAATAAAATCGGAATGAGGAATTGTTCACCCAATGTTATAGAAATTATGGTAATCCAACTCTCTTAGATTTGTAGCATTAATACCAGAAAATTAACAGGCCGGCTGCTGAGAAACAGCTAAAATTATTCAACCCAAAGGGACCGATTTTGTTGAATTTAGGTAGTCCTCGATGTACGGCCGCAATGGAGCCCAACATATTGCTAAGTGAGACATTTGTTAAGTGAGTTTTGCCCCATGTAAGACCTTTCTTTCCCACCGTTGTTAAGTGAATCACTGCAGTTGATAGATTAGTAACATGGTTGTTAAGGGAATCTGGCTTCTCCGTTGATTTTGCTTGTCCGAAGGTCGCAAAACGGGATCGATCCCATGACCTTGGGACACAGCAGCAGTCATAAAAGTATGAACCCGTTGCCAAGCATTTGAAATTTGATCACATATAATATTTGAGTATTTTTTAAAGTTAATAAAATATCAAAACTACAAAAAATATACTATATATATAGAGAGAGAGAGGGGGGGGGAGGGAGGGAGGGAGGGAGGGAGGAAGAGAGAGAGAGAGAAAATATATATGGATGTGTGTGTGTGTATATATAAAGTGTTTTTCTGTCGAAGCACCTGGTCTACCCCAACATGTGGGAGGGAGCATCCTGCTTCCCTTTCGCCTTTCAGCTCCAATCCAGGAGCCCTCAAGCAGTCGCATTCACGACAACCCATTTTATACCAAATTTATATATATATATGGCCATGGACACACTATAACAGAAGCATATACACAAGAAAGTGAAGCAGAGATGGTCAAATTGATTCTTTTATCCAAAAAAGAGAGTATTGCTTCCGGATTTCATGCTTGCAATGAAAAAAAATAATAATAAGGAAGCTTTGATTTTGCTAATTAGATTCTATTGTTATTGAAATGGCTTGTACATACTGTTGTGAAAAAGTAAAAAGTTGCGGTTATAATGCTGTTATCTCCTACTCTGCTAAAGAGAGTTGGAAGTCGGGGCCTTTTTTCCCCCTTTTCCCTCTTTACACCATATTTTCTTTTTCCTCCCCCTCCTCCTAGTTTTCTATTACTTTTTTGAATTTCTCTTTGTGTTTTATATTTTGATAAATTAATTTTTTTTTTTTAAAAAAAGGAAATTTGATCACGTGATCGTGGGGACGCTGCAGAGGTCTTAACTGTGAGAAACAGTCCTAAGTCACACTTTTTAAAAAACTTTGGTCACTAAATGAACTGTTGTAAGTCGAGGACTACCTGTAATTATCTCATATCAGAATCTCTGATATGGAAAATTCTTAGTGGTGTTTGATTTAGAGAGGCACCTTTCTAAAAAGCCTAAATTGCATCAACAGAGGGATACAATCAAGATCAGGTGAGGTACTAATACCACTCTAGGAAGCCGTAGTAAGACCACACCTGGAATTCTTAATCCAGTTTTGGTCACCACACTATAAAAAAAGATGTTGAGACTCTAGAAAAAGTGCAGAGAAGAGCAACAAAGATGATTAGGGGACTGGAGGCTAAAACATACGATGAACGGTTGCAGGAACTGGGCCTGGCTAGCCTAGTGAAGAGAAGGACCAGGGGAGACATGATTGCAGTCTTCCAATATTTGAGGGGCTGCCACAGAAAGGAGGAAGGGGGTCAAGCTATTTTCCAAAGCACCCGAAGGCCGGACAAGTTACAACAGCATCGGAAAAAGTGCCATGACCGGTTTCACACTTACAACATTTGCAACATCCCCCCCCACGTTCACCTGATTGAAATTCGAACCCTTGACAACTGACGTGTATTTATTGACAGTTGCAGAGTCCCCAGGGATCGCACGATCCCCATTTGCAATCCTTCTTGAATGTATATGCCTATATTGTATATAAACTTAATAAAAATGTATTTTACTTTGCTCTGTGTGGTCTATTCTGGAGAGTTAGAAAGAAATGTAAAAGACTTTTTTTTTAAAAAAAAAAATCCCTGATAAAAGAGAATATATTACATAGGGGGCTTTTTGTGGCAATTATTTGGGCTGTTAGCCCTTTTCAAAATTATGGTTTATTCTGGAGAGAGAGAAAGAAATGTAAAAGAGGTTTTTTTAAAATAACCTTGATAAAAGAGACTATATTAATTAAGGAGTTTTTTTCCCTGGCAATTATTTAAGTTGTTAGCCTCTTTCAAAATTGTGTATCGTAATTGTGTATCGTAATCAAAATTGTGTATCGTAATTGTGTATCGTAAGCAAATATTGTGGGCCCAGTTGGCCAAAGAAAGTTCAGGACCATATTGGTAGGAAACAGGAGGAACAGGCCTTCATCCCACAGTGGATAGACAATGGTTAAAATGATGATGATTGTAATTTATAGCATGTTAGGTTAATCATCGGTGTATCCTTTAAAGGAACACGGTGGCTCAGTGGCTAAGAGCTTGTCGATCGAAAGGTTGGCAGTTCAGCGGTTCGAATCCCTATTGTCGCGTAACAGGGTGAGCTCCCATTGCTTGTCCCAGCTTCCGCCAACCTAACAGTTCGAAAGCACGTAAAAAAGGCAAGTAGAAAAATAGGGACCACCTTTGGTGGGAAGGTAGCAGCGTTCCATGCGCCTTTGGTGTTTAGTCATGCTGGCCACATGACCACGGAGATGTCTTCGGATAGCGCTGGATCTTCGGCTTTGAAACAGAGATGAACACTGCCCCCTAGAGTCGGGAATGACTAGCACATATGTGCGAGGGGAACCTTTACCTTATCCTTTAAAACATTTTCATCCTATGTATTCTAATGTCAACCCTGAATCTGGCCTGGCCGAAGGCATCTGGGAGCTTCAGTGCTGTCACACTGGAGTTGAGCGATAGGGAGGGGGGGGGATAGGAGATAGCTGGGGCTGTGTAGTCAAAGTAAACTACTTTCTCTTGGGAACCAAGGTCATTCTCCTTCCGTCGAGGCCTAAAGACTTGGCTATGTCAACAAATGGGCTGAGTTCTGATTCTGGGGTTTTATTATTTATTATTTTGATTTTAATTGGTTTTAATTAGATTCTTCTTTTATTATTGTACGTTTTTAGCTTGTGTTCGCCGCCCTGAGTCCCTTGGGACAAGGGCGGCATATAAATAAATAAATAAATAAATAAATAAATAAATAAATAAATAAATAAATAAATAAATAAATAAATAAATAAATAAATAAATAAATAAATAAATAAATAAATAAATAATAAATAAATTCTCACACCTGTTCGGAGGAAGGAGGAGTGACGTCACCAGGCAACCAGACAGTGTCTCGATTGGACCACGTGACTTGATTGCTTGGGGTTGAGGGAAAAACTTTCACTTTTAATTAGGTGAAAACAGCGGGAACCTTCAGAGTCGGTTTTCACCAGATTTGTGCCAATATGATATATCCAATAAAGCTATTCTTTGACGAACGTGCCTGCCTCAGAGTTTTGCTTGGTATGGGTATATTACAGTGATGGCAAACCATTTTGGCACCAAGTGCTGAAAAAGTTGTGCGGAAATGTCGTTGGCGCCATGCCCCAGAAAAGCCGAACTTCCGGGTCCTAGCGCGCGTGAAGGCATCGTGCTCCAGAAAAGCCGAACTTCCGGGTTCTGGCACGCAGGCGCACTCGACAATCAGCTGGCTAGCGTGCATGTGCACCCCGATTTTCAGCACTGCCACGCGCATGAAGGAGAGCTGATCATCACACGTGCATGCGTGCCAGAAACCCGAAAGACACAGGCAAGGCTGCGTGTGCCGGGCGACATGGCTTCGCGTGCCACTTTGGGCAGGCGTGCCATCGGTTCGCCATCACGGGTCTATTACTTGGAACCCTGACATCTGAATTCTTTTTTTTTTAAAGATGGCGAAGACATCAGCTATTTTTTTGCTCTCCACAATTGGGATTTCTCTAAAAAAAAATGCATGTTGGGTTATGCGCTCCAAATATTAACTCTTGTATTTCTTTCTTTCTTTCTTTCTTTCTTAATAGCAAAAACTCGGGCTGCTGATTTGCTGGTGAATCCTTTAGATCCAAGAAACGCCGATAAAATTAGAGTTAAAATTGCCGATCTGGGAAATGCTTGCTGGGTGGTAAGCGTAATTAATTAATTAAACATATCTACAACTTCCGCTGTTTAAGTCTCCTAGCTGAGTTGGGAGCGTTTTGTAAATTAACGCCTGTCGTTTCCGTTTTTTTTTTAGCATAAACATTTTACGGAAGATATCCAGACCCGACAGTATAGATCGATCGAAGTTTTAATAGGGGCAGGTTACAGTACACCCGCTGATATCTGGAGTACAGCATGTATGGTAAGAACCTTGTCATGTGCTCGTTTTCCTGCTTTTGAATCAGAAATCATCTAATTTGAATGACCCTGAATTAACGATGGAGAATTATCAGAATTGGGGTTCTGCTGAATTCTTCCCCATCCATATTTTTTTTCCCCATTGTTTAATGACCCTGTAATCCTTGGCAGGGTGGAGTCTGGGCAATTGAGTGTTTACTGGCCGGATGCCTTTCTTGTCGCCAGTGTGGAGTTCTATTCAGCAGATATATTCTCAACGTGCCCAGAGAGAGAAATATCTGCCTCTACCTAGGATCGAACTCACAGCCTCCTGATTGTGAGGCGAGAGCTCCACCTCTAGGCCGACCGCACCATTCAGTCAGAAATATTTTGAATCAGAAATACAGAAAAATTATTACGATTTCTGGCCAAGATAATTTTAAGTAGAGTTATTTGAAAAGGCAGTAACTTCAGCAATTCTAGCTGGGCATTGTAATTTCAGTGGGCAAAGCCATTGGCTAAAATCCAGCTATGCGTTTCTTTTCTTTGTCAATTCCCCTTCCTCGATTCATTAAATTTGGCTTAAACCACCCAGTAAGTACCAGTGTACAGGGAGTCCTCGGATTATGACCACAATGGAGCCCAAAATTTCCGTTGCTAAGCGAGAACAGTTATTAAGGGAGTTTTGCCCCATTTCTTGCCATGGGCAAGTGAATCGGTGCAGTTGTTAAGTTAGGAACATGGTTATTAAGCGAATCTGGCTACCCTGTTGACTTTGCTTGTCATAAAGCTGGACGCAGCAACGGTCATAAATATGAATCAATTGCCAACTATCTGAATTTTGATCACGCGACCATGGGGATGGTTGCAGCGATTCACTTAGCAACTGTGGCAAGTAAAGTTGTAAAACGGGGCAAAACTCTCATCCATGTTTCGCTTAGCAACATAAATTTTGGAATCAATTGCGGTTGTAAATCGAGGACTACCTGTAGCTCTGAAAAAGTGGGCCAGACAGTTCAGGGGTTTATCAGATTTACTATAAAAATTAACCACACCTATGGCTGAGCACAGAAATTACACCCTGTAGGCCAGGGGTATCAAACTCGATTTCATTGAGGGCCACATGAGGGTTATGTTTGTCCTCTGTGTGTATGTGTGGCCAGCTCAACATCCACTTATTGAGTCTCCATTTTCTGCCGGGATGGCCTCCTTGCAGCCCTCTGCCAGTGAAAATGGAGCCCGGGGAGGCATCCATTTTTGCTGGCAGAGGGCTGCAGCAGGCCGTCACGGCCAAAAATGGAGCCCAGAGGTGGTTGCGGGCCAGTCCTTTGCTGTTTCCAGGGGTGGCCCTGCGGGCCAGATCTAAGCACATCCACAAGCCAGATGTGGCCCACAGGCCTTGAGTTAGACACCCCTGCTGTAGGATATAAGAGGTTCTCCACTGAACTCAAGGTTTGCTTTGTTCCCGTGTGTGGGTGCAGTGGCTAAGACGCTAAGCTGGTCGATCGAAAGGTCGGCAGTTCGGCGGTTCGAATCTCTAGTGCCGCGTAATGGGGGTGAGCTCCCGTGACTTGTCCCAGCTTCTGCCAACCTAGCAGTTCGAAATCAGGTAAAAAATGCAAGTAGAAAAATAGGGACCCCCTTTGGTGGGAAGGGAACAGCGTTCCGTGCACCTTTGGCGTTGAGTCACGCCAGCCACATGTCCACGGAGACGTCTTCGGACAGCGCTGGCTCTTCGGCTTTGAAACGGGGATGAGCACCGCCCCCTAGAGTCGGGAACGACTAGCACATATGTGCAAGGGGAACTTTTACCTTTACCTTATGGTGTTACCACCACTCGGTGAAAGAACATTGTCATCCCCTGCTGGTTGCCAACAGGAAGTCTCCTCCGAAGCTTCCACTTCACACATTCCTCCTACTCAACAGAACCATAGACATTTGTCTCAGGAGGACATTTCAAGGATCCCTCTCAAGACATCAGGCGCATCACTAAATTGGCCGCAGAACAAATCCCCACTTCCCAAACTTACCCTGAAGAGCTGTGGAATCTCTCCTGGCTTCCTTCCTTCTGGTGGCCCATAGCTGGAGAAGACCATATGTTGCCCGGCGAGCAGGATCTCATCTGCCCCCAGTGAGTACAGACTTCATCTGACGTTGAGGCAACCCCCTTCCATCGGTTCCTCCAGTGTTTGGAGCATCCACAACTTCTGGTGGCAAGCTGTTCCACTGGTTAATTGTTCTCATAGATAGTTCTCCTTAGTTCCACGTTGCTTCTCTCCTTGATTAGTTTCCATCCATTGCTGCTTCTCCTGCTTTCAGGTGCTTTGGAAAATAAGGTTACGCCTTGCCTTTGTGGCCGGCAGTTTAATACTAGAATACTCAAATTTACTCAAATGCTGGAATACTGCTATTTTTTTTTTTCCTTTGCA
Organism: Pituophis catenifer annectens; assembly: GCF_029215685.1. Taxonomy (NCBI): domain Eukaryota; kingdom Metazoa; phylum Chordata; class Lepidosauria; order Squamata; family Colubridae; genus Pituophis; species Pituophis catenifer. Next base: position 5,575,091 of record NW_027256887.1, read on the forward strand.
TCCTGGAACTGTCCTTGGTATGATTGGTTGTCCTGTTGATCTGCCGTCCCTAGGAGATGGCATCTTCTAGAATGTCCAGTTTTATTGTCGCTTAAAGTCACGGCGCGTGCCAAGATTCTCAGAGAAACCATTCAGAGCAGGGATCTCCAACCTTGGCAACTTTAAGCCTGGCGGACTTCAACTCCCAGAATTCCCCAGCCAGCTTTGCTTCACAGAGAAACCATTCAGAGCAGGGGGTCTCCAACCTTGGCAACTTTAAGCCTGGCGGACTTCAACTCCCAGAATTCCCCAGCCAGCTTTGGCTGGGGAATTCTGGGAGTTGAAGTCCGCCAGGCTTAAAGTTGCCAAGGTTGGAGAGACCCCTGATTCAGAGCATCGGCCTTATTCTTGGCGGTCCAAGAGCATTCTGGTTTGTTCCACTGCTCAGATTTGCCTGACAAGGTTATCTCTGCCTCGTGACAAACCTGGATTCGTGACTCCTCCATCTGTGTCCAGATTCCTACTTCCCGAGATTCCCAGCAACGGAGGGTTTGATTTGATCCTTGTCTAATCTCAGCTAGACGAGTTTCTCACCCGATCCGGTAAACTCTTCACAAGGAAGTTCTCTACTGCCCCGTGAAACCTTTTATATGTGTACACAGAAGGAAGACAGGAAGTCCTCGGCTTACAACGGTCCGTTTAGTGACCGTTTCAAGTTACAACGGAACTGAAAAAAAGGGATTGACGACCGTTTTTCACACTTACGAACGATTGCAGCTTTTTGTAACTACCAATTCACCCGAACTGGTAGTTTTTATCACTACCGGTTTCCCCGAACCGGAGCGAACCGGTAACATTTCACCCCCTGGTCACGTGATCCCCTTTTCCGACCTTCGGATAAGCAAAGTCAACGGGGAAGCCAGATTCCCTTAACAACCGTGTGACTAACTTAACATCCGGAGCGATTCACTTAACAACCATAGCGAGAACGGTCGTAAAATGGGTCAAAACTCACTTAGCCCATGTTTTGCTCGGCAACAGACATTTTGGGCTTACGTCTCTAGGACTACCTGTATTTTAATCCAGCATAATGAGAGAATCATAGAACTCTTGGGCTGGAAGGGACCTCGGAGGTCTTCCAGTCCAACCCCCTGCCCAAGGCAGGACTCCTTACACCATCTTGGACAAATTGTGGTCTTTCCTTGAAAACCTCCAGGGATGGAGCACCTACAACTTCTGGTGGCCAGTCGTTCCACTGGTTAATTGTCCTCACTGTTATGAATGTTCTCCTTAATTCCAGATTGCTTCTCTCCTTGATTAATGTTTCCATCCATTAGTTCTTGTCCTGCCTTCAGGCACTTTGGCCCCCTCGTCTTTGGGGCAGCCCCTCAAATGCAGGAATATTGCATATTAGAGGTTAGAGCCAGAATTATCACTAGCATCAAATGTTTATTGTTGCATTATGTTCTGACCTAGGGTTCCTTAAAAAGCATGAAGAAGAGTCCTGGTCCCGGCAAAAAAATTTTTTTATTTACACGACTATGAATTCCTTTCATTCACAGTCAGCAAGGCTTGTCCAAACAGTCTCTCAGAGGAATATTTATCAACACAAACCTTATCTCGCTTGGAAAGCTGCCAGATAACTAATTTCCAAACGCAGGGCAAGGCAAAACTTGGCACAGAGTCTCTTAGAGTCATGAACAGAACTTTCTACTCTTCAAATGACTGAACAAACAAATTGTTTCCTGCAAAAGCCCCCTCTCCGTTCGCTCCTCTTTTGTTTCCTGTGGGAGGGGCCAATCACCTCCAAGCTTTACTCCCTAGTCGACCCTGCTTTCTTAGTTGTTCTTGTCTTCTGACAGCTCTGCGTATGCGCACACTAGGAACGGGCTCCAGCTGTTCCTCTGCCTCACTGCTGTCTAGCTCCCTCTCTGCCACCGACACAGAGCTCTCGTCCGAGCTTTCCCCAGCCCCCAGGACTGGCCCATGTTCCTCACCAACCTCTTCATTGTCCGACTCTGCTGCCCCCAGCGAGCCACAACAGATTGGTGGATTCATTGGGCTTCAAGAGCCATTGGGAGGGCCGAAAGCCAGTTTTCCTTAATGCATCTTTATTTACAGTCCTGTTCCGGCGCACACATATTATTCTTCAGATAATTGCATGGTAGCCGAGGAGAAGTAACCCACCCTACAATTAAGACAAAACAGCCTCGGAGAAATCCAAAAATGTGAAGTTCCATTCTGGTTTTTATCAATGGGAAGCATCATTTTTTTCCACGATCACCTATCCCAGGAAGGATAGCACCCACATCCAGGTCGTTCTCGACTTACAAGAGTTCATTTAGTGACCGCGGTTATTTAGCGACCGTCCGAAGTTACAACGGACGTGGAAAAAAAAGGAACCGTTTTATTCCTTTGAAGCACCATCTTGGAACATTCTCATTTACACTTCAAGTCTGGGAACTGAAAATACCCTGATATTTTTTTTTAATACAGGTAGTCCTCGACTTACGACAGTTTGTGTCGTGACCATTCAAAGTTACAGCAGCCTTGAAAAAGGTGACTTACGACCGTTATTCACAGGATGAGCATTGACACATCCCCGCGGTCATGTGATCAAAATTCAGACGTGTTGCCACTGACTCACATTTATGACGGTCGCAGTGTCCCGGGGGGGGGTACGTGATCCCCTTTTGCGACCTTCTGACAAGCAAAGTCAACGGGGAAGCCGGATTCGCTTAACAACCTTTTACAACTGCAGTGATTCAGTTAACAGCTGTGGCAAGGAAGGTCGTAAAATGGGGCAAAACTCACTTCACAAACCTGTCACTCAGTTGTAGTGATTTGGTTAAGAATTTTGTTGCAAGAAAGGTCGTAAAATAGGACAAAGCTCACATAATGGTCTCGCTTTGGGTTCAATTTGGGTCGTAAGTTGAGGACTACCTATTGGGAATTCATCTATTTTGTTATTAACATTCTTGTGAAGAAGAGAATGTCAGGCCTGGAAGCCATCTTTGGTATTGGGCCTTCAGGCCTGCCACATTTACTACTGTGGGAAACTGTGAAGGAGAATTGTGTGGAATGAGGGTGATATGTAGTCATAATAACATTCCTTTCTCAGAGAGTCAAGGACATCTTGCCCTGCACCTGGAGGGCTGGAACTGGGAGGCATCTCCAGTTGGGACGGTGCTTTGATTGGAGGACGTAATGGACATGTGGGTGCTGGGCAGGGACTTGGACTTTCCTTTGGGTGGGGAAAACCTGGAAGCTTTCAGATTCAGGTTTTCCCAGATGAGCCAATATGACATCTCTAATAAAATGGAACCTTGAGGAACTTCAAACCTCGGAGTTTTCTTTCGTTGAGGGTGTTACTTCAAACCCTGACATTGAACACGTATCTCCATCTGTGCATTTATGGTGATATTATTATACGTGGAAGAATCGGAAGTGCCAGGAGACTATTGCAGTATTTTAGCCAGCGAAGAATCAGTATCTGATAGCTCAGTGTTTCTCAAACTTTACAGCTCTTAAGTTGTGTGGATTTCAACTCCTAGAATTCCCCTGGCAGCTGAATTGAACTCCACATGTCTTAAAATTGTCATGGATGAAAAGAAACAGTGGGATAGCTAATTTATCTTATACTTTTGATCAGAAGCCTGGGAATATACGGTAATAATACAAAATCAAAAACGATGGATGATCTCTTCATTAGTTTTGTCTTCTGGTTTTATTTTAAGTGTACATGCAGTCTTTGATTTACAACAGAAGTGGAACCTGGAATTTCTGTTGTAAGTCATGACGGTCGTAAGTTGAGACACCGACATGACTGACCCACAAACAGACTTGTGTTATGGCATAATGGCTGTTGAAATTCCCACTGGACATAAGCAACTTCTGTTGGATGTTTAGGTTTTCTGTGAAGCTTCTCTTAAATCCCTTTATAGAAATAATTTTCATTTGCATCTTAAAGCTATGTAAACAAGGGTTTTTCACTGACAGATAGTCCTCAACGTACGACCAGAGTTGAGCCCAAAATTCCCGATCATAAGTCAAAAACGATCATAAGTCACATTTTTCAGAGCTGTGTTGTGATTTTGAACGGTCACTAAATGAACTAAATGAACTAAATGTTAACTCGCAAAGCATCCCTGGCCTGCTCTCAAGTTGTCATAGGCCAGGGGTGGATGAGAAACTGGCGAAACTGCACAGCAGCCAAAAACAGATGAACATTTCAGCTTATCTCCCTCAAGGCTGTATCCCAGGGATACCTACAACAGCTGAAGGGGAGTGACCTCTACAACCCACAAAATTGCTCCGTTGGCAAATGTGATTGATGATACACTATGGGGGGTGGGGGAAAGGGGGGAACAGGGTCATAATTGGAGCATAAATTACATAGGGTCAGAGCTGACTTCACCTGGGAACATGCCGACATGAAGCTCCTAATAAATAACTCATGATTTAATTAGGGCATCCCTCGGAACCCTGACACTGTTGTAAGACGAGGACTATTTGTATTCCTTGCATGAGAGAGAAAACTCGTCCACTGCTAAAATATCCTTCTTTTTTTTTTTAAATCCTAGGCCTTTGAGTTGGCAACTGGAGACTATCTCTTCGAGCCACATTCCGGTGAAGACTATTCCAGGGACGAGGGTATGTATTTTTTTAAAAAATACCTTGGCGTGCTTTGAACCTTTGTGAATATTCCTAGGAAATACGAAGAGACAGTTCCTGAAAAACAATTTCATTTCAAAAAAAATACCAACCCCTGTATTTTCTCCTCCTCTTCAAAATCCCATCACTAACTTTAAGTCGCTCCCTTCTGCAGAGATATTTTCCCTCCCTAAATCTTGAGAAGGGGTTCCCGTCCTCCTGTCCCGTAAGACCTGCATCCGTGTGCGGAAAGATTGAAATTGTGCAGCTTTGAATACACAACTTGACACCGCGTGGCGCCATCGCGAGACACTAGACTTGACACTGAATGCCGAATTCCCAGATTTCGGGGACCTTATGACCGTATTTACCCCATAGGCAGATTTTTTTATATCCCTAAGGATTATCTGAGAATTTGGGCGGCGGCAACGATAGCATTCGCCATCTTGAATTCGCTGAGGAAAAAAAATATAGAAGATTAACGGTGGAAAAACCTGAATTAGGTATTATTTAAATGTGTATGCCACCCTTCTAACCAGCAAGCAAACTCTTACTAAACATCATTTAGTAAAGTTGGAACGACGTCGCAATTATTTTTGTGAAAATGGTTTGCAGCTGTAAAACGAGCCGTTTCAAACTGGAAAAAAAAAAGCATAATATTTAGCAAATTCTTTTGCGAAAACGAATGTTAGGCAAAAAGTTTGTGTAAATATACATTAAAATGTCACTTAATGCACATTCTTTTATCTTTTTTTTTATCCTGCCCTGTATTTATTTGGAGCATGGCTTCTGGCAGGAGTGTGTGTGTGTATATATATTAGTATTATTAAGGTATTAGTCTTAAATTCAGGCTTATCTCCCTTTTGGGTAAATACGGTCATTACTAAATGATTTACAGGTAAGTCTTCGACTTACGACCACAACCGAGCCCAAAATTCCCGCTGCATTCCCCAGTCGTTAAGTGAGTTATCCCCCCCTTTTATGACCTTTCCTGCCACCGTTGTAAAGTGCACCGGGTGGTTGTTAAATGAATCACGTGGTCATTCAGGGAATCATGCGGTCATTAAGGGAATCTGGCTTCCCCATTGACTTGGCTTGTCAGAAGGTCGCAAAAGGGGATCACGTGACCCCGGGACACTGCAACTGTCATAAATACGAGTCGGTTGCCGAGCGCCCGAATTTTGATCAGGGAATGCTGCAACGCTCCTGTGTGTGAAACGGCCCCTTTTTTTCAGTGCCGTCGTAGCTTCAAACGGTCAGTCAACGAACGGTCGTAAGTCGAGGACCCTCCCTGCAAAGTCCTTTTTCCATCTGTCAACCTGCCCGTTATCCACGCTTGTTTGCTCGGAACATCCTTGGCAGCGGTGTTAACAGGAGCCTCGCTTATCTTTTTTTTTTTTGCTTTCCTTTTTTAAGCCCTGCCAACGCTCCCCAAACTCTTTTCTCTGCCCGGCCTCGGGACGCTCTGCATGGGGTTTTCTGCCAAAGCGTTATTGCGTGGAGAACTTCTTTGGATTTCTTTCTTTTTTTTAAACAACAACAAAAACTAATTCCATTTTTCCTCCCCCTCTTCTTTTCATCCCCTCCTTTCCCTGCCCTGCCCTTCCCGCTCCTTATGTCCTTTGTTTCTCTCCTCCATAGACCACATAGCTCACATCATAGAACTCCTAGGCAATATCCCAAGGCACTTTGCTCTCTCTGGAAAATATTCTCGGGAATTCTTCAATCGCAGAGGTAGTCCCTCTTCTTTTTAAAGGCGCCGCGACGCAGACAGAAGCGGACTGTGAATTGCTTGCTGGCAGCTCAGGGCCTCAGAACGCATGTCCAAATTATCTCTATCTCTCTATCTTTCTAACTATCATCTATCTATCTATCTATCTATCTATCTATCTATCTATCTATCTATCTATCTATCTAATCTATCTCTATCTAATCTATCATCTATCTAATTTATCTATCTATATCTCTATATAGATCTATCTATCTATATCTATCTATATCTATCTATCTATATTATCTACTTTATCTATCTATAGATAAAATAGATCTATATATCTGTATCTAATCTATCATCTATCTATCTAATTTATCTATCTCTATATCGATCTATCTATATCTATCTCTATCTCTATATCTCTATATAGATTGATCTATCTAATTTATCTATATCTCTATCAATATTATCTTTCTATTTTATCTATCTCTATATAGATCTATATATCTATATCTAATTTATCTATATCCATATCTCTATCTAGATTGATCTTTCTATATCTATCTATCTCTATCTCTCTATATAGATCTATCTATCTAATCTATCATCTAATTTATCTATCTCTATATCTCTATCTCTGTCTATCTATCTATCTAATCTATCATCTAATTTATCTATATCTCTATATAGATCTATCTATCTATATCTATCTATATCTATCTATCTATATTATCTACTTTATCTATCTATAGATAAAATAGATCTATATATCTGTATCTAATCTATCATCTATCTATCTAATTTATCTATCTCTATGTCAATCTATCTATATCTATCTCTAGATCTCTATATAGATTGATCTATCTATCTAATTTATCTATCTCTATCTCTATCTATCTCTATCAATATTATCTATTTTATCTATCTCTATATAGATCTATATATCTATATCTAATTTATCTATATCCATATCTCTATCTAGATCGATCTTTCTATATCTATCTATCTATCTCTATCTCTCTATATAGATCTATCTATCTAATCTATCATCTATCTAATTTATCTATCTCTCTCTCTTTCTCTCTCTCTCTCTCTCTCTGACTATGTTATCTATCTATTTAGGATTTAAAAGCTACGTAGGATTGGGTGCTTGGCTATCCCACAAGGTGGCCTGGCCCTCTGATTTGAACGTTTTTTTTTCTAAATTCACGCAGCAAGCAACCTCCGCGTCTCCGTGTTTTTAAGCGGACGGTCGAGCCCGTCTGTTTCTGTCTGTACCGGGCCGTTCTCCTTGTGTGCATGCCGTGTATTGATTAAACTGTTGTATGTTTCTCTGTTTTGCTGGAAATATGCTCCAATGCAGATCACATAGCATTGATCATTGAACTGCTGGGAAAAATCCCTCGAAAATACGCAGTGTTGGGAAAATATTCCAAGGAGTTTTTCACCAAAAAAGGTAACAGTGTTTCTGAAACCCCCCTCCCTAATATCAACAGTAGCTCTTTCCCCCCCACACAGTGACTCAACCTTATGAACGATGAAGCATTTATTTAAATAAAAAAAAAATAATGTTAAAGAACCCATGCAAGATGAATTTTGTTTTACAGGTAGTCCTTTGACTTAACGATCACAATTGAGTCCCAGATTTCTATTGTTAAGTGAGAGATTTGTTACGGGAGTGCCTGATTTCGTGACTTTCCTTGCCACCGTTGTTAAGTGAATTATTGCCATTGTTAAGTTAGCAACTTGGTTGTTAAGTGAATCCGGCTTCCCGATTGACTTGTCAGAAGGTCGCAAAAAGGGGGGATCCCGTGACCCTGTCATAAATACGAACCAGTTGTCGAGCGTCTGAATGATAAATATAAATATGATCACGTGATCATATTTATGACCGTCACTGTGTCCCTGGGGGGGGGTCACGTGATCCCCTTTTGCGACCGTCTGACAAGCAAAGTCAACAGGGAAGCCGGATTCACTTAACGACCGTGTGACTAGCTTAACAATGGCAGTGATTCACTTAACAACGGTGGCAAGAAAGGTCGTAAAATGGGGCAAAACTTGCCTTAAACAGCTGTCTCACTTAGCAAGGGAAATATTGGGGCTCGGCTGTAATCTTAAGTCGAGGACTACCTCTGATTAAAAATATTTCTGTGCTCTCGGTCAACTCATCAGAAAGTGGCCCAAATCAGTTGGGTTGGGCTGTAATTTTTGCCCGAGGGACTCTCAAGCATTAAAACTTTGAGATGGGGAAATCTGATCACTCTCTTCGAAACTTCCATTATTTTCCTTTTTTTCCCCCCAGGTCCTTCTTTCTCTCCTTGCTCTCTCTTACCTCCCACCCGTGATGGTTGCACCCAATAACGTCCGTCATTCCTTGGGTTGGGTTAGCAAATGGTTCTGTCGGCAGTTCGCTTTGGGAATGGCCTCTCGTGGAATTGAAATTTGGCATGTTATAAAGAGACCTGTTTCTCCTCTGAACCAAATCACTGGATGGGAGTTTAACAGAATAACGGAGTTGGAAGGGACCTTGGAGGTCCTCTAGTCCAACCCCCTGCTCAAGCAGGAGAGCCTAGTCCAGGGGTGTCCCAACTCAACGCCCATGGGCCGGATCTGGCCTGCGGGGTGCTTCGATTTGGCCCGTGGGGCCGCCCTAGTTAACAGCGAAGGAACGGCCCATGGTGCCTCTGCCAGTGAAAATGGAGCTTGGGAGGGCCACGTGCCAAGCTCTGTTTTCGCTTGCAGAGGGTTACAAGAGCCCATCGCGGCCAAAAACAGAGCCTAGGTCAGGAGTCGGCAACCTGTGGCTCTGGAGCCGCATGTGGCTCTTTCACCCCTCTGCTGCGGCACCTTGTCACTCAAAATATACATCACAACCCCCAATGCGCAACACTCGCCGGCACATGATTTATTGAGCTTTTCAACCTCCAGTAGGCCAACCGTGGATAAATCCAAGAAAAGAAAAGTTTCAGAAGAAAACGGAACGTTTAATTCAACTACATATGCTAGTTTTGTGGCCGCTCAAGAAATAGTCAGGCACGGGAAGAGTTTTGTGGCTCCCGGTGTTTTCTTTTCTGTGGGAAACAGGTCCAAATGGCTCTTTGAGTGTTGAAGGTTGCAGAGCCCTGGCCTAGGCAAACCCCTGGAAAGGAGATCGGCGGCACGCCACGTCTGTTGCACCGAGATCCACCAAAAACGGGGGCCTGGCAGGCAGGTATCTGTGGAGCCACCTTCTCCAACCAGCATTCGACCCAACCCATTAGAACACCGAGGGCTGAAAACCCCTCAGTTTTAGCCCGTCCAGAATGTGTTATTTTCTTTTTTTTTTTCATGGTGGTGCCAATGCTGCAAACAGCCTTCTGGTGAAGATGGGACTCGCCCGCACCTTGCGGATTGACAATTTTTTTTTTTTGGAAATGGTCGATGGCATACAGGAAGTCCTCGACTTACAATGGTTCATTTAGTGACCGTTCAAAGTGACAACGGCCCTGAAAAAAGTGACTTATGACCCCCCTTTTTCACCGTTGCGATCTTTGCCAGCCTCCCCGTGATCGTCGGATCAAAATCCAGACGCTAAAACAACCGGCTCACATTTATGGCGGTTGTGTTGTCCCAAGGTCACATGATCCCTTTTAATTATTTAATTCAATTTATATGCCGCCTTTCTCCGAAGACTCAGGGCGGCTTTCAATGCATTTTTAAAAAAAACATTATAAAAACATTTAAAAATTAAAATATTAAAACCCATTCACACAATTCATGGCCGGATCTCACACGATCGCGAGATCAACGGCCCCCAGGCCTGCGGGAATAGCCAGGTCTTCTTTTTGCCACCTTCTGACAAGCAAAGTCAATGGGGAAGCCAGATTCACTGAACACAACCAGATTGCTAACTACAGGACTACAGGAACCACTCAGGTGACCTGAGGACACAGACAAACCTCCAAGTAGCCTCAACGACCCTCTAAAAGGACGCAAATGACCAACTGTCTGCAAGGAGTATAAATCCTTCCATTTGTTGTGGCCCGCCAGCGGCCAGCGGAGTTGATGGCAGACTCAGACAGTGAGGAGGTTGGGGAGGAACATGGGCCAGTCCTGGAGTCTGCGGAAGGCTCTGATGAGGGCTCTGTGTCGGAGGCAGAGAGGGGGCCAGGGCCATCTGGGTGTTGTCAGCTGCCTTTGGAGTCGGACATCAGTGGGGCAGAGGAACAGCTGGAGCCTGTTCCCAACGTGCGCCTGCGCAGAGCTGCCAGAAGAAGGGAACAGCTAAAGAACAAGGGCCGACTCAGGAGTAAAGCCACAGGAAGACGGTGAATGGCCTCTCCCATAGGGAATAAAAGAGTGAAAAAGGAGTGGAGTTTGCAGAAGACAATTAGTTTGCTTAATTGGTTCGTGACTCTCAGAGACTCCTTGCCAAGTTTTGAAGATATCGGCCTGGCAGCTCTCCAAGCCAGAGAAGGTCTGTGTCTGTAAATTCTCCCTTGAAAGACTTTGCTGGATGTGAATGAGAGGAATTCACAGTAACTTAATAAAAAGGGTTTTTTTTGTTGGGAGAAGGAGTCTACTTCATGCTCTTGGGAAGCCTAGGTCACCCTCTAAAAGGATGCAAATGACCAGCTGTCTGCAAGGAATATAAATCCTTCCATTCCTCACCATCCAGTCAGAGCTGAAGAAGCTTCTTGGATGAGAAGCGAAACGTCTTCAAAAGAAAAACCAAAAAATCCAGTTGCTTCTTTGGGACAACTGCGATCTGGAGGACTGAGAATGGCGACAGGCTTTTTTTAACTTAACAGCTGCAGTGATTGACTGAAGAACTATGGCAAAAAAGGTGGTAAAATGGGGCAGAGCTCACTGAACAAACGTTTCCCTTAGCGACATAAATTTGGGGCTCCCTTGTGGTCGCAACTCGAGGACTTCCTGTAAATTGCATCGGAGGGCCTCCCACGCGGCTTTTTAAACATGTCGTCTTTCGCCTTCACTTAGATTGCTTTTTAATTTTTTTCACTCCTTCTGGGGGGAATTGTTGGTTTTATTTAAGAGTGGTTTTAATTTAGCAGGATATAAACGACAAACAAATGCAAGTTTTTATTGGGCCCATGAAGGCATCTGTTCGATGCAATTAGCGTGTATTTGTAGCAGGAGTCTAACGCACATTAGATAAATGGTTAATTTGGGAGCTTGTGCGCTGACGTAACCCTGCAAAAAAAAAAAAATACTTATAAAACTGACCCAAAGGATTTCTTTCCTGATTTTATTTTGGGAATGAATTGAATCCCTATAATCAACACACTTTCACTTCTCTCTTTGAAAAAAGATTTTCTCTATTGGAAAAAGCAGATTAAAAAAAAAAAAGGAATGTGTTGTTAACACTTGAATTCTGAATAATAAATATTGTCCTTACCTCTTTAATACATTGTAAAATCAGTAGGCCCAAATATATATATATATATTTTTTGGGTGGTGAAGGCAGAAATTTCATTGAAAATAATTTCCTGGTTCTGCACCGCCCCCTTGTGGCTTGCCTTATGTGAGTTTGACTTTACAGAATAATAGAGCTGGAAGGAATCCCGCTGCCCAGGCAGGAAACCCTATACCAGTGATGGCGAACCTTTTCGGCACCAAGTGCCCAAACCGGAATGCGTGTGCATGCACATACGCGTCCCGGAGCTCCAGAAACTCAAAAGACCAGAAAAATGGGCCCGAAAATGTCCCAAATAACGACGGGTTTTTGGCCATTTTTTGGGCCGATTTCAGGCCATTTTCCAGTGCTCCGGTGCCCACAAAGACCAGAAACTAGTTGGCGATGGCGCGCATGCCCACAGAGAGGGCCCTGCGTGCCACCTGTGGCACATGCGCCTATACCAGTGATGGCTAACCTTTTTGCCGTTGCGTGCCAAAAGCAGGGGGAACGTGGGGGGGGGGTCGCGCCCACGCGTGCCCACACCCATAATTCAGTGCGCCCTGCTCCCCCCATGCATGCGCGTGTGACATCCCTGCGCTCCCCCTGCTTTTGGCACGCAATGGCACGGTGGGCCCAATAGGCCTGTTTTTTTGCCCTCCCCAGGCTCCAGATGCTTTCTTGGAGCCTGGGGAGGGCAAAAATGGCCTTCCCCAACCCCCTGGAGGCCGGAAACGGCCCGTTTGCCAACTTCCAGTGGGACTGGAAGGCCCGTTTTTCACCCTCCCCAGGCTCCAGAGCCTTTCTAGGAGCCTGGGGACGGCGAAAAAGGCTTTCCCCAACCCCCTCGGAGGCCGGAAATAGCCTGATAGAGCTGAGCTAGGGCAACGCTCGCGTGCCCACTGATATGGCACTGATATGATATTTCCTCTTCAAACTGTTTTGACTAAACGCCAGATTCTTTCATCATGGCAGAGAAGTCCACGAAGATCTAACTTCCGTGGCTTCTGTTGAAAGGAGACAATTCAGGGAGCAACCGGATATATTTTCCCCTTTCCAGGGCAGCTTTCATCCTATAGGTAATCCTCGAGTTACGACCACAATTGGATCCCAGAATTTACGTTGCCAAGCGAAACATTGGTTTGCCCCACTTTACGACTTTTCTTTGCCACGGTTGTTAAGTGCGTCGTTAGCATTTGTCAAGTTCATAACCCGGACGTTAAGCGAATCTGGCTTCCCCGTCGACTTTGCTTGTCAGAAGGGGATCACGTAATCCCGGGACATTGCAACCGTCATAAATATGAACCGGTTGCCAAGCATCTGAATTTTGGAGAATGCTGCAATAGTCGTAAGTGTGAAAAACGTTCGTAAGTCATTTTTTTTCAGTCCTGTTGTAACTGACTAGACACTAAATGAACCACACTGAATGTAAGTCGAGTACTTCCTGTATTTAATCATGGTCTCCCTTTTAATTTTGGCATCCTTAAGACTTTTGGACTTCAACTCCCAGAATTCCCCAGCCAACAGAGTGGGGATGAAACCTATTTTAAGTGCATGACTGTTGAGAGTTTCGCCTTCATAAACTTCAGGGTTGAATGGATTTGCACAAAATGAAACATTGATTTTATATTACAAGGCCCTCCCAATTACAGAGTCAGCATTTTAGATTCTAATTTTATTTTTCCACTTGGTACTCAGAAGGATCGGTCCGATTCTATTTATGGTGACCCTTTTTATTTTTATTTTTATTTTTATTATGACATTTTAGCTTACAATTTTAAGTCATGCAGCATCTCGGAGATGTAAAGAATGCCTAAGGCCTTCAAATAAATAAGTTTCTAGGAGTTTCTTGCAAGCTTTTGAATAAAACACCATGATTTTTTTTAAAAAAATATATGTTTTTATTTTATTCAAAAAAAAAAAAAGTTAAAATACAAAAGTTAAAAAAAATCCAAAAACAAAAAACCGTCCCACAAAACAAAGTATTGAAAAAAGGTGCATTAAAAAAAAAATCACGATACACACATTATCCCCTCTAGTTAAATTCCCGACTAATAAATTACAAGATTAGTTTCCACCCCTCGCAAAACGGACCCTCCCCAAATTTTTAAACTACTTAATCTACTGAACATGAGGATATTTTTTGAAATAAATGTCTTTATTTTATTTGAAACGAAGTGAAAATACAAAACTCAAAAACAAATCCAAAGACAAAAAAGGAAAAAAAAACAAACCCACACACAAAGCAATCAAAGCATTAAAAAAAAGGTGCGTGAAAAAAACAACCCTCCTGATTGTTGGAGCAAACCGTTTCGCTCCCAGCTGATTGTCAGAGCTACCGGTTCTCCCGAACCGGTCTGAACCGGTAAAATACCACCCCTGCCTGATACACACATTATCTCCTCTAGTTAAATACCGATTCATATATTAGTACAAGATTAGTTTCCACCCGTTGCGAGACCAAAATTTTAAACTACCAGATAACACGAGGATATTTTTGAGCGCGAATCAATGTGCCTGCTACTACGGCTGTTTCCCAAACTCAAAAGAGACGCCGATCGAATCTCGACGCGCGCAGAACTAACCCCTTTTCCCCTCCCGCCTTTCCCGTAAACGCAGGAGAACTTCGACACATCACCAAGCTGAAACCCTGGAGCCTCTTCGACGTTCTGGTGGAGAAATACGGTTGGCCTCAGGAAGACGCGGCGGAGTTTACCGATTTCCTGATCCCCATGCTAGAGATGGTTCCGGAAAAACGAGCTTCGGCTGGCGAATGCCTTCGGCACCCTTGGCTGAATTCGTAGCAGCGGCTTTGGATCGAACCGCTCGGGGCCAGCCCTCCCTTTCTCACGCATCAAAGCTAAAAAAAAAAACCCTGGTGACTGTCATAAAATGCTCTTTAACAGGATGGCTTCAACCCCAGTCCTTTATTTTTTACTTTGGAGGTACTGTTTTGACAATTTATTTTTATTTTTTTGCTTTTTTCGTGCACTGTGTTCTGGGGAGGCGGACGAAGGCGGATTATCCTTTTTTTTTGTCTTCAACTAGTTCTACTGACCGTCTCCAAAAAAAAAAAAAAAGAACCCCCCACCCCACCCCACTTACTCTGTGTCTTTAAACCATTGTTTCTTGTGTTGTGTGGAATCCCAACTGACATTTTGGAAGCGCATCTCCTCAATTCTCTTCCCTTTAACTATGTTTCGGGGCAGGTTTGTAACTATTTATGGAAACTATTTTAGCTGAATATTCTATAATTTACAAGTGTGAGACGTTTTATCAAGTCCCGCATTCGGAAATGTACAATTCTTGAACTTCAAAAGCGAAAAGAGGGACCTTTGTTCTTGTAAAATAGCGTTATGTAAATGCACCCTGTAAATGTTTATTTCCATTAAAAACAAAAAAAACAAAAAAAAAACGGGATGGGGGAGGGCACAAGTTGCAGAGTTAAAGCTATTAAATTGAAAAGTGACTTTAGCATACCAATTGCATGTAGTGGATTTTGCTTTTAGGGAGTTATGTAACCGTCCCTTTCTGTAGCTCAGATTGGATTTGGAACGAGAAAAAGTGACTCTGGATTTCTAAAATCTCACTCTCTCCAAGAGGCACTTTTAAGAAAGTCCGAAGTGTACGAAAAATATATATATATGGTGTCATTTGCTTCCCAGTTGTGAGGTGATAGCATTCTGCTTTTTTTTACTAAGAGTAGTTGCTATATTAGGCTGAAGAATTGAAAGAAAACTGTGGAAGCATTTTTTTGTGCAGAACTGTGGATGCCAAAAAAAAAAAGGGTAGTCCTTTTAAGGAAGGAAAACAACAACAACAACAAAAAAGCAGAAATGATATAAACCTTACATTAAAAAAAAAATAATTAAAGACCATGCACCTTCCATTCATAGCTTTACCTGTTTCAGAAACAAATTGCACTAGCTTATTTTTCCCTCCCCACCCCACCCCCATAATCGACATATTGAGGAAGTAAATCTTCCTTTGTAAGTTGCACACAATAAAAGTTAGGTGTTTTTTTTTTTGTATTAAAAGACAAAAAAAAAGAAAAAGAAAAAAGTAGATTCCAAAAAAGAGATCTCTTAGGCAATACAGATTTTAGAATGTAAAAAAAAAAAAAAAAAATACAGAGGTGTCTTTTAGCCTCTTTTAAAAAAAAACAAAAACAGTCGGTGGGAATGAATGTAAATTTATTTCTGGTTTTACACATTAATTACGGTGCCACTTTGTCCATTTTAAAAGTTTATTCACATGCCTTTGCAATACTTAGATTGTGAGATGATTTTCTCTCTCTCTCTCTCTCCTCTCCCCCCCCCACCCCCATATTGTAACAATAATTGTTTGAGGTGCTTGCAAGTTGTCTTAATTAAAGTGATTGTTTTTCTTTTTTCAGAAATTGTCCTGCTCCCTCTGGATTGTTTTGGTGTAGTGGGGCAAAATGCAAAGAGTTTTTTTTTACTCGTTCGGTGTTTGTTAGCGAAATCAAAGAGAGGTTGCTGCAGAAGTGTTTGCCTTGTTGTTTTTCGAATGTTTTATTAAACAAACAAACAAACAAAACAAACAACCGTCAAAAGCGGAGGGACGCATAGTAGATATCTCCAGGCTTGCCATATATTTTTATACGCCAGGATCCAAATTCCAGAAGGCGAGTGAAATTCACTTGCAGCGAACGTTGGTGCCAGGAGCTTAGAATGCTTGTACGTAACGATAGGTTTTCAAGAGGGCCTTTGTTGCGGTCATAGATACAGATTTTGGACGGAACCAGGCAGAGCCCATAAAAGACTATCGGTAAAAAAACCCACCTTTGCAAAACAAAACAAAAAAAACCCCACACACATCATAAATTGCTTTAGACCAGGGGTGTCAAACTCAAGGCCCGCGGGCCGGATCTGGCCTCTGGGGTGCTTAGATCTGGGCCGTGGGGCCACCCTAGAAACAGCGAAGGACCGGCTTGCGGTGTCTCTGCCAGCAAAAACGGAGGACGGCCCTCCTGAGCTCCGTTTTCGGCCATGACCGCCTCCTGCAGCCCTCTGCCAGTAAAAACGGAGCTTGGGGAGCCAATGCATGGCCCACCCGAGCTTTGTTTTTGGCCATGACCGCCTCCTGCAGCCCTTTGCCAGCGAAAACGGAACTTGGGGAGGCCATGCATGGCCTACCTGGGCTCCGTTTTTGGCCGCAATGGCCTCCTGCACCCCTCTGTCAGTGAAAACGGAGCTTGGGGAGCCCACGCATGGCCTGCCCACGCTCCGTTTTTGGCTGCAACGGTCTCCTGCAGCCCTCTGCCAGTGAAAACGCAGCTTGGGGAGGCCACACATCGTCCACCTGAGCTTTGTTTTCGGCCATGACCGCCTCCTGCAGCCCTTTGCCAGCGAAAACGGAGCTTGGGGAGGCCATGCATGGCCTACCTGGGCTCCGTTTTTGGCCGCAATGGCCTCCTGCACCCCTCTGTCAGTGAAAACGGAGCTTGGGGAGCCCACGCATGGCCTGCCCACGCTCCGTTTTTGGCTGCAACGGTCTCCTGCAGCCCTCTGCCAGTGAAAACGCAGCTTGGGGAGGCCACACATCGTCCACCTGAGCTTTGTTTTCGGCCATGACCGCCTCCTGCAGCCCTTTGCCAGCGAAAACGGAGCTTGGGGAGGCCATGCATGGCCTGCCTGGGCTCCGTTTTTGGCCGCAACGACCTCCTGCAGCACTTTGCCAGCGAAAACAGACCTTGGGGGAGGCTGTGTGAGCTGGCCATGCCCCCTCTCCCTGGCCCCCCAGGTCAAACATAGCCCTGATGTGGCC
Source organism: Pituophis catenifer annectens (assembly GCF_029215685.1). NCBI lineage: Eukaryota > Metazoa > Chordata > Lepidosauria > Squamata > Colubridae > Pituophis > Pituophis catenifer. The sequence continues at coordinate 5,592,622 of NW_027256887.1, forward strand.
CTCGATGAAATCAAGGTTGACACCCCTGCTTTAGACCAATCCCTTTCTGAAGGATGCCTATAACTTCAGATGTACAACAGTCTTGCATTCGTTATTTGTAGCTCAGGATTGAAAGAGGGGGTCCTTGGTACTCTCCGAGCTGGGTGATTTTCTTGCAGTCGTTTCATGACCCAAACTTGGGAAACTCGGCACTGATGACATTACCTAGTCGGGTCATGAAACGTCTGCAAGAAAACCAACCAAGTTCGGAGAGCGCCGAGGACCTCAACACCTTGCAGTTGCTGTCCATGGGTGAACAGCCTTGCAAGGAAGCTAATCAATCGGAGGAGGTGATCTCCTCATGCTTCGCCCCCAATTGGCTATGGCAATATGCAAATCCTCGATTCAGGGAGGGAATGGCGTTCCTGGATGGTTGTTATCCCTGTCCTTCACTGAAATACTTCGCGGAGGGTGCGTGGGTGGGGGGAATGTGAGGGAGGGGGAATTCGGAACCGGGATTATGGAAGAGTTGCTTCGGTTTGCGTAGCTTGTCCCCGATGATTATTTGCATACTGTATTCTATTTATGTACTATATAAAAAGGAGGTGATTTTACACCTGGCTGTAGACCGTGTTCATTTCCATGGGATACACAAAGGAAAGTCGCTGCTGGATCTCCGTTGGAATGTGGTGACAATGACCCTACAAAGATCCCACCCAGCAATTTTAATTTTTTTTTGGACCCCGTGTCTTCCCCAGTGGCATCTTGGTTTATTGGGCTGCTTTCCTCTCTCTGTGCGAAACCCTGCAATCCGTGGGGGTAGACGTGGCACCAACTCAAGTCACATTAAAGAAAGGAATCTCGCCTGAGTAACCTGCTAAATTGAGAAGGACTTTATGGTGTCCACCTTAACTGTGGAAGCAGGTAAGAAGGAAGCCTGCTTCGTGTAGGTAGGAAGGAACCAGCTACTTCTCATTTCAGCATATAATATTATGCTATATTATAATATATATAATATTAATTATAGCACACATTCACAAGGATGGAATGGACTCTTAATTCACGGAACCTAAATTGTAGTAAACCTTACGCTACTCCAATACGTTTGGTGGTTCTCATCTGTTACCGGTTTTATCTGTACAGATGGTCCTTGACTTAAGGCCACAATGGAGCCCAAAATTTCTGTTGCTAAGCGAGACATTTGTTCAGTGAGCTCTGCCCCATTTTACGACCTTACCACAGTCGTTAAGCAAATCGCTGTGGTGGTGAAGTGAATCGGGCGTCCCCATTGACTTTGCTTCTCAGAAGGCCGCCAAAAGACAACCATTATCACTGTGCGTCGGGCTAATTTTGATCACTTGAGCACGGGGACGTAGCAACGGTCGCAAGGGTGAAAAAGGGTCATGTCACTTTGGTGTAACTTTGGTCACTCTGGTGTAACTTTGGTCACTAAATGAACTGTTGTAAGTTGAAGACTACCTGTACACAACAACACAGTCAAAATTGGTAGCCTGGAGGTGATAAATATATAACATGATGACGATTTGCCTAGCTATTCCTGTCTCAGGCAACCCAAATGTAAATGAATTTGGGTTGTGTAGTCCAAAAGAGTCTCGGGATATGATGAGGTGTCACCTGGAGCTCCAATGTGCTCATTATATAGACAAGAGTACAGGTAAATTGCGCCCAACATTTCTGTGGTGAAGCAAGACATTCGTTTCGCCCCATTTTACCATCTTTCTTGCCACTGCCATTAAGCGAATCGCTGCAGTTGATAAGTTAGTAACCTGGTTGTTAAGTGAATCTGGCTTCCCCATTGACTTTGCTTGTTGGAAGGTCGCAAAAGCGGATCGCATGACATCCTCCCAAGGAGACTGTGACCGTCATAAATAGGAACAAGTTGCCAAGCGTCTGAATTTTGATCACATGGATGCCAAAGGTCGTAACTCTGAAAAACAGTGGGAAAGCCATCTTTTTCAGTGGCGGCATAACTTTGAACAGTCCCTAAATGAACTGTTGTTAAATCAAGGACTACCTGTAGCGTTTAGTATTGAAGAATGCCATTTGATAAATAGCACACTAATAGCTGTAGTTGTTTCTGCTACTAGCAGGGGTAGCATTTTCCTCCAGACAGCACTGTTATGTTGGATAAAAATGATTAGTGTAAGAGTGGAGTAAGAGTAGAGTAGAACCGAATAACCAGTTGGAAGGGACCTTGGAGGTCTTCTAGTCCAACCCCCTGCTTAAGCAGGAAACCGTACACCACTTCAGGCAAATGGTTGTCCAATCTCTTCTTAAAAACTTCCAGTGTTGGAGCATTCACAACTTCTGGTGGCAAGTTGTTCCACTGATTAACTGTTCTATCAGGAAAAAATGGCTGCCAAATTTCTTCAGAGTCCTTTGGATAAACAGACTAACCGGCTCCATGTTTGCATTTGTTGCGCTCGGTGAATAGAAGCATCCTTTGACCAAAGTTAAGTCGGCTGAGGAGCAGCTAAGGCCCTGTGAGTTGCGACAACACCGTTTCAACATACTTTTTCTTAAAAGAGCAAATTAGCAAAACAAAGAGGGTTTAAAACTGACATAATTGTGATTTATTAACATGAATTAAAATGCCCAACCAGTGCTGCAATGTGACAGTATATTAAAAAAAAAAAAAATTAAAAGTTCATATACTGTACTACTTTCACAAAGATCACACGCTTTTGCAAAAGACTTGTATGTACAATACTATATCAAATGAGAAGCATTAAAGCAGTTTTACACGCAAAAGGAACAGTATTTACAGCACTTGTCAAGAGACATTAGAAACAATCTATACATTAAATTACAACGTCTTGAAAAGAAGTATTGAAAATAAAGGAGCCATGTTCACACCAAACTATTAAAAAAAAAAAAATCTGTATTGCGCCTTCTACTATATGCACACAAAAACTGTTGACAGATGGGGGGAAAAAAATCTTGTTAGTGCCATCACTTAGCCGTGTACTTCTTTTTTTTTTAATTACATATGTATAAAAAGTAAATATAGAAAACATTCACTAAATGAATTTTTTTAACTGCAACAAGAAAATTGAAAAGTTATGCAGCAACAAATCTACTGCCGGAACAAATGGAGCTGGAATGTTCATGTACAAAATAATAATTATTTAAAAAAAAAAAAAAACCCGCCTTTAAAAAAAACTGGCTTTTGCGGCACAGTTTTAGGGATTTTTTTTTTCCTCCTTTTTTAAAAAGCAAAACTGGAAAGAATACGATGAAAAGCACGCGCGCACTGGTGTTCACTTTTTATACAAAGTATAATGTACAAGCTTTAAAAAGTACCTTGAACAGGTACATATGAAATATACAGATTTTTACAGAACATTTTTAAAATGTTTAGAAGCGAGGGAGGGGAAAGGGGGGGGAAGTCGAGAAGGGGGGGTCCGTTTTTTTTAATGCCACCCTGAACCATGATAATTATTTTGAAACGTCGGCGGCACCTGTGCTCTGTGAATAGGTATTTGCCCGGGCAACGGAGATGCCTGCTGAGGTCCTTGTACGCCATGCGGAAGGGACACAGAGCCAGGATGAGGACAGAACCCGGACGCTGTAGGGGTGGCAATACTGGTTGGTCCTTGGGGCTGGAGGTGTGAACCCTGGCCGGGGAGCGGACAGTGCGGCCCTGTTCCGGTTGGCTGATGCTGAGGTCCGGTTCCCAAAGGGGGATGATGCGGCGGCTGTGACGGGTAAGTTGACACTGTTGAATGAGCACTCGAAGGAAAAAGGGAGGGCCCTTGGTGAGATGGGTGATGTAGTCCTTGGGCCGGTGCCGCGTGATGACTGGAGCTTAATACATTGGAAGAAGGTGGTGGTGGGGGCGGCGGAGGCGGCGCCGAGTTGACTACGTGCTGGTGTTGTGCTTGCAAACCTTGATGGGCTGTGGTAGGATGAGTAGGAAGGTGATGAGGGAGGGGGGCGGGAGGAGGCGGCGGGGGCGGAGGCAGGTGGTGACTGGCAGCTTGAGAATGGAGGTGGGAACCGGCGGCCACGGCGTGCACAGGACTCACCCCGTGGGCCACGGCGTGCTGCGGGTTTTGCTGCTGCACGAGGTGTGGTCCGGGCGCGGCGGGAGGGGGCGGAGGCGGGGGCGCCCCCACCACAGAGCTCTGGTGATGAATACTGGCCGTTGGAGATGGCAGAAAGTGCCCGCTGTTGACAAGGTGGCCCGAAACGGGCTGCTGACAGGCGGTACCGGCGAGAGCTTGATTTGGTCCGGAGGGAAAGACGTTTTGTTGGGACGGGATGCTGCTTTTGATCGGATTGTAATTTTGAAAGTTTCCTGAGGGGGGTTGCTGGTTTTGATAATAAGTGGAGGAAGGGGGCGGCGGGGGAGGGGGAGGCGGGGCGGCAGCGTTCAGAGTCTGTTGGTGAAACTGACTGTAAGAGACCGAAGAGGTTGGGGGAAATAACGTCCCGGTGTTCGGCTGCTGGGCGCTAGGCTGGAGAGTTTGGGTGGCGGCGTAAAAGCCCCGGTGTGAGTCTCTCTGAGGCGTCCCCACCTGAGGAGACGGCGGGTGGTGAGGTCGGTATGGTGATCCTAATGGTTGGGAAAGAGGCTTTGGCGACAGGTAGCCGGGGTGAGCCGGGGTGGAGGGTTTGGGAGGGTTTTCTACGTGAGGTGAAGTGGGGCAAGGGAGCTTCAGCGGTGCCGGAGGCAGCTTCTGGGAGAGCGGGTCAGCCGTGCTGCGCAGAAGGGGCTGGGACGGGGGAGGAGGTTTTGAAAGTGCTTCGGCGTTGTTGTTGGAAAGCGGTTTTGGTTGCTGGTCTGGTTTGGGGTGAGTTGTGTTGTCAGCCCCAGGAGTGTCTCCTGCACTCTCCCACTGGGAATCCTGCTTCGTGGGCGTTTTTCCGAGTGACTGAACAGGAACTACAGGATTTGGTGAAGAAGAAGTCTGTATCAAGAGAAAGAAGCGTAAGTGCCCGTCTGTTGTCTAAAACACTATGTATATATATAGGCTCAAGAACAGCATTTCTTCACACAAGATGCTCCCACTTGTCTGACAACAACTGGTGTCTACATCTTTTAACATTTTGAACCTCATAAAAAGAATAATATCCCTGTTCTGTGAAATATATATATATATATATTTCAAACTATTCTAAAAATACGAGTTCCAGGTATATTAGTAAAGAAAGAAGCAGACATCCTGCGAGCTCCGGAACTTAAAATTTTGAAATAATTAAAATTTTATTTAAGCTTTCATCAGCCATCTGCTGACGAAATATATATTTATATATATAAATCAAAACTTCTGGGGAATTGCAGCAGAGAATTAGCAAGGTATGTTTATATTAAGGTAGCTACCCAATTCTTTTAAAAAAGCAAACAATGAAGGCAATATTTAATTGGTATTAATAGATTGGTTCAATACCTGGCGTTAATAGGATAATGACTTCAATGTCCTTTCAACAACTAAACATTTTGAAATCTTACTTAGAAACAAAGCAGGCACATTCTGTAGTATTTCAAATACAGGCATTCCTCAATTTCCGACCCACAATTGAGCCAAAATTTATGATGGTGAGATGTTTGTCAAATGAATTTTGCCCCATTTTCTGACCTTTCTTGCCACAGTTGTTAAGTGAATCGCTACAGTTGTTTAGGTAGTAACAGGGATATTAAGTGAAGCTGGCTTCCCCATTGACTTTGTCAGAAGGTTGCAGGAAGTGATCCCAGGACCCTGGGCCACTGCAACTGTCATAAATATGAACCAAGCGACCAAATTTTGATCACATTACACGGGGATGCTGTGATGGTCGTGTGAAAAATGGTCCTAAGTCACACTTTTTTTGGGTGCCGTTGTAACTATGAACGGTCACTAAATGAACGGTTGTAAGTCGAGGACTGACTGCCGCATTTGCTTATGCTAGTAACTCTCTATCCCATCTTGAAACAGTCCTGTGCAGTTTCTTAGAATTGTGGTTCCTCCTTTACCCATCTTAACTTGTACTGGGGGGAAAAAAAATCACTACTTCCAAGCTTTCTATTTGATGACATATTTCTGCAGCTCACAGATATGTAGAATTATGACCTCAAATCAGAGGGGGGTTTCACATAATTTTACCACCGATTTGCTGTGCACCAACAATGTGAACGCGCGCACCAGGGGTGAAATGCTCCTGGTTCGGACTGGATCGCCTGATCCGGTAGCGATGGCAGCGGGTGGTTCGGAGAACCACTAGCAAAAATCCCTGCCTCCCCCCCCCCATGCCCAGCTGAGCCACGCAATCATCAGAGGCTATTTTTTTTTTGTTTTAAAAGCATTTTTTTCTACAATCTCTCTCTCAAACTATATGTTTGAATTCTAATTAAAATCAGAAGCCGAGTAATAAAATTCAATATCTCTCTCTCTCCCCCCGCCTCTCTCTATATACACACACACACACACACACACACACACACACACACACACACACACACAAACTCGATCATGCTGTGTAAAACAGTACCTTGCTTGGTTTTAGAGGACTTTTGCATGTCTTCAGAGGAGTATCTGGGGATGGACATTCACTTGTAGGCTCCGGATTTTCAGGATCAGTTTCTGTAACAAACAAGAGTCCATAAATAGGAGGATTGCTGGATCTGGACACTGTTAAAACATTTTTTGGGAGGGTGGAGGGGGGGAACGAAAGGACAGATTAAACTTTTATATATGCAACAGACTACTATCCTAAGATCCATTAATAGTGTCCGTGGTGAACAGTTGACACCAATCAAAACAGATCACCAGAAACAATAGCACTTGCAACAGCACTTAAGACTTATATATTGCTTCACAGCCCTCTCTAAACTGTTTACAGAGTCAGCATATTGTCCCCCAACAATTTGGGTCCTCCTTTTACCGACCTCAGAAGGACAGAAGGCTGAATCGACCTTGAGCTGTCAGGATCGAACTGCTGGCAGAATTAGCCGGCAATACTGCATTCTAACCATTGTGCCACCAGGGCTCAGCAACAAAGAGCGGCTCCAAAAGGAGGGAATGTGATCAGAAGCAACGAAGTGATCTCTTACCAGAATCCTTGTCTTTCCTATGATCACTAAGAAGCAACGCTCGCTCATAACTTCGCTCTCTCACTTGCTCCACTGATGTTGAAGAGGTCCTTTAAAAGAAAAACAAAATTCTAACTTGTCATTTGCTTCTTCACAACAAATATTAAAGGCCACTTTAATTCAACTCCCTTGCTGGCTTAACCAGGTTGGAAGGTGCTTCAAAACATTTTGATGGCTTATAGTTTAAGGTTTATAGAATATTTATGCTAGAATGATTAAGGAAAATGCAAAGGCATGGAAATGTTCTACTTTAAATCTTTAAAAGGCCTTTGGTTTCTGGAGGTCCTGCTGGATGCTTCCTTGTGGGAAAAACAGTGGGATGCCACGAGAGTAACGGTGGATGAATCAATCCCATGGTAGTTCACACGGTACAAGAGTTGGATAAACGCATGTGGAGTCTCCGGTGTAAGAACTATATAGTTGCACAGGATCTGAACAGGACAGTGAGCTAAACCACCTGGATTTTTTTTTTTTAACACTGTGAAATCTGTAGCAAGGCATATATTTGCCCCAAGTAAGAAAGAAGGCAGGTAAGTCCAGCAAGAAGGACTCAATTAAAGGAAGGTTGAGGGTGATGTGATGATCCCATGTTTCTTTCTCTGCCCTAAAACGGATTCCCCAACCCCAGGCGGTGGCCCACTATCAGGCTGCGGAAAAGGGAAATGGGTGAGCGCACTTACATGCCCATGTGTTCGCCCACCGTTAACACATAACCATTCCCTCCACCAGGCTGCCACACCATAAAGGTTGGGGGCCACTGCCCTGGAGAACCCCACTTGCCTAATAGAAGGGGGGCAAGAAGATGTACTGCTGACCAGCCAATGGCACTGTTTGCTAATCACCAGAGCAGGTTCTTTCCTTCACCCTTTCTCTGAGAACCATCAGACCGTGCCTTTCCCCGACCTCTGCTAACCACACTGTGCCAAGGGAAGGCTGGCACACAGGGGCTGGCCAAAGAGAGCCCGGGGCAAAAATAAAAAAAAGGCCTTTGCTGCAACCAGCTACTCGAACAAAGGCAGGATGAGTTGTGCAGGATGGAATATCCTGAGGAATCAGCTACGAGGATAAGTGAAACTTGATTTGGGTGTTACCACCTGCCTATTATGGTGGAAATAACCAGTGACCTGAATAGCAGTGAAGGCAGATCTTGGAGCAACAAGGATGATTTTTTTTTTTTAATGTTGGCTTCTTATACACGAAGACATTTCAACCCAGCTTCCTTGGGCTCATCTGCTGCTGTTTTTAAATTCTTTTCAGGTTTTTTCGTTTTTGTATGCTTTTTTATATGCTATGTTTTTATATCTTTTATGCTTTTGTAATTCTTTGTACCCCGCCCTCCTCGTGCTGGTATTTGCCATAATAAAGGTTGGATTTGACTTGACTTGACTTGACTTGATCAATCGTACCGTGGGAGAAGCTTTTCCAGTGCAAGCCATAACTGGTGTGAGAATTAAGCTCGGAGCGATCTGGTTCCAGAGCAGAGTTAGGCGGATTCAACTACGACCCAGTTTTAAAGCCCTGATGCGTACAGCAAAGTGTTCACTGAAACATCGCAAGAAGGGGGAAATGGATCTGAACCACCTGACAGTGGCTAAGACAACCCAGAGTCCTGAAAAATAAGTGACCTCAGAAAAGTACTAAGATTTGAGTAGTTTCTGGCACTCAAAGTAACTTCACAAATCATCTGATACACACACAAAACGTTCTTGCCCTATTCAACCTCCTGCTATCGTTGAGATTTGGATGGCAAGTCTCTGTGCTTAGTTTTCAAAAAAAAAAACAAAACACCAACCAAACCCCAACAGATACTGTATTTTTCGGAGTATAAGATGCACCTACCTTTTTTGGTGAGGAAAACAAGAAAAAGAAATCTGCCTCTGCCTCCCAGCAATTTTTGCTCGTTGCAGCAAACAGCCTGCTTTACTTTCATTTTCGTTTTCAGCATAGCTTGATCAACACAAGGAAAAAAAAATCTGCTCCAGCAATTTACCTCTTTGCAGCAAGCAGCAGAGCCCTGCGCAAAACAGCTGAGAGCAAATCAGCTGAGAGTCGAGAGGCCGATCCAATCAACTTGTGCTAATTAGGCTGTGCTAAAGCTGAAAGGAGCTGTTTCTTCTTGCTGTTTGCTGCAAGGAGGTAGACTGCTGGGAGGCAGAGGCCAAAGGGTGGGGGCCAGTGGGTGGGCGGGGCTACATACAGGAGTTTGACACCCCTGGTCTATTACCATCAGGTGAAATCCAGCAGGTTCTGACAGGTTCTGGAGAACCGGTAGCGGAAATTCTGAGTAGTTCAGAGAACCGGCAAATAACACCTCTGGCTGAGTCCAGAGTGGGGTGGGAATGGAGATTTTGCAATATCCTTCTCCTGCCACGTCCACCAAGCCACGCCCACAGAACCGGTAGTAAAAAAAAATTGGTTTTCATCACTGATTACCATCCAAAAGATTCGTAAGTCTCTTCAGTTTATATGCAGACTAGTTTTACTTTGACATTTCTCAAAGCGATTTACAGGTAGTCCTTGGCTTGCGACATTCAGTGTCCGTTCAAAGTTACAACGGCATGGATAAAAAGCGACTTTATGACCACTTTTCACAGTTACAACCTTTGCAGCCTTCCTACAATCGTTGTGATCAAAATTCAGACACTTGGCAACGGATTCATATTTATGACCGTTGCAGTTTCCCCTTGGTCACGTGATCAAAATATAGATTTAATATTCATGACGTTTGCAGTGTCCTGGGGTCATGGGATCCCTCTTTTGTGACCTACCGACTAGCAAAGTCAATGGAGGAAGCCAGATTCACTTAACAACTGTGTGCCTAACTTAACCACTGCAGTGATTCACATAATAACTGGCGGGAAAGGTCGTAAAACGGGACAAAACTCACTTAACAAATGTTTCACTTAATTAATAGAAATGTTGGGCTCAAATTTTGGTCGTAAGTCAAGGACTAGCTGTATTCCCAATCAGCCAAAGCCAAGAATTGGGAAACCAGCTTCTGCCACCGTTTGATGGTTTAGCTACTACTGACCGGATGATCCTATTTTGCAACGTTAGCAAGCTCTCAAGGGTGATTTTGAAGAAGAACTTACCACTGGGCCTCCGGATCGCTCTTTTCACCGGATGCCTCCTTTAAGGAAGCCGAGTTTTCAGCCTCTTCTGAAATGGCACCGTGCTCAGTGGCTGGCAAAGATACAGGGAGGCTAGCAGTGTGTTCCCTCTCCGGCTGCTCCCCGTTTTCGCCGCTGTTGTAGCCATCGGTAGCAGCACTGCCGTTTCCTCCCCCAGCGGCGTGAGGCGACATGCTCAAGAGAGAGAAGTTTTCTGCTTTAGAGCCGCTTTTTCGGGCTTCTCGCTGCCTCTTGCGGTATTCCAGAAGCGACACCTGAGAAAGAAGCAAAAAGGAAAAGTTGTGATTTCTCTAAAGTTCTCTTAAGTATTGCAGCTCAGGTCTCCCTCCCCTCCCTGGAGGCTGGAAATAGCCCGTTTCCTGACTTCAGGTGGGCACGCGTACCATAGGTTCGTCGTCATGGTCGTAGAGCTTTCTTATTTTGTTTTGTGTTCTTTGACCATCTGAATAACATGCTGATTCATTGTCCCAAAGGGGCTTTTTCAAAAGGCAATTGGAACGTGGTTTTTCCTTGAAGATGTTTCGCTTCTCCTCCAAGAAGCTCCTTCAGTTCGGAAGAAGGACTGAAGCAAAGTCCAGCTGCGTTCTGAAAAAGCACTTTTGGGACCACTATGACCTGGATGACTTGAGAATCTCCAGAGACATGCCAATTTATCCACTGTAGTATTTTAAAAGCACCGAGCCGCAAAAATTAGTTTAAAAGTATTCGACACTTTGGCATTGGCTTGCTTTTCTATTAATGTAGACATTTCTGCTTATGAAGCACCGACAGGTAGTCCTCAATTTATGACCGGTTGCTTAACGACTGTTCGAAATTACAACAGACTTCAAAAAAGTTACTTGCAATCCATCTTTAAATTTACAACTGCCATGACTCCCATGTCACATGACTTGCATCCCTAATTATGTTATGGACATTTTCCCTCACAAGCTTACTTCAGACTAAGCTGCTCCAGTGCCGTAGATTATCAGGTTCCAAACTCCAACTACAGGTAGTCCTTGATTTACAACAATTTGTTTAGTGACCATTCAAAAGTTACAACGGCACTGAAAAAAGTGACGTAGGACCGTTTTTCATACTTACAACCACTGAGGCATGCCCATAGTCACGTGATCCAAATTCAGACAGCAGGTAACTGTCTCATATTTATGACGGTCGTGGTGTCCCGGGGTCATGTGATCCCCTTTTGCGACCTTCTGAAGTCAGGTTCCCTTAATAACCGCGATACTAACGTAACAACTGTGGCAAGAAAGGTTGTAAAATGGAGCAAAGCTCACTTAACAAATGTCTCGCTTAGCAACAAGCGAGATAAATTGTGGTCATAAGTCGAGGACTTGTCTGTATACCTTCATTTTATTCCATTATTAATCTACTCCAGTGGCTTTGGAAAACTATAAAAAGGCACAATTGATGTGTACATAAATATTTGAAAATTAAACTTCAATATTGCTAGTTCTTAAGTTGATTCAGTTTGCCAGTAGGAGTCTTACACTAAAGCCTTCGAAAAATCATAAGAATATAAATTTACGGACAAGCAGGAAATGCCTTCCTCCTGTTGTTTTGCGCTTTAAATTAAACGTCTACTTGAGTCGGTACCTTTTTCTTTTGCGGAGGATTCTGGGGTGTGCAATTGCCATCCATCATGTTGTCACTGTTGGCAGTCCTTCCAAAACTAGCTGCGAGTCCCTCTTCAGAAGTACAAAACACGGGCGTTTCCACAAACATGCCCCGAGCATCGTCTGGAATCAGGCACTTCGACTCGTTGATTCGGAACCCGCCGCCGACTTCTAACTGGTGCGAAGGAGTTAAGTCTCTCAAATTAGAATTCATGGAGAAATTGACACCTGTCCTGTCGGGACTCTTGATCCAGGTTGGATACACCGTTCCCCGCCCGCAGTGAGCCGTTTCCAGTTGGCTGTTTGCATCAGTCCGGTTGTGGCAGGGAGCAGCGTCCAGCGTTTTATGCAGTGCACTTTGCTCGATGGCTTCAAGTCCCAGCTGGAGCTCCGAGGAGGGGCTCTCTTTCTCTCCCGAGCACTGCCGGGGGCCATCGGATCTGTTCCTGGGACTGGAATAGCCGATCGTTTTGATCTCTTGCAGGCATATTTCCGTAAGGCTGGCATTTCTGAACGGATTGAGTGCTAGCATGGAGGAGCAGGAACGTTCGTAACCCTGTCCCAAAAAAAGATGGGGGAGGCGACAGTGTTGAGGAAATAGCGTAAAACCATTAGCCTACATAAAAGTGATCTCCGTGATAACAATTCCGGTAGTTCGCTTTTAATGTATAGTTCATTTTTTTCTGGTTCACTTTTAAAGCCAACTTGTAGATCTAGTCAATGGAGATCTATAAAATACGTGAGGTTTTTCCTTAAGGTTACAGGTGTGTTCGTATAGACACTTGTAAATTTTTATTTCTCTTTGTCCTTTCCTATCATGCAATATTCTAACTTGTAGATCTATTCAATGGAGATCTATAAAATATGTGGGACTTTTCCCTTAAGGTTACAGGTGTGTTTGTATAGACACTCGTAAGTTTTTATTTCTCTTTGTTCTTTCATATTATTCTATTTTTAATATTCCAATTGTTCTCTTTTAAAACTGCTTTACTGAAACAATCTTTGAATCATAGCTGGTGACTATACACATTCCTAAGAACTAAAAAGTTCTGGAAGAATAACAAAAGCTAGTTATTCCAATTAATTGTATTGAGACCACCTGAGGGGGTAGACAGCAAATGGATTTCCTTTATTTATGACTGTGAATTACATTAAAAGACAACATTGTCTGAACACTTTGCCATATCTAGATTGCATATCTGTTAGTTTATTTTATTTAGTATATTAAACCTTTTATGTACATTCCATCAACTTTTTTTTTTCTTTTAAAAGAAAATCCTACTTACTTTGTGAAAGTAGGAGCTTGGGAAGCTAAACCCTAGGAACTATTAATGATTCATCAGGATTTCATTTCATATCTTTTCTTATCTCTTAGGATTTACTGTCTGCAAATGTGTATTCTTACAAACCTCCCTGAACTATACATTCTACGAACTTAGGGTGTAGAAAAAGATTTGCAAAGCCGACCAAATAAAACTTCCCACACAAACTTACCTCTTGACTAAATGTTCGCCTCTTAACTTCTGGAGAGCTGTCAGGTGAAGAAATATTCTGCAGTAAAAAAAAAAAAAAATCAGGAATGTTTAAAAACTGCAGAACCAAAGCATTCTGATGACTTTTGAAAACAAGGAACGAAATAATTTCTCTTCAATCGTGTAAAGCTACCTATTATTTAGTTAAGGTTTGACTGCATTGCAGGAGCTGAAAAGAGAACCTAAAAACGACATGGGGGCCATGACCCACTCTGACCCTTCCTTCTTAGGAAAGGCTCTTTAGAAGCATCCTTCATAGGCTTCTAAAGGCAACAGTAGCAACAAGATTACAGGTAGTCCTTGACTTATGACCATAACGGAGGCCAAAATTTCTGTTGCTAAGTGAGGCATTTGTTACGTGAGTTTTGGCCCATTTTATGGCTTTTCTGGCCACAGTTGAATCACTGCAGTTGACAAGTTAGTAACCTGGTTGTGGAGTAGTAGTGAATCTATCTCCCCCATGGCCGTTGCTTGTCAGAAGGTCGCAAAAGGGGATCACGTGACCTTGGGACACAGCAAAGGTCATAAATATGAACCAGCTGCCAAGCGTCTGAATTTTGATCACATCATCATGGGCGTGCGGCAAAGATCGTAACTACTATTAGGAAAAAACTTTCCTAAGTCACATTTTTTCAGTGCTGTTGTAACTTTTACAGCCACTGTTGTAAGTCGAGGATTACCTGCATAGCGTTATTCCTCATGAACAGAGCTGATTTTTTTTTTCCTAAAGTGATTAAGCTACCTGGGTTGTTTTACCTGACAAGGGAGTAGCCAAAGGCTCACCTCAAAGTGCACTGCGTTTCCATGGACACATGGAATCACCGAAGTTACAGATGAATAAATAGGTTTGTAACCATTCCTACAGGTTTCATCTTCCGTTTTTATTCTGGGAGGCGTGGCGAGCAACAATGGGTCTGAGGCAGAGAGATCGGCGTGGGTGGGCGTGGCATAGGGAGAAGGAGTGGGCGTCGACGTTTCTGAGTAGGCGGAGTCCAGCAGCTGGTACTGTCTTCGCTTTTTGAGTGGCGTCGTCAGATCTGCAGGTAACGATGGGGAGAAAAAGCAGAAGCCCAATTAAGTCATTTTTCTTGGCCGTACTGGTATGTAGCCAGTTTCAAACAATTGTGTGATTACAACAGGTTCATGAACTCATCACCGGCTGCAAAATGAACTCCTATCATTTTAAGAAATAAACACTTGTGGGCCGATTTAAGCATTTGCTCCACCATTTAAAACTAATATACGGTTAAGAGGTCTTCCCTTCTTTCAGGATCTGAAACTGATATATATAAATACAACTTCCCACACAAACTTCGTTTTTATATATATATAAATATGTATGTAAAATAACAGCCATGGTGGCGCAGAGGTTAGAATGCAGTCTTGCTGGTTAACTCTGCCCACTGCCAGTTCAATCCTGACTGGCTCAAGGTTGACTCAGCCTTCCAACCTTCCGAGGTCGGTAAAATGAGGACCCAGGTTGTTTGGGGGCAATTGGCTGACTTTGCAAAGAGCTTAGAGAGGGCAGTAAAGCACTGTGAAGCAGTATATAAGTCTAAGTTCTATTGCTATATACATACACACCAAAAGGAGGGGAGGGGAGCCTCTATCAGTACTTGAGGCATAGTCTTCGACTTACAGCAGTTCATTTAATGACTGTTCTAAGTTACAACAGCACTGAAAAAACTGACTTCTGACCGTTTTTCACACAACCAATGTGGCATCCCCATGGTTAAAGGTAAAGGTTCCCCTCGCACATACGTGCTAGTTGTTCTCGACTCTAGGGGGCGGTGCTCATCTCCGTTTCAAAGCCGAAGAGCCAGCGCTGTCCGAAGACGTCTCCGTGGTCATGTGGCCGGCATGACTCAACGCCAAAGGCGCATGGAACACTGTTACCTTCCCACCAAAGGTGATCCCTATTTTTCTACTTGCATTTTTTAACGTGCTTTCGAACTGCTAGGTTGGCAGAAGCTGGGACAAGTCACGGGAGCTCACCCCGTTATGCGGCACTAGGGATTTGAACCGCTGAATTGCTGACCTTTTGATCAACAAGCTCAGCCTCTTAGCCACTGAGCCACTGCGTCCCCATGGTTACGTGATTAAAATAGGGATGCTTGGCAGCTGGTTCACATTTATGACAGTTGCAGTGTCCCCAGGTCATGTGATCCCCTTTTGTGATCTTCGGACAAGCAAAGTCAATGGGGAAGCCAGATTCACTTAGCAACCGTGTGAGTAAATTAACCACCGCAGTGATTCACTAAACAACTGTGGCAAGAAAAGTTGTAAAACGGGGCAAAATTCACCTCACAACTGTCTCGCTTAGCAACAGACATTTTGGGCTCAATTCTGGTCATAAGTCGAGGACGGCCTGTTAAAAGGGTACTTGAGAAACAGAGGCTCCCAACTGGTGGTCTGGAAACCATAAGCCACACCAGCCCTGAACATGGGATAAGGGTGAAATACATCGCTAATGTCACCTGTCAAGCAACAGCTGTCGGCCAGTAATAAGGGGCTTCTACTTTCACCATTGACTGTAGGACTTCTGCATCTTTCATGGGGTGAGGAAATGAAAAACCCAACAACCGAGTTTTCTTCTTCCATAGCTTGCTTTAACCAACGCTGCAAAACAGGAACAGTGAAGGTGACGATGGCACAAATGGACACTTAAAGCTCACCTTATACCAACATTGTTTTTAAGCTACTGCCATTATTAAGACAAAATATAAATAATCTGTAGCTCAAAAATAGGGGGCAAAATAAATGTAACCAGCTTGACAAAATAACAGAAGTCTTCGCCCAAGGGTGGAATGACAACTGATTCGCTGCTGCTACCGAAAAACAATTTTATCGGGGATCCCTTGCCACTTCCTAATCCAGAAAACAGGTTTTTTTTAAAAAATGTTCTAGATAACTCTAGGCTAGCAGGTATGTTACCTTCTTGCAGGAACCCAGAATGCTTTCCACCGGTTCTTTTCTCCGCCGTTTTTCAGAAAGGAAGGGCGATGTAAAACGGATATAGTGCTTCGGAGTCGTATATACATGCGGGCTGAAAGTGAGGCCTGGTAAAGAATTCAGCTGGGTCGCCAAGACCTCTGGGTCGGTGGTTATGCGCAGAGGCTTCTCGGAGAGGTTTTCCACTGGCTTTCCCGGCTTCTCGTTCTTCTCGCTTAACCACTCACTCACCAAGTGCTAAAACAGAAAAAGCAGCAGAACCCTTACTCCGGCGTTCCGGTGAACATTAAGAGGGGGGGGGAGAGAGAGAGGGAGAGAGAGAGAGAGAGAGAGAGAAGACGTACAGGTAGTCCTTGACTACCCCGGTTTGTTTAGTGACCATTCGAAGCTACAGCAGCGCTGAACAAAAGTGATTTAATACTTTTTCACACTTAAGACTATTGTAGCGTCCCCATGGTAACGTGATCAAAACCCAGACAGTTGGTGACTGCCTTATATTTATGACGGTTGCAGAGTCCCAGGGCCACGTGATCCCCTTTTGTGACCTTCTGACAAGCAAAGGTCTTCTCAGACCTTTGGGGAAGCCGGGTTCACTTAAACTGGGTTACTAACTTAACAACTGCCTTGGTTCATTGCGGCAAGGAAGATCACAAAATGGGGCAAAACTCACTAACGGTCTCGTTTAGGAACAGAAATTTCAAGGTCAAAAGCAAAAAAAATACATACTTGGATAGAAAAAAATGATAAAGCAATAATAGATCTGAAACCAGAAATATTTCTGTTGGGTATATTACCAAAACAGTATAATAAAGGGAATACATGCATAATTTTAGATGTATTAACGGCAGCAAGAATTGTGTTTGCACAACAATGAAAAAATGAAGAGATCCCGACAGAGGAAAGTGTTAGAAAAAATATTAGAATGTGCTGAGATGGATCGATTAACAGTTAAAAGAAAAGAAAAGGAAGAAACAGAATTCTCTTTAACATGGGACTTGTTTTACCAATGGCTAACTAATAGGAACAGAGGTTAGAAACTAAAAAGATTAAAAAGATAATTAAAAAAAAATTTGTATTGAAAATTTTGCAAGGATAAACTAAATATATTATTACTTTCTGATTAATATGTCTATTATGATTACTACTATGATTGTTGTTGTACTTTTACTTAAAACTAACTGCGCCCAGACAACACGCTAGCCATCTGCTGACATCATCAGACGATTAAACTCCCATTACAGAGATCTCTGCCTTTATATGCCATTAATCTATTTAGCCCTTGCGCGTGTAGTAGGCCCTTCCAGCCGTCTTCCACTTGTAATCAGCTGTGTTGTTTTTGTTGTCGTCATGCTGGATGATGGAGGCTTGATTCCTGCTGTTTCCTCCCTCCTCGCTTGCTTATCAGTGGGGGATGATGTTAACCTGTCAGCTACTGCAATTTGCTGCCTTGTCTGCGACCTTGTTGTCAGCCAGTTTGTTTCTCAGTAATCCTATCTGTTGCAGTTTGAGACAGCCTTGCCGGGTTGCTCTGTGTTTGGTCAGGACTAACTGTGCCTTCACAGGATGAGTCTGCATGCCCAGAGGTGGGGTGGGGGTGGGGGTGGGGGTGTGCCTTTGGTCTCTGCTCACTGATGGAAAGTTCGTGTTCGTGTACCCTGGTCTGTAACCGCTTGGCCGTTTCCTCTACGTAATTGCTTGCACAATTACTACAGTTGATGCGGTAAACTATTGAAGATGTCTCCTCCTTGGACAATGCTTCCTTTGGGCTCATCACTCTCATTTTCAATGTTTGGTCCGGCTTGTGCGCCACTTTGACTCCATGTGCCGAGAGGATGCATGCAGCAGTTTCGGATACCCCCTGTACATATGGGAGTACCCTCCACACAGCAGTTCCACTGGCACCTTCAGCAGGCTGCCGAACCCTAGGTGTAGCACACCTTCGGATAAAGTCCGTTGAGTATCCGTTGAGCTTGCAGACCTGATAAAAGATATGCCCGCTCCTTGGCTTTAGCTGCTGGTGTACTACAATGAGTGTCTATCCTACTGAACAGTGCCCGAATACAACTGATTTTATGTGCCATGGGGTGATTGCTCTCATTATGTAAAATACGGTCCGTGTTCGTGGTTTTCCGATGCACACGTGTGTCAAGACTCCCGTCTGGGTTGCGGTTGACCAGCACATCCAGAAAGGCCAGCGTGTTGTTGGTCTCTTCCTCCATCGTAAATTGAATGTCTGGATATATGGAATTGAGGGTTCTTATAAAGCTGGTCTTATCTCGCCATTTAATGATGACAAATGTGTCATCGACATAATGTGCCCAAAACCTGGGCTTGTAACTTTTCATAGCCTCTTTTTCCAATTTCTGGAGGACTGCCTCTGCTACCACTTCCGAGATCGGAGATCCCATGGGCGTTCCCCTTTATCTGTTCGTACCAATGGCTGCCAAATGTGAAATAGGTCCGAAGGCAGAAATTCAGCAGGTGGAGGAGGTCCTCTGTGCTAGGTGATTTGGGACTGTGTGACTCCCTCTCCACTAATAATTCCCTTATAGTTAGGGCCGCCAGCTCCTAGGGGATGGACGTAAACTGAGACACATCAAATGACACCATGGTTTCGTCTTCCCCAACTCCACTCCGTCCAACCTTTGTAAAAAGTCAGTGGAGGACCTCACTGTGGTAGTGGCGTCTTCAACCAGATGTCGTAGTTGTTCATATAACCATTTGGCTAAGCCACTTAGCCAAATGCCACTTGGGATATTCTACAGTTAAGGGTATCAAAGTGAGTATCTGTCAACCTCGCCCGACACTGTTTTTGGCATTGCCTAATTCTTACCGTTTGCGCATTGATTTGGCACTGTTCAGTAGGATAGACACTCATTGTAGTACACCAGCAGCTAAAGCCAAGGAGCGGGCATATCTTTATCAGGTCTGCAAGCTCAACGGATACTTGCTACACCTAGGGTTCAGCATCCTGCTGAAGGTGCCAGTAGAACTGCTGCGTGGAGGGTACTCCCATATGTACAGGGGGTATTCGAAACTGCTGCACGCATCCTCTCGGCACATGGAGTCAAAGGTACCCACCTCCCACCTCTGGGCATGCAGACTCATCCTGTGAAGGCACAGTTAGTCCTGACCAAACACAGAGCAACCCGGCAAGGCTGTCTCAAACTGCAACAGATAGAATTACTGAGAAACAAACTGGCTGACCACAAGATCACAGACAAGGCAGCAAATTGCAATAGCTGACAGGTTAACATCATCCCCCACTGATAAGCAAGGGAGGAGGGAGGAAACAACAGGAACCAAGCCTCCATCATCCAGCATGACGACAACAAAAACAACACAGCTGATTACAAGTGGAAGACGGCTGGAAAGGCATATTACACGCGCAAGGACTAAATTGATTAATGGCATATAAAGGCAGAGATCTCTGTAATGGTACTTTAATACTCTGACGATGTCAGCAGATGGCTGACAAAAGTTTAGTAAAATAAAATTTTAATTCTTTTAAAAATTTAAAATCTTAAGTTCTGGAGTTCGCAGTATGTCTGCTTCTTTTTTTATTAATATAGCAGCAATGAAGTAAGTCCCACGTACCTTTTTCGTTTTGGGGTATTTAGTGGGGCATTTATTAAGTGCTGGGGCTTCAGGTTCAGGAACTATTTCAGCCACGGGTGCCTCTGGTTCAGGCTCAGCGGAAAGCACGGTGGCTTCAGGTTCATTGTGCTGTGAAATCACTTCCACGTCAGGAGAGGATGGCTGGATATCCGAACACATGCTAACAGTTCTGTGCCTTCGTCGCTGCTGCCCGATATGTGTTCTATTCCGGGAAAAGCTTTTTCTCTGTTTTGTCCGGTTGACTTTGGCAGGGGTTGGTTTGGTGGCAGTTTCCTCTTTTGCTGGTTCCTGAACATTACACATAATCCAAAGTTATACACCTTCAATAAACTTTGTGCGTTTTCCCAAATCGGGAAAAGCTACACAAAGGATAAAAATACACGTTTGGCAGTACTGCTCATACATCTTATTTAGGATCATTTTAGCGTTTCTGTCCCTTGGCAGAATTTTTATTTTTATTTTTGGTACTATTTCCACTGATTATTATGAACGCTAGGGCTGCATTCACATACAATTCCAAATCTCAAAATTCACTTTCTTAAGCAAACGTTAAGCATTGCAAAAGTTGGTGGACTAGAATGAAACAACCAGTTTGATGACCAGATGACAGGGGCTCAGGCCTTCACTGAAGTCACAGAGTCTCTTGTGTGACTTGGGTTGGTCACTCTGTCTCAGCCCAGCCCATCTCATTATATTGCTGCTTAGCAGAGCAGGGACACCAAATGTATTTTCCCAAGAAGAGTGGGATAGGAACAGAGCAATGAAGAAATAACACTACTTGACTCTATGTGAAAAGCATCAAAACAGGTAAGATAATTTCCGGAGATAATCATGTAATAAAACATAGGCATTTACCTGAACAAATTCTGTCTCGTTGATGATCTGGGTATCCCTGCATTCTGATTTTATTTCTGTCTTAGCTGTACTGATTCTTTCCAAAGCTTGTTCTCTTCTTTTTTCTCTTTTTTCTAACCTGGCAAAAGCTTGAAGGATGGCTTCCATCTTCCGTTCTTCTCTGGTCTGAAGAATGTAATAACACTGATGCTTAAATAACTCATACATTAAATGACTTAAAATACAAAAAAAAAAGTCATTCAAAGTATTCTTGACAGATCACGTTCATAAAATCAATTTTACTGAATCCACATTTTCTTCCATAGTAATATGACATTTACATTTTGAAACCTGCTATATACGTGCACATGTATACGGTATTTACTAATAACGTATTAAAAGTTTCAAATGATGGGGACCCTGTATGGATTAGAATTAAATGAACAGTTATTTAATTTTAGATTTAAAGTAATTTTAATAAACTAAATAATTTAAAATATTATTTTAAATGCACTGGTATTTCACAACTGCATTATATAAAATATTATAATCTATGAATAGTAAACATGTTGTCTCCCATCTTAATCTTCTCTATCAGAAACGAGGTCAGATTATGCATGTATCAATATCTAAGCAACTTTCGATAGTGCTTTTACAATGACTAGGATTTAAACTTCTTAGAATATAAAAACATTATCTCCTTTATTTGAGGTATACAATTAGCCCTCTAAGGATCATCACGTCAGACAAATCATTACTTTCAGGTGATCACTTATGGTGATGGTGTTTATTACAGATATCACAAGCACACAAATTAACTCACCAAATCCCTGCGTTTATGAATCTTATTCTGATTCTTCATTTTTTCCAGAGATAAGGAGAAAACTTTAAATAAGCTAGTGCTGAGCTACAGAGATTTTTCAGCTAAGGAGGCATGATGGTGGCATGCCTCTGGGAGAGTGACAATAACAATTTCACTGTGGCCAGGGACCACACAGAGAAATTGTTGAGTGATGAGTGAAACTTGAACAAGAGAATTGTGAGGTTTTATACTGATGGGAGCACATGAGATCTGCACCTCCAGGTCTTTAAGTTTCCAACAACATTCCTTTCCATAGAAATTAAAGCCCTATCAACCTCTTATAGAAATTACATGTAGTCCTCAACTTACGAGAGTTAGTTTAGTGACCGTTACAACAGCACTGAAAAAAGTGACATCACCGTTTTTCACACTTACGATCGGGCAGCAACCCTTGTGGTCACAGGATTAAAATTCAGACGCTTGGCAACTGCCTCATATTTATGACGGTTGCAGTGTCCCAGATCACACGATCTCTTTTTGTGACTTTCTGACAAAGTCAATTGGGAAAGCCAGATTCATTTAACAACTGTGTGACTAACTTAACCACTGCAGGGATTCACTTAATAACTGTGGCAAGAAAAGTCAGAAAACGAAGCAAAACTCACTTAACAACTAGCAACAGAAATTTTTGGACTCAATTGTTTGTCATAAATTGAAGACTACCTGTACCTTAATGCTCTTTATCTCAGCAACCAGTCAGAACTGTGCCTTGTTTTTCTTTATTGCCAGCAAGTATCCACCAAACACCATTCCCTCCGTTGCCAATAATCCAGACAGCTGGAACAGCTGGAGTTATGACTAGAATAGATAAGTCTGCCTCCACTGTAGTTCCAGAGTGAGCCCAGCCTTCAACGGCTACTTTAAAACGTTTGACTTCATGTATGGCATTGTCACAGGGTTCGTGACAGCAGCCCAACCAACGGTCCGCTTAGAGAGGATCCTATAAAGATAACACTTAATCCCATTATTTATTTATTTTATTAGTCATATTTCTATGCCGCCCACTCTCCGAGGACTCTGGGCGGCTTACACCAAAGACAGTATACTAAATAGCATATTGCCCCCAACAATCTGGGTCCTCATTTTACCCACCTCGGAAGGATGGAAGGCTGAGTCAACCTTGACTTTGGACAACTACTTGCCCTTTCGGTCTTACACACAATAAAAATATCCTCTGGAAATAATAGCATATTGCCCCCAACAATCTGGGTCCTCATTTTACCCACCTCGGAAGGATGGAAGGCTGAGTCAACCTTGACTGGACAATTACTTGCCCTTTCGGTCTTACACACAATAAAAATATCCTCTGGAAATAATACTCGGATCACTGTTGATGGCAACAGGATGTTCAAAGTTTTCTATACATCATCACTGTAGACAGCCATAATTAGTCTTCTAGCCCTCCATTTTCACATCTCTTGGCCAATACCTGTAAGATAAAGTTTTCCACTACTGTTGCCACCGAATATACAGATCCGAAAATGCTTCCCGAAGATTCTAGCATGTGTATTGTTTCATACATACTTGAATGCAATCTTAAGATATTAATTTGATTCAAGTGCCAGTATTACCCAAATGGCCATACATACTCCGCTTCTACCGTTAATACGGATTTCTCTTATATTTTACAGCGCTAGAAATTGTTCAGCTATTTTTTTTTATTAAAATCTACTTTAAAAATTGGCTGAAAACTGAAGTCTTGGAAATATCTTCCTATTGGTTGACAGGATTATGACATCACTTCTGAATTTCCCCAGCAACTGTAGATACACATGCACAGGAACAGCTTCTGTTTTTACTCTTCGTCTGCCTGCTTTGATAGTTCTGCTGTTATCTATATCAGGCATCAAAATCTTCTAAGATTCCTAAGGTGAGCAAGTTGATCTTTCAGATAGGAGGAAATCTTTCCAGCTACTGCTGTTGGAAGTTTCTGTTTCTCTTCCATCTTTCCTAATTACTTTATGGTCCATCACTTTTTTCCAGTTTATAAAATCTGGCCTAGGAATTGCAGATTTTTTGAGAAAGGAAAAGATGCAGCACTGGGGGAAAAAGTTACTAGATTTATATGAAAAAAAAAATCCAGTGTGTTGGTTGCTTTCCATGGCCATGAGATTTCTCCGTGCAGATAAACAAGCTGAGAAAGAGCATGAGTAGAGTTACTTATAGTAAAGCATGAGAAGCATAGCAGAAGCCAATGTATTCTCTGTAAACAAAGGTGCAAGGTAGCGCCTTTTATTTGATGGCTTTAACTCAGCCATTATGGGAAGAAAAGCCAAAGTTCAAAAGAATTACCCCCCAAACTTGACCTGATGCTTTAATTTAGTAGTTCTCTCATCTCTGCTGAAGAAATTTTGTCATCTTTACATTTCAATTATAAGAGCATGGAGGGAAAGTGCATTTGCTATACCCTACCCAGTCCTCAGTGTCTATAAACAATGAAAGATAATTATTATGTATTGTGAGCGGAATCAAACACTCAAAGCTGAAGATCTTAAAATTTCTTTTCAAGCCATCTTTCTCCTGCACTTGCCTTACAGCCCATTATACGAAATGGAAGTTTACTGATCTGTACTCTCATGCCATTGAGAACTGTGCTGGTGACAGCTTCTTCTGCCCAGCTTAATTTACTATATGAATAAGAGCCAAACATGAATGAATGAATGAATATATATATATATATGCATGTTTTTTTCCCTCCCATATACACATGCAGGATTCTGTACTTACTTTTCAAAATGATCTTGCAGCCCAAAGCAGATGGAATTCCATTAACTGTTTTGGGCCTCATTTGTTAAATACAGGTAGTCCTCAACTTGTGACCACAACTGAGCCCTAAATTTCTGTTGTTAAGCAAGTTTTGCCCCATTTTATGACTTTTCTTGCCCCAATGTTAGTGAATCACTGCTGTAAATAACATGGTTGTTAAGTGAATCGGGCTTCCCCATTGAAACTGCTTGTCAGGTGGTCGCAAAAGGGGATCATATGACCCCGGGAACTACTGCAACTGGCTTAAAACACATGCCAGTTGCCAAGCCTCTGAATTTTGATCACATGACTATCAGGATGCTGCAGTCACACACTTTATTTTAATCAGTCACTTTTTTCAGTGTTGCTATAACTTTGCACAGTCACTAAATGAACATAAGTCGAGACTACCTGTATTTATTTACTAAATGTATTAAACAGTGGAGGAAACAGGAATATTTTCCTGTTTTCAGGTTAGGATAACTTGAGATGGAAACAAACAAACAAACAGAAACCTCCATAGATGATGTTTCAATGTTTGTTTCTCTTCTTTGAGGAAAACTGCACAAAGAATAGAAATGAGGGCAGATGAGGGCAACTGGAACTGATCTTTCAGACAAGAGGCAAAAGATATAAGGGCCAGACAGCCACAAAGTAATAGACTATGAGAGTTAGCTATAGAGTTTTAATGGTAAATAATTCAGTGCATATAGAAAAGCTGAGGGCAATGAGGATCAATCACAGTAGCGCAGGGGTGTCAAACTCGCATCGTCACAGCGGAATCCCGTGACGTACCGTGACTTCCCCCCCTATGCTAAATAGGGCCTGGGCAGTGCGTGACGCATCCAACCCGTGGGCCGTGAGTTTGACAGCCCTGCAGCAACGAAATATTGAATATATTCAAATTTTAAATAGAAAGGGAAACAAAACCGTTAAAACAAGACAAATGCTTTAGCTACTGAACAGAAAGAGGAAGCAATGATGATTACTAGTATCCCAAAGCAGATACTAAAACTGGGGAGCAACTGCCCAGGAAGGGCAATGGTCAAGATTTTAAGATCACTATGATAAGATAACATTATTTCCTGAAAAAATAGGCTGAAGAGGGTAAAGGGTTTGGCTATAAACTCAATGTTTAAAATAGGAGGAACATCTTTAAGCAGAAAAGCACTAAGTATTATGCTTAAGACAAAAAAACCTGTTATAACAATTAAGGATTAATTAATTTTGTGAGAAGAGAATGTAAACCAAGAAAAATAGGAGGTATACACACCAGGCTCTGTAATACCCTGTTTTCCCCAAAATGAGACATTCCCCTGATAATAAGCCCAATCGGGATTTTGAGCGCATGGCAATAAGGCCAAGTGCTTATTTCAGGGTTCAAAAAAATATAAGACAGGGTCTTATTTTCGGGGAAACACGGTAGACTCACTCAGAGGCCAAGAAAGAAGATGAAAATAGTATTTAAAAATATCTCTTACTTTTATGTCTATAGATCAGTACAGAATAGATTAATAATCAAGTAGCTATCACATGGAATAAATTATTTTAAGCTTATTTTAATCTTTAAATGAAGACCCTTAAAAAACTGCTTCAATTTTACTCCATTGCTATTGAAATATTCTTTTTCTCGTTTTCACAGTTCTTCCTAAACACACGTCTCTTGTTAAAATCTAAGTTGTTCAGGCTACCTTCAAAGTTCTGTATTTCACTAAATAAAACAATATTCAGCATGTTTGTTCAACATATTAAAAGACAAGTATCTGGTGTATCATGTTCAAGGACTCCTGTCTTTATAGCGATGTTTGCTTTCTATTTTTGTTAGAGAAATATATTCATAACTAGTTTTGAAAACAGGGGCTCTTTATCACTGTGGCCAACCAAGATAGGTTAAAATAATAAAAATATAAATATAGAAAGTATTTTCAGAGGACGACAGTGCGTCAGATACAGGAAATAATTCAGAAAAATAAATCCTCGAGAAAATATACAACTTTTTTTCAGAAATTACGGAACCAAAAGAAAAACACACACACACACACAAAGGTTTATATAGAATTAGCACATATCAAGGAGCAGATTTCAAATATTCTCAAACGCTAAGTACCTAGGAGAGGCAGCAATGATTAGCATGGGAAGAGCAACTGTCACTCATCTTTAGTGACAGCTTTAAGCGGCTACTAGCTTCCCAACTTACCATCTTCCTTTTCCTTTCTGCAATCTGCTCCTCTGATTCCATTTCTACTTCATTGCTAATAGGAGTTTTTTCTTCTATATCATCAATAAAATCTGGCTCCTGAAAGATGGAAATGACTGCTTTTACAGAAGCTCTACTACTGCTGCCGCTACTGCTGCTGGTATAACCTAGGGAACTCTACGACACTAGCGTTGCAATCCTATACACACTTACCTGGGAGTAAGTCCCACTGAAATCATTAGGACTTGCTTCTGAGTAGACAGGAATAGGATTGCACTGTAAAAAAAAATCTCACGTCACAGCTAATGCAGGAGAGGATCTAACATGCAGAACCTGCAACTCATTTAATACCCCCCTCAATTAATAACCTAGATCAGGGATGTCAAATTCGCGTCGTCACGGCAACGTCATGCAACATATTGCAACTTTTCCCCCTTCGCTAAACCGGGCGTGGCCAGCGCATGACGCATCTGACCCACGGGCCGCAAGTTTGACAGCCCTGACCTAGATAAATGATACCTTCCCAAAGTATCTTTGATATCTTTGCATACCAAAACAGCGAAGTAAGATTTACTTTAAAAACTTCAGCATCTCAAGCTATGTGTTATTTTAGCAAGTATTTTAACTCGAATGTGTAAAATATTTCATTTTGTTTAGATTAATTTTACAATTTGAAAGATAATGATGTGCATCAAAACTTTGTTAAAGTATTAGTTAACTAACTTCATGTGCTTCCAGTTGTTTTACTAACAGTGCAATCCTATGCATTTTTCCTACCTCACTAAGTACAGCGGACTTTCTCCCAGATAAAACATTTACAAGGTTTAGTATTAATACGTGTACAAAATTATCTAATGAGGTATTTCCCACAAATGGCATTTAATAGGGTATCATATTACAGCTATTTTAGTTGTATTAAATATTAATAATTCATAACATTTCTCCTACCCTGAAAAACCTGAGCTGATTTAGATATCGATCAAAATTTTTAAGAGTACACATATTGGATATAGTTAAGGAGTTAATAATGACACATTAACGTTATGTATCATCCATCAGTTTTCTAGCAACTGATGTTAAAATTTATAGCTGCCAAAATAAAACAAAAGCAAAGCATAGTACACCTGTCAGCATAGTTTCACTTTCATCCTTGTGTACTTTATCTGTATTACAAATTACTACCAAAACTGGGAAGACAAACTCTATTCCTTTATGTGTTCATTTTTATCTTGTTTAGAACATATTCAATTAGTGCCATTTACATGAAAAAGGATTGCTGAGATGCTGTGGGCTTACTTGCAGGAATCCTAAGTGCTTTCCTATATTTTCTTTTAAAAAAAACAACAACTCCACAGCCA
This sequence comes from Pituophis catenifer annectens, assembly GCF_029215685.1. Taxonomy (NCBI): domain Eukaryota; kingdom Metazoa; phylum Chordata; class Lepidosauria; order Squamata; family Colubridae; genus Pituophis; species Pituophis catenifer. The sequence goes on from NW_027256887.1 coordinate 5,620,539, forward strand.
GTTGCCTGCCTTCCAATTAAGTCAGTAACTGGCTTAATATTTTAAGTTCATTGGTCTGGTTTCTAGTGGGTTTGGGTGATACACAGCAGTGATGCCCGTATGCGCATACACACATACCCATTTGTTAAAGCAATAAATTCGAAGGAATAAGGTTTTTTTTTTAAATCACAAAACACCATGAGGATATCTGAGAGGCATTTAACATGTACTACATCATTGTAGAAAAAAAAGAGAAAAAGACCATTTTTTTCAATATGTGATCTGTCTTTACTAGAAGAGTAAGCTGAATACACTGTTGCTATAGATCACTGTTTGTAGGAATCACATGCTGTACCATGTGGTCTACAACAACTCGCTGCAGCCAACTCGCCGCGGGACAAGAGTTATACTAATATCAAAGAAACAGTGGAATAGAATCATTGAAGAAAGGATGCCGAAGGAGGGACAGAATGAAATGTGAATGACCCCCCCCCCCCCAAAAAAAATTAAAATATTTTTCAAAATTCTTTTAAATAATGAAATTGAATGGTTGAATGGTCCCGCAGAGAGTTGCCCTGTAGGGAGTTGCCCATTGGTGGGTTGTCCCATTCTGTGTATCATGTGCAACTGGCAGAAAGGCCTTGAAGATTCAGAGGTGCACGCTCAAAGACAGTTAATACAAACTAAATAGCATTTCAGCGTGTCCCTGGCCATGCTCATATGTAAACTAGAACTAGAATTCTGGCTCGCCATGCAAAAGAGCTGGGTCTGGATCTGGATCAAATTAGGGCTGCAAGTCTCAAACAAGGGAGACAAGACCCCAGGATTTTTACTCCTGGTTCATTTTATCCAGCAGGAAAATGAGTGAAGGAGCTGTGTGCATAGGCAGGAGTTAATTCCCAGTATATCCAGTTTTGTTTTGCTCAAAGCAGCACTGCTTTTATTGCCTGCGAGCGTTGTGGGCGTCTGTGTGTATTGTTAACCATATCAGGCACGCTGCAACAAGTTCTCCCCTATTTTCCTAATCAGCAAGGTAAGAATCAATACCATTAAAAAAAAAAGCCAAATAACACAACTGACTGATGTTTCTAATTGCGAATGCACAAAAGTGGTCTTTTCAGGATTACAAATTGTAAAATACAGTATAATCTTGTTTATCAATGATTAGACCTCCTACCAGCTTCGTCCTCTGAAAGGACGAATACCCTTCAGGAAACTATTATTAAGCCCTGGATTCTGGTTCAATCCCAGCCTTCATTCCAACACCAATTGGTATGGTGATTGTGTACATGTCAAATTATTTAAAATGTTAAGACAGATTCTGGACTATGTGGGTAAATTTATAAAACTCCCTTGCGTTAAAATCATCTCTACATCTCTGTAAATTCTTGTCTTGGTTAAAAGTTGAAAGTTAAACACCCCCCTCCCAATGTATTCATTTGGAATACATTATATGATCCTGATAATTCAAGGCACAGCATGATATCCTTACATCAGTGATCTGCAAAAGTATTCAAAATGAACCCTTGTTGTATACTGATGGAATTCAACAAGAATAGCTGATTAAGGCTGAAGAAATCAGCAAGGATTTAAATTAGTGCCTTTATTTTAAAAAAGGCACCAGAACCTATTTTCTTGGTAGGTTCAGGAACCAAGCAAAAAAGCTACAGTTCTTAACCCATTCTGTAGCCCACCAAGTCCCATTTTTGTGAGATGCATGGCCATATATTGTAAATATGGTACACAAGAACATTTTTTTAAAAAAACACCCTGCTTTTGCTGAAGTTTTTCTAGGTGAGAAGATTAACCACAGAACGGAAAAAAATACCTGATTATTTGAGATCGACAATCGAAGGGGAGAAAGTTTTCTCTGTCGGTTTTCTGGAAACTTGGTTTTGCCTGCTGCTACTTCACAATCCAACGTGATGTTCTGGTTTTGAGTTTCCTTCTCCTTTTTCCCCTTTTTCCTTCTGGTTTCATATCCTGTATTTATATTTTCGGTAGGCTCAGAGGGACGCTTCAACACTGGGCATTCTGGGTTTTCTTTGAGGCAAGCACAATCCACTTTGTATTTGCTTGTTTAAAAAAATGGAAAATTAACGTTAAGAAAAGCTTTGTGGCTATGATTAGATTTTCTAGGAAACGCACAAATGGAAAGCTAACTCTTTATACAGCTACTCAGAACTGAACACCATTATATTAAACAGATTAGCAACTTTAATGAATGTTATGATCAGCTCAAATCAATCCACTACTGGATATTCACTGGTGAGTATGGACCAGAGGTGGGTTTTAGCTGGTTCTGACCAGTTCTGGAGAACCAGTAGTGGAAATTTTGAGTAGTTCGTAGAATCGGTAAATACCACCTCTGACTGGCCGCCCGCCCCCCATCTATTCTTTGCCTCCCAGCTGATCGGGAGGAAATGGGGATTTTGCAGTAACCTCCCCCTGGAGTGGGGAGGGAATGGAGATTTTACCCTGCCACGCCCACCAAGCCATGCCACACCCACAGAACCAGTAGTAAAAAATTTTGAAACCCACCATTGGTGTGGACTATGATTTATCACACCGGTCAAATACGGGTTGATTGATTGGCCCATCCAACTGGTTTCTGTGCCTGAAGGCATAACCTTGGTTTCCCTGTTCCTAGTCTAGCTTCTGATAACCATTACACCAGTACTTTCATAATTACTAAAAGACAATCAAATTGGTATTTTAAATAATAATTTAGATTCAGTTAAAACTTTCACTGTAAGGCCAAAAAGATGAGGATGGAAAAAGATCAATATGTCTCGAGTGACCAAAGGTTTTTAGATTTATGTTACCAACATTACTATGCTCAGGTGTTCACATCAATATGTGATATGGTATGCGAGCTGTCGAAGAAAGCATCTGGAGATTTCAGTTTTATTGCTAAATCTAATACAGGTGCCTAGATTACAGCCTAATGATGCAACTAGACATTTTTTGCTTACTTTTATGAGTCTGCATTTAATTCCTAGATTATGACAATACACAACTGAAAAAACATTGATTATTAATATATCACCCGGGAATATTAGCAGCATCTCTGAAGCTGAGCATTACTTACCAATTTCCATAATCAAAATCGAAGGCTATAGTTATTTCTGTTCCCTTTGGAATGTCCTGGGTGGAGTAGATATAGAGGTGAATAGTTCCATCTTCGATGGCATGTCTAACCTAGATGGAAAAAAAGCCAGTATTTAAACACAGAGTATTTTTATGTGTTTAAAACATAGATTTGTTCCAAATAAAGACTTTTATTGTCTTCTTATTGCTTTGGTAAAATCTTCTGTTCCAAAATAGGTGAGAACAGTAGTAATAAGATCATTTGATATCGTTAATGAAATAAATATAGTCTGTTGATAATATATATACCTCATAGCATTATAAAGAACTCTTATGTTCCACGTTCAATGGTTCAAAACATTCCATTAATTTCAGTTGGCTAGCAAGCAGCGAAGGAAACTTCTCAGTTGGGGCCTGTCAAGAATGCATGAGCCACAACTTTTCATTTGGAATTGGTTATTTAAAAAACCAATTTAGCTAGCATCAGTATTTAATGAAGATTTATATTCATAAAATGGAGTGCTCCAGTTATCAGGTTTAAAATAGTACAATATTAATTTTTAAAATCAAGCCAATCCCAGCGGCTTTGTCAACCTTCCTTCAGTTACGAACACGAAGACACAATACCGGGGTGGGGGCGGGGAATAAACAATTTCTTGGAAATGAATGTTGTGTATTTTACACATTTCTGTGCTTTTTTTCAGCCATTAATTTGAAACAAGCTTTTGCATCTCAGACGTTCACATGTGAGAGAAGGGAAAACGGTGCAATATTTTTGTTCATCATATCTTGGAAGAGTTCTCAAATTGCTATAACAAATAGCTCTTATTATATCCTAATTCTTTGCCTGCATGAAGGGTTGCATAAGCAGAACACAAATGAATTTATTAATTTCTAGAATTTCTACTGAAACACTAGTCCAAATTTTAATACAGGCTTTCAACGTTCATATCGTACAAATGCAGTTAAATGGAAAGTTAATTTTATTTAAGAATTTAGGACGTTATCTAAGATACAGTACCAATGGCAAATGTAAAAAAGATTCCTAACTAAGGAATCCAAACAAACTCAAGTTTTTATAGTTTTTTCAGTTACAATTTCTAGCACCATTTTAAGGGATTAACTAGAGTAAAATGTTTCCTGAAATTTCACATCCTGATTTTTAAGGCCAAGTATTTTCACTTCATTTTCTACCCTTATTTTCTCCATAAGAAATACAACCAAAATATTTCTTCCCTCCCTGCCTTTTTCCTTCCTTCCTTCCTTCCTTCCTTCCTTCCTTCCTTCCTTCCTTCCTTCCTTCCTTCCTTCCCTCCCTCCCTCCCTCCCCTTCCTTTTACCACCAATAAATATTAGGAATTATTATCACACCGCATATGCCAATCAACTCATTAATACAAAAATGTCCTTTTCATATTCATCCGTGAATGCTGATTGTCAATACCTAAGTATCCCTGTACTCATATTCTCAATTTCATTCCTTCTGATTGTTTCCTTTTCCAGGGGCATCTGCCAGGGATGAGGAATTATATATGTGATGAGAACATTTTAATGTCATGATATGCCTGACCTCAAGGTGGCTTCTACCGCATGCCTATGCATGTACCACTTTACAAGTACAGATACACTCTACTCAGAATAGTTCCTTGCATCTGATAACGTGAATGACCCAATACTGCATCTGCAGTCTTGAAAAAGTCCTGAAATTCTTAATTTTGCTGCATTAGATTCACAGCTAACCCTAATCCTTGGTTTTAGAATTTGGGGGCTGGATAATATTCCCTTCCCTTCTATAATGTTAATAAAATAATGTACTAGCTTCAGCGGTCTAATTACAGCACAGCCATACCATAGTTACACAATACACATTCTTGCCTCATTTTATAATAAACATAAGGTTCTGCAACTTGAGCTTAACATTCCCTGAAATGTTCAAAACTGGAAAATATTTTAATTCCTGGAAAACAGCTACATACAGCTGGGTCACATTAAGATTGGTTTGTTGAGTAAAGCTTTATTAGGTCACATTTATTATAATAAAAGCCTACCTCGGCATTAGGTGTACAAGAACGTCTGATAAACCGAGCTTCATTCCCAAAGGTTCGTGCATCCACACACATTTCTAGCCCGTGAAATTTAGAATAAAACAGAACAAAGGGGTATGGCCTAAAAAAACAATAAACATTCTGTCACAGGAAAAATATTTTAAAGTACAGCTAAAAGGTACTTTTTCAAATGTGTAGAAAACCTAGTACCATGGAGAAAATATGTCGCAATGTCATATAAGCTGTTGAAACTTTGGGGCGGGAGCTTCACTGCAACTTTTTATTTATTAGTTCAGAGCTATGATCAAAGTGGGATTTTTCTGGCATGCTGAAATAACTCACTCCAGTTTATTAACAGCCAAGCAGTTACTAAAATGATTATGCAGTTGTTAAGAGTGCAGGCAGTCCTCGACTTACAACAGTTCATTTAGTGAACGGCACTGAAAAAGTGACATGACCATTTTTGACACTTATGACCTTTGCAGCTCCCCATGGTCATGTGATCAAAATTTAGAAGCTTGGCAACTGACTCTTATTTATGACCGTTGCAGTGTCCCGGGGTCATGTGATCTCCTTTTGCGACCTTCTGACAAGAAAAGTCAATGGGGAAGCCAGATTCACTTAACAACCTTATTCTTAACTTGAGAACTGCAGTGAGTCACTTAACAAATTTGGTGGGGAAACTCAAAAAATGGGGCAAAATGCACTTAACAAATTTCTCACTTAGCAACATAAATTTTGGGTTCAACTGTGGTTGTAAGTTGAGGACTACCTGTACGGTCCAGAAAATTAAAAAGACTTCTACCCATCGTGCTTGCATTTTCTCTTGTCATCTTCCAAGATTACAATCTGTGACGAGGAGAATTACAGGCGGAAGATCGCTTGGGATCAATGTCTCTTCTTTAGCACATTTACAACGTGACTTGGAAAGTGGCTTTTAAACGGCTTCATGATAGTTTTATACTGTAAAAGCTGAATTTAATTCCTGATAACTTTGTGAGGCATACATACAGATGTCTTGACAAGTTATTTGTCTCCCCTTTTTTGGGGGGGTCGAGGGGCTTTTTTTTAAAAAAAATTCAATTTTTAAAAAGTCGAATGGCTTCTACGTCCTGAGGCTTCATAAGATAGTAAACTTAAAAAGCAATATTGTGAGTAATCGTTTTGACTCATATCAGCATCAAGAAAATTGGCACAATCCTGCTTTACCTGCACTTCAGCTGCCATTATGGAGACTTAAGATATTATTTTTAATATTTTAGATCAGATTCACTGATGACTTTCCTGGGCATTCTAGGGCTATTTTGATCTGGGCAGAAGACGGGCATCTTAGCCTAAACCGCCCTGTTTTCTGAAAGGCAATGAAGCCAAGCAGTTCCTCAGAGCTTTTAATGAATGAGAGAGTCGCACGTTTAGATGCTGGCTTATGAAGCGAGTTTAAGGTTTTGTGCTTCTGTTATCGTTTTATGCTTCCATTTTTTTCAGGTGCCAGGAATCCTTGTGAAATCAGTATATATAAATGCTGTAAGTAAAATATTTTAAGAATGTTGGAGGGAGGGAGATTCGGTATCTACAGATGGATGGGTTGTTGTTTTTTTTTTTAAATCAAAGTGAAGATTTTGTATTTCTGCTTTCCTGCTTAGCTTCCAATCATTCCATTAAGACATTTCTTAATAAAACCAAAATATAAACTTAAACTGAGAACAAATACTGTTTATTCGTTCTGCATGCTTAGTGAGAATGAAAATAAAGTTTTTTTTTCTTGACAAACAGGGAGAAATAAAAAAACCCCAAAACCCAGTAAGATGTCAGACAAATGCAAGTGTCTAGAAGAAAATACACAATCATATGCTAAATTTGTGTGTCTGAATTATAATACTGACCATGTCAATCCTTGTGATTATCACTGCTAATTAATTTAATCTAGCAAGAAGGTATTGAGATCTATTCAGGCAGTGTATAACATCTGTTGTAATGTCTATTCTTTGAAGTTGCCTACTTCTTTCATAAGCATAAGGTTTAATTTTAACGTTTGCTAACCTAATAACTATCTAGATGCAGCTTTTACTTTTCATTTGCAAAAATGTGGAGAATCAAAGTCAAGTCAAAACAAGCAACTTCAAATGATGGTACTAGACTGAGGCATAGTGATAAAAATATTGAGACGAGTGACAAAGGCTGGAGGAGATAAAACTGAATATATAAAGTAGAAATGAGAAGGAACAACACTGTCTAATTATTACCAAAGTGAATGACAATAGCTACTGAATTTTCAAATGAAAAGCTGACTGAGCTTTGCAAGGCAAAGACCAGGTGAAAAAAAAATATTTAATTTGCTTGACAATTGTAATATGTTTAAGAGAGACAGGGGGAGGGAGGGGAGTAAGGGAGAGAGAAAATAAGTACAGAAGGTGAAAGAGAGTAACTAAAGAAGGTTTAGAGAAAAGTACCTCTTAAAGAAATATCCATTAGCTTCAAATTGTTCCCTCAGCATGAATTTTCCACGATATTCAATAATAAGTGCATCTGGAGGCAAGTCTTTGGCAGCTTTTAAAATTTTCTTATTTTTTTGAATATAGCTCTAAAAGGAGAAAAGAAAAATTTAAGAATCTTATTAACTGGCACACTGATACAGATATAATGTACCCTTTTATAGAACAGCTTGGTAATTTTAAATGTGTTTTCTTGTTTAAAAAGCTAATTGGTTTTATTCCTGGAAGGACTTTGATTATCAGTTACACAGACATCTTAATTTTACATATTGGAAAGGACAACAACTTGAATGCATGTATAAATTCTATAAAACTGAAAATCAAGATAAACTTTTCAAAATAGGTTGGGGGGGTGGGGGAGCTCTTCCCTTACAGATGCTTCACATCATCTTATTAAAAAGGCCAGAATTGGGGTGGCAGAAGGAATGAAAACACATGAAATATGCAGTCTCTTACATTTGCTAACCAGAGCAAAAGGACAGGTGCCAAATAAGATACATTTCAACAAAAAATGCCAAACATGCGGATTCTTAGGTAAAAGGGAATTTCTTCTGCATTTGGATAGCCTTAGGGTGGGAATATGCCTTTCTAAGAAAAAGTCTTACTGTACTCTGACACAACAACTAAGGAACTCACACCTCTTGTAATTGTGTCACTTCTGATCAAAAGAGAATTGGCCTATATCTAGGCGAAGGTCTCTGCAAGCAGGGACATTCCTCCAAGGAGTGCGTCACGTGCGCCATGCTGATGCTAGAGAGAAAGAAGCAAAGATGCTTCTTATTACAAGAGCTGAGAATGTAACTTTTCCTTTTATTGTTTAGTTCCTTTTATTCTTTCTACCGACATTAAATTTATCAAATAGCTTGCAGATCCCTTCCATAGATTGCAGGACACGTAGTTTTGATGGCATAATTTTGCACTCTTTTATTTTCTCATAATTAACTGTCAAGGAGCATTTACTTGGCATTGGGGGGTGGGGGTGGGGGAAATACTGCAGGATATATTTGAAGGTAGATCAGTGTGGTACTTTAAAAGTGTATGCAAATCAAACAGTTAGCACCTCCCTAGCCATTTATAGCCAATCGCATACAATGAACAGGACAAAACATTAAGTGCTGTACCCATTCCAATATGCTATGTCAATACAGATTAGTTCCAGTGGATTGATTGTTTGTGTTGAAAGTACCATTGTTTCTATCCAAATGATGAGGTCTTCCAGGGCTAAGGGGCTATCCGTTTATATTTACATCAACTCTCTTAAAATGCGTTACATATCACAATTTTGATTATCCCTGAAATTTGCCACTGCGAAATAAGGAGAACAAGCATTCAGAAAAGCAACAGATATATATATCTGTTGCTATATTCTTACATATATATATGTAAGAACCCTCCTATGTGTTGCTTCTACTCTGAACAAAACAGTTTGATAGTCCTTCTAAGACAGCAGCAATTTTGGCCAGTGATGATCCTCTCAGAAATTATAACACCACAAGAGGAAGCAACATGCATTCCAAAAGGAGACAAAATTTCTGTCATTGCAATTTTTCAGTTACACTGAGTCTATTGTTTTGTAGAAACAGAGGCCTGCATACACTACCAGAGCCAATAATTGGGACGTGCAAAATATTCTGTGCGCAACAGCTGGTTTTAGAAAAGTTGTGTCTGAACCAAAACATGCCCATTTGGGCTGATTTGTTCCACAGACACGAAAAAAAAAATGGTGCATGTTCTATTCCAGATAGAAGTGGTTAGGAAGAAGGCTTGAGAAAAAGATACTCGGAGGCTTGGTGGCACAGGTAGAGGGTTGGGACCCCACTGTGTCTGTGCCTGATAGGAAGAGAAAAAAGGCTGGGAAAATCAAGGGAGCAGGTAAGAAAAGCTGCTGGGATGTGCTGGGACATGAGCGGTAGTGGTAACTGAAAGGAGGAGGATCAGAGATTCAGAAGATCAAGGATTTAGTAGGCCAGCGGGATGTGCTATGTTAGATGTTCTGGACAGACAGTTTGGGCAATGGAGACCACTTTTCCCCTCTTTGCTCTCTCTAGATTTTGCCAAAGCCTGGAACAATCTAAGCGATTCAGGTTTGGGTTTGATTCTGCTAAAACATGGCTGATCTGAAACAATTTAGCAAAACCTTTAGAATGCAAATGTTTGTCCCAAGTTCAAAATCTACATAGTAACTTTGGGGCCAACAAAACTTTGTTTAAAATGTTTTATAAATATCTTTTGTTACAATCTGTAAGTAAACATTATTTTTCAATGCTTAAGTATGGGTTTATTGTCCATATTTTATAACTATTGCACCACTGAAAAATAAGCTTATAGCTTTCAATTATTATAATCAGTTCTACCAGTGGAAGAGATTGAAAAATCAAATCTTTGTTTTGATCAATGGTGTTTAAAACAATATGAAATTGAAATGGCTGCAAAATGAATACAGCAGTAAAAGGGTTTTGAGGAATCCTTTAATTAAACACAGTATTGCTCACTTTTGGTCTCAATTTTTTAAATTTAAGACTATGTATGTGTTTTTCATATTCATGGTTTATACCATGAGCTATCCAGTGTCCAGAAGAACACAATCTCTAAATCTAATAAATAAATAAATAAAATGTAAGAAACAAATGCTCCATTTATAAAAATATCATTTTCCATATTTATATATATTGATTTCTTGATTAACAGCTGACAGATCAGGAATGCTAATGATCAGCCTAGGGTGCCTGAAATGCTATTTGTCTCACTGAAATTGAGATGGTCACAGATACTTTTGAATTGTCCTATCTCTCACCTTGGAGGATGGAGTTAATATTCTCTAATTACAAATTGTGTGGACCAATTACAACAGACAGTTGTGTGCCTCACTTTAAACGATTAGGACTGTGAAGTTTCTGTGCCACAGAAATGGCAGGCAGAAATTCCCGGATCTCGATAACGCAAGCCAAATAGGGTTTTATCATGGATATTTTACATTTTAATATTGCTTCTTACTTTTCAGTGGATCCATAAATTATCCAATAAATAACTAAAGATGTGTTTTCAAGTACATGGACACATGTAATAGCATACATGCAAACTGTTTTCTTCCATCCCCTTATCCTTATTTTAATTATCAATATTAATTGTCAAATATATGATTGAAATGCCTTTGGCAGAGATAAACACATCAGAATACAGACTGAGAGCTTCACTGGGATTTATAATGGAAATGAAGACAGTGCAAGCTTTATTTTGTAACAAAAATCTTAAAACATTTCTTGCCAATTCTTTCTTTTATATCAAAGAAACATCTATTTTCTCCTAGTTAGGTTGAACTGTTCTTAATATTAAGGGAAAACATTTATGAATGAGATGCCCCAAAGCTGACAATGAGTCACAGGCTAACCAGACTCACACAATTCCTTCTCCAACAACTTCTGCATGACACAGAATGGCCGTCAGCTACTGATAGTGTCTGAATGCTTTAATTCTCCATTTTAATCAATATTTTTCTACTTCCAAGTTAGAGATAAGGAAGGCTATTTAATTTTGTAGCTTGTAATAGTTATGTAGATAATTAGAATTTAATCTTCCGTAAAACCACGAACACTTCATTAATGTTCGTATACCTTAAAACATCAATTTGTAGTGTTGCTATGTATTGTGCTCTATAAATAAATAGCAATAGCACTTAGACTTATATACCGCTTTACAGTGCTTTACAGCCCTCTCTAAGCGGTTTAAGAGTCAACATATTGCCCCCGACAAGTTGGGTTTAAATAGTAAAGTATTTATTGTCATAATTGAAAGTCATGACTGGACACCGTTTCCCACCAATAGCTGGCTATTTTAGAAAGTAAATAAATACATGACAAATAAATAAATAAATGGCTGTTCATAAGGAAGGGGGAAGCCACACCTTCAATACTATATGTTTTTGTATAAAGAAATGCAAAATTTTAATACCATGTTACATTAAAGGTTCCTTCAATATGCATTCATATACCTCTACTGGAGGTTTGAAGATTGAGTTGCTGGTAACCATGTCTTTTTTTTCATCTCCATTTCCTAATCTCAAAACTATTCGCTGGGCCTCTCTCTGAACACCTTCACTGTATTGATTGTTGTTTGCTTCTTCGTATCGATCCATCCATGCCTTGATTTTAGTTTCCCACCCAAAGTTTGAAATATCGGAAGGATCAATCTCTGGAGCCGAGCCCTATATGAAAATATAAACATAAGATTAGGGTGTTTTCAGAGCCAGCTGACTCAAAACATCTGCGAAAAACATAATTACTTAATTCGTGCACAAGATGTTTGAAACTTAGCAATTTTTCTGCAAAATTAAGGGCTCAATAATATGGTCTCTTTTCACCATACCTTCCCCTGGAGTTTCAATCAAATTCTGCTCCTGCGCCTCATCTTTAACTGAAATAAAAACCTCAAAGTTAAGATGCTCTTCACTTTCCTAGGTTTTTGTCAGTTTGCCTGTTCACAGGTTCTTAATCCCACGAAACCCAACTGCTTTAATTTATGGAAGCAAGACTGTCGATACTACGCTATTCAGCTGATCGGTGCTAATGGTCCAGTACAATTGGACACAAATGACAGCGTTTCTGTAGTTGCAACATACAGACATTTCTATTAGATTAATAGCAATAGCACGTAGAGAGTTAGAGCACTTAGAGAGCACTTATATACCGCTTCATAATGCTTTACAGCTGTCTCTAAGCAGTTTACAGAGTCAGCATATTGCCCTCAACTATCTAGCTCTTCATTTTACTAAACTCGGAAGGATGGAAGGTGGAGTCAACCTTGAGCCGGTCAGGATCGAACTCCTGGCTGTGAGCAGAGTTAGCTTTCAATATTTATTATTTATTTATTTATTTATTTATTTATTTATTTATTTATTTATTTATTTATTTATTTATTTATTTATTATTTATTTATTTCTGCATTCTAAGCATTGTGCCTGCACGGCCTAGATAGCAATAGCACTTAGACTTATATACTGCTTCATAATGCTTTATAGCTCTCTCTAAGCAGTTTACAGAATCAGCATATTGTCCTCATTTTACTGACCTTGGAAGGATGGAAGGCTGAGTCAACCTTGAGCTGGTCAGGGTCGAACTCCTGGCAGTGAGCAGTGAGTTAGCCTACAATACTTCATTCTAACCACCGCACCACCACAGCTCTTTAATTAAGATTTGGGGACATTTTTTTTGTTGTAGTTCTAGTCTCTCTTAAATAAGTGAGGTTCAGTGCTAGTTATCTCCTATTTGGTTGTTTGAATGTGGTCTGTTTTCCCCTCCCAACACATTGCTTTGTGACCCCTTAAACAATATACAGAGTTTATATAAACTCTACTGTGAGAGGATTTCAAAGGGCATTTATCAACCCACATAATTAGAATGGGCCTTTTAATCCTTGGCTCTGGAAATCCCTTTCTCAGCAATCTACCTCATTCCATCTCTACAAGTGTTCTACCTTCAGGAACACAAAGCTGCCCTTGAAAGTATATGCTCTAGATGAAGCTGTCATCTTACAGCTATCCTATATTTGGCATCTGGCAGATATGCGGACTTCAAATCCTCAAATTCCCCAGGCAGCATGCCCAGTGTAGAGAAGATTGGGTATGCAATCCACACATCTAGCAAGCATCCATGCTGGTGAATACTAGTTTATTAACTGCCCTTCAAGTTACTGTAGTAGCTTAATTGCATTACAGATAATATTTATACATCTCTGTGGGTTTTTTGCATTACATAGCATTTACAGCGTATATATTTTTAATAGTGTTAATGTTTCATGAACATTTGATGCTATTGGCCCCCTTAGGCATTAGTTTTAGAAATATGAAGATTTAAAGATTTTAAACAGTATAAAACATAGCTTGACAGCCAACCGTCTGGTACCCGTTGATCAATGAACAAAAGAGTATAATGAAATAAATAGTAACAAGAACATAAACAACATTTTACCTTAACTCTTGAAGATTTTCTAGAACCTTCACGGAAAGCCTGGAAAAAAAAGTTACATTAGCATACAAGATTAAAATAAATATTCTCTGAAGGAGGATTCGCCTGAATATATTCATCGTGCTTGAGAGACAAAAATCCTTCTGTGGCACTATAAAACACAGATAAATTCTCCTTATGTTTTGCCGGTACTAGCATATAATTCTATGTGTGGAAGCCTAATATGAGTTCCACCAAATAGTGGGGGTATATATAGCAATTAGTAAGAGGCCGTAACTTCATTAGGCAATATTATTTCCTGGCTAGTATTTTCCTCTGCCAATTTCACCCGATCTCAGGACCACCATCTCCCTGTGCTATTTCTGTCACCTTTATATCAACCGGTTGCAATACTGACCAGTTCTTGTTACCAATATCCCTTTTTGGAATCAAGTGAGGAGGAGATCCTTCAAACTTTCTTTTTATTTCCTCTGCCTCTTTAATGTTCTATTTCTAAATATCAGAGATTATATTGTGGATACTACAGTGCCTAAGAGGTGCTGAGCAACTGAAGATCAACCTTGCTGGAGCAGGTATTCCTGACTCTTTTTAAAGAGGTGCTGGTGCCATCTCTTCCTTAAGAAGCCATTGCTGGATTCCACTGTTCTAAACAATTTCCATCCAATCTCCCTCATCCAGAAGCTGGAGTGTTGCAACCCCAGAGGAAATGGAACATCTGGACCCCTTTCAGTTAGGTTTCAGGCCCAGGTATGGAACCAAAACAGTGGCAGGATGGAGGTGGTGCATCCATCCTTGCTCTTCTTGACCCCATGGTGGCCCTTCCAATACCATTGACCATGTGTATTCTTTTGTGATGACCTAAGGAGTTGTGGGGTGAGGTGGCACACAGTTCTGTGCTGGCTCACCTCCTTCCCCCAAGGCCAGTCCCAATTGGTGTGGAAAGGGAGTGAGAAGTCCAGCTCATGGCCTCTGCTTTGTAGGCTGCCACAGGGCTCTCTCAGCTTCTTGTTAACATTTACACACTTCGTGAAGGTGATAGGCAGTTTTAAAATTGATAAATAAAAATCAGCATTAGGTTTTAGCTTACTTTTTTACATTTTGTGATGGTTTGCTCTTTCTCTCCACTTTTTTTCCTTTTCTTATCTGTGACCTTTGTAACTCGTGTAGCAGTTAGTGTAATTGTAGTTGGTGTATGCTGAAAAGCAGTATATAATTCTACAGGAACTTCATCACCACTTTCTGTTGCACTGGTGTCCCCATCTTTAAAATACAAATGAAACAGGAAATGATCTCACAGTACTAAAATATTCCATGAATTAAAGTCACTGATTGTTTAAACTACTAATTGCATATGCAATTATCCAAATGTATGAAAAAGGAAAACAAGGAGTTAGTAATATTAACATTCATTAGCTTATGGGTCCCAGTGACAAAAAACATTGTTTAGATTTATGGTTTCTTTACATTCAATAAAGCTTCAATTTTTCCAAAAGAGCTGAAAGATTTCCATATACTGAACATACTTTATATCAAATTACATCTTAATTATAAATTCATATACTTATGTAAGTTTTAACCCAAATGTAAGGCTTTCTTGCTCTTCTCATATTTGTATTTAAAACAAATATTAGGATGCAAGGTTTTAGACCAAGTATTAACAACTTAGAAAAAAAATGTCTACAGGAAAATATGTTTCAATCAACTAATAAAATAAAGATGAAGCCTTCCAACTAATGAGGAAACTAATCTTATTCAATCTTATTCAACAACTTTTCCTAAAGCTAAGACTTATTCCTTTAGATTCCAAATAAATTTGAAACATTGGCTGTCATCTATGTTTTTTTCCCAAAGGCCTCTCTAATGCCACTGTAAACTCATCATGCAAAAAATAATTAAAAACAGGAAAGGCTATCACACACATGGTGATCTTTATAACAAAAGGTCACCATCAACTTCTAATTATTCGTGGCTTCACTGCTTGTAGGAACTGTCAGCAGAAATCAAACAGAACAATTAGCAAAGAAGCAAGGTCTTTTTTAGCGTATGCAAATGTCTCCTATGTGTCTTCATCAATTTCTCAAATTTAAGGCTGTTTGGAAATACATATTTTTATTCAATCATATATTTTATAATCCTTAAAAAAAAACTTCCACTTTTGAAAAAAAAAAAAAATTATCACCCAGCACCCATTATAAGAGCCAAGACCTTTTCTTCCTGAAGCAGGAAAAGACTGCAGCAACATTCATTGAGCATATTTAAATACATCACAATCTTCAGAGAAAACAAACAAACAAACAAACAAAATAAACCAAATCTGACCTAGAAAGTTAAGAGAATATGGCATGCTAACTGTTATAGCAGCCTGAAGAGAGGATATTGCCAGATAAGCAGATTTGGTATTTCCCCATTTCAGGATAAACCGCATATAAACCTAATACTTCATTTTGCGGCAAAATTATATAAGAAAATGCATCCTGGTTTATACAAGGTGCTTAATGCCATTTTATTCTATTTGGTTCTGACTTGATTTCTGGTTCCTGTATTTTGTCATTACTTTTGTTCTGTATTTTATTCCTTTGTGTTGTAGCCGAGTGTTCAATGATTGGAATAGTTGACAAATATTGCAAAATAAATAAACTCCAGCATCTCCGTATCTACAGTAGGACAACCAATTTTTGCAAAACTGAGAAGCAAGACATAAGGACTTGGCACAGCCCCCAAACTTCTTTCAAAAGTTATTGCTGAGTTATTTTTATTATAAGCATAATACTAATAATTAAAAATACAGGAAATAATTTTACAAGATTTGGTTAATTTAAACAATGTGCATTTGTTTTAGCAAGGAAAATATTCAAAAGTTGTTCTGTAAACAAATACTTAAGTTATTTGCATAAAAACTGGTGAGCTATTTGCATACAAACAGGTTTTTATTAGCAAATAAAAACGTTCCATCTCTATTAAAGGATGTTTATTTTTTTTAGCAAAAATGCAAGACCAAAAAAAAAAAAAAAAAAAAAAAAGGGAGGGGGGAGATTGTTAACAGTGCTTGGTATCAATGTAACTTATCAAGAACAAACTTTAGAATTTAATGAATTTTTTTTACCTACCTGACATATTTTCCCTTTTTCTACGCTGGAGCAACACTGCTCTTTCCTTATCTAAGCTCCTTTTAAAAATAGGAGAAAAAAGAAACTAAGTAAATATTAAGATTTTGATGGAACAGCAAAGGTTTTTTTTAATGAATTGTATACGTGTACTAAATAAAATTGTAATAAACAATTAAAATAAAAATGGCTGTATCCACTCACCATACTAATTAATTCATTTTTTGCTATTTGAATACATTGTTGTTTTTTAATTTTGGCAAATATTGTGTGAACAGAACCAGAGGAAATGTATCAAATTTTTAACCTGGGAATTTTATACTTGGAAGAAAGCATCAATTTCAAAGCAAAGAACTTAGCAATGCAGTGACATCTAAATCTCTGTTACTTTAGCATTCCAGTTTCATGCGTAAAGATACAGACTAAATCCCTTAAAGCAGGGGTGTCAAACTTGATTTCATTGAGGGCCATATCAGGGTTTTGTTTGATCTCAGGGGGCTGGGGTGGGTGTGGCCAGAGAGACTGTGGCCAGTGCGACGTCACTTGTGTTGGGGGAGCCTGTGGTGGCCCTAGCGCTCTGCCAGCGAAAACAGGCTCCCGAACTCCGTTTTTGGATGGGACAGCCTCCTGCAACCCTCAGCCAGCGAAAATGGAGCTTGCGAGGGGTGCGTGCGGTCCTCCCGGGCTCTGTTTTCGCTGGCAGAGGCAACACAGGCCGGTCCTTCGCTGTTTCCAAGGCAACCCCACAGGCCAGATGTAAGCAGGGGGATCTGGCCTGCGGGCCTTGAGTTTAACACCCCTGCCCTAAAGCAAAACGTGTATTCTGACAATATTCAAAGCCTAGAAACCACCTGAAACTGGCTCTGTTTCTTGTAACACAGTAACAGCCTATATTACACTATGGGTATTTTTTTTTTTAATTCTTGCAAATATTGTATGAACAGAACCAAAGGAAATGTATTCAGTAAATCAAGGTTACATGAGCCACATTCTGGCATTGCTCTGTTATAGGCTGACTATCTCATTCTTCCGCTAATTGTTGATAAGGCGCTCCAACTGGTTTTATCCTATCTTATTCCTCCAAAGGTTGACTGGCCATTGGAAAGTGAGGACATACACAAACCTCCTTCTTTAAAGGATCACATTTTTTCCCCAGTACATAGAAGTGGATTATTTCTCAGATAAAATAACCTGTGTTAACTTTGAGTAATCTTGATCCAGAGAACAGCAATCACAAAATATTATTTTAAGGTAAACGATACAGTAAGTTTCAAAGATAATAAATATTAAATCTTCTTTCATTCAAATATCATTATGAAAAAGGACTATTTTGGACACCCCTTTTACTGAATGAAGAGTGCCACCTTTTAAACTAAATTGTACTCTTCAATACAATATTCAAATGTATTAATATAATGGAGAGGTTTGTCTTCATCTGCTCATATTTTGTCCATATTTCAAATCATATGCCGACACAAATAATATATTTCCAATTATGTACCACTCACCTAGGCTGGCAACGCTCACAAAGGTATGTGTCAGGAATATGCTGCCTATCAATCCCCATGCAATCAATGTGCTGCCAAACACTTAAAATAAAGAAAAGGAGAGAATACTGCGTTATTTTCATACTTTTCAAGGTTTAGATAGTTCAGTCAAGTTTCCTTGTGACCAAAAAAAAAAAAATAATAATTTCCCTAACGCCTGCTATCACTTGAAATGATGATATGCAAAATGCAGGGAGTGTTCCATTATCGCTGTTTCAAATAGTTTCTAAACAACGTAGCAAGTGCTACATTACTCTGTTCTGAGTGTTTGGATATCCTGCACGTGGCTTATTTTGTTTCTGTAATTCCTCTAAAGCCACAAAGCCTTGAAGAAAGCATTAGCTGATAAACAGAAGCCACAAGTTTCAACCCTCTGCCATCGGCCAAAGCTAATTGAACAGGGCTAGGATGAGGCTTTTATTTTCAGGCAGTTTATAGTCTGCATGTGAATTGTAAAGGATGTTGCTGTACTTTTAAATGTGAAGATAGTCAAATGCAAAATTTATGGCTTTGTTAATATGTTTAACCTACAAGCAGGTTGGCAAAAGCAACATATGTACATTGGGAATGTTTGTTTGGAAGAAGCATTAAGACAACTGCCAGAAAAGTATATTTTTGCTGTTGGTCGTGGGCTGTATTCATGTGAATACATGGCTATAGCTTCCTTTTAGATTTATTCTACAGCTATTTGTAAAAGCAGGTCAGACTGCAAAAGCCATTCTTAGCTGTGGCTTCCTTTGTTTGCTCTGGTAATTTTTAAAATGTTTTGCTTTGTTTTATGTTGGCTAATTCTTCTGCAGGTGGGATAGAAGGTAGCACTCAGCATGGTCCCTTAGGACAAAAGATAACAGCAATGAGCTTGTTTCAAGTTCCCACTGCTTGGACAGAATGTTCTGATGGGATCATTTTATTCCAAGCTTAGGTACAAACATTTTTTCTTTCTTTCATGCACTTGCGTATTCTTTATTTTTAACAATATGATCATTCAGAAAGTTACTTTCCGACTGAAGAGATAAAAGTGTGCACAGGTACTTTTCTGGATAACAGTTTCTCCAATAAAACCCACATTTGCCACCTGAAGTTTCACTAATGTGTGTTTAAAACAAAAAACAAACAAAAAGAAAAGTTGAAAAGAAAGTTGCTGCTAATATACAGCAAATGCTATATAGCCATCAGGATTTCTCGTTATGATGCTCTGAGATTTTTAACTTCGACTATGTCTATCAATCATACAGCACCTTCAGAATTATACAAGTGACACTAATAACCAAGAGTCCACAAAACAGAGCTTTGTTCCTTAGCAATAGCGCTTAGACTTATATACCACTTCACAGTGCTTAACTGCACTCTCTAAGCGGTTTACAGAGTCAGCTTGTTGTCTCCAACAATCTGGGTCCTCATTTTACCAACTTTGGAAGGATGGAAGGCTGAGTCAGCCTTAAAACCGGTCAGGATCGAACTCTCGGCAGTGGGCAGAGTAAGCCAGCAATACTGCATTGTAGCCACTGAGCGGCCAGGGCTCCTATCTACTTATCACCCAGTGCCTCCTGCTCGCTCCACTGTGGGGTCAACAGTGAGTTCTGAGCTATGATCCTCAGCACAATCCCCACTTACAGAGTGTCTCTGCTGACTTGATGGCCTGTCCCCTCATCCATCCATCCTGTGAGCAAAAGGGTGGCCAACACAATGACAAAATGGTGGTGGCTTCTATTATTCCCACATTTGCTTAATAGCCTACATATTTTCGTTAAGGAGGGAAATTCTCAGTGAGCAACCAAAGGACCGGCAGAGCTGGTAGTACCGGGTAATAATACCGGGTATAAACATTTCAAAAAGCTTGCGCTTATGAACTATTTTACCTGCATTTGTCACAACAGATCATATAGCCATCATCATGGGTGAATCCACAAATGCACCGAGTTATATCAGTGCCGTAGCTTCCATCCTCAGATGTGCTGATAGTAGTAGCACTGGATGTCTCATCAAAATTTGGAGCAGTGTATATGCCTACTTCATTCTTGCTTATAAGAACTGAAGGAGGAGGCGATGCTGGGGGTGTTGGAGGAGGACGAGCGCCATAATTATGGTCCTGAAAAATTGGTTACATAAAATCATCCATCTCTTCATAAGAACTCTTTTTTTGGGGGGGGGAATTCATGCATAGAATTATAAACCTGGCCTTTTCAACATTTCTCCTACCAACTCAACCTCACTCACGATCATGTAAACAAATATATATGTTTAAAACCTCTGAAGCGAATTAGCTTCCTTTAAAAAGTAAATGCATATTACTTTATCCATTCTGACATTACTGATAAGAGGTTTTATAATATTGATTTCTTGCCTGTCCTGAATAAACAAAATCTGATTATCATTAATATTTACATCGAGGGAAATAGTTAGGTATCACAAAGCATGCTGCTGGTTAAGACTAAATACAAACCAGGGTTGTTCAATTATTATACCACATAAATACTTATTCAGGCCGAATGTTAAAGTATCAGAGAAAGCACATCTTCTTTCTTAGTATAAAAACCAATTTCATTTAAGCAGAAGGTAAGTCCTTCAATGCAGGATTAAAATTTCCATCTTTTCTACATAGTTATAATAATTGGTTTAGGGGAGTATTTACTTAGAGAAGAAAAAAAAAGGCCTACTTTTATCAATTCATCACCGCAAGCAACAATTTTATAAGAGGCTATCTTTAAAGCAAATAGAGATAGGATCAGATGATTGTGTAACAATAAAGCAGCCAAGAAAATTGTGCCAAATTCTATTTGAGCACAAGACATAGCAGTAATGCGTGTTTAAAATGGACTTGAATGGATGTTATTACTCTCGGCGCTCCAACTTGCTTGTTTCCTTTACATGCAACTGGAGACTTGGCTGTAGGAAAGCTTTGCTGCGTTTTAAAGGAAAATGTAACTTGTGCAGATTGTTTAAGGGCATAACAATCAAAGGAAGTGTAATGTCAAATAAGGCAGAGCTGGCTTTTTTTTCTATTGGCCAGAGCTCCTGCTTTAATTGCTGTAGGACTAGGTTTATAAGATCAGGCTAGCCAAGGGCATGACTACTGTAATTTTAGCTTCAAGTTTATTTATAAGTCCAATTCTATTATTCAAGAAAAATTGAGTAAAAACAGTAATAAAAGCAATGCCATTTAAGAAAGAACAATGACAGAAGTAATAGAAGAATTTGAGATAAAAATTGTAAAGAACCATTGAAACCAATTTCTTTTATACTGACGTTGAGAGTTGGGATATGTCAGTGAGCTATTTTCATATCAAGCCAAATGAACTAGCCAAAACACAATTAAATGTCTGGAAACCTAACAAGGACCTACAATAAAGGCTTTTTAAAAAGAACATACCGCATAAGGCAAACCAATGTAACTGTGTGAATGATGAGAGCTGTTATTATATAGTTGGTGTGGATAACTGTTTGACTTCTCAACTACCACAGGGCTAGCTTCTACAGATTCAGGTCTGAAAAGCAAGAAAGGTGGATAAACATTACAATTTCACATTCAATGGCTCCTGTGTGCATTTCTCTCTTGCTTATTAATGCTGCTGTTAATATATAACAACTGTGAAAATGTATACAATACAATGCAGAGAAACATAATGAAGGAACCGACTGAAGAAACTGGAAAAAAATGTTGCTTATGTCACTCATACCAAACTGCCACTGAAGCACACATACTAGCAACACTGTATGAATTTTAATAACGCAGACAATGTTGTACAACACAACACAGCTGTATAAAAAATGATTGCAAGGCAGAGGGTACATTAGCATCAATAATCCTTATTGTTTCTGTGATCACATATGAGACGTAGGAGTCATCCCATATGTTGCTAACAGTATCTGAAATGCCAGTAGTTTCCATCAGTGACATCTAGTGGTAGCATAAGGGTAGTTCCACAGGTTCCCACAGAAGTTGATTTTTACATATTTATTGTAACAGAAACTCAATGAAAAGATCTTATAAGTCATCCTTTTGGATGTACCAGCAACCAGAAATTCACCTTCTCCCAGTTTCTACTAGAACATATTAATTCTGCACAGCCCAAATAACCCAGACTTAAAATATAAAATTTCTTCACGAAAAATATAATTAACAAACTTGTTTTAAAAGTTGAAGTGTTAACATTTTTAAAAATCTATTCTTAAACATCACATTATAATTATACCTTAGCATATTTAAATTACCACGTTTACCAAGCTGAAACTTTTAAGAAGGTATTTTTTTTAAAAAAAAACTCTGATTTATCTATTTTATCAAGGAATATTAATCCTTCTGCACACTGACTTTGTGCAGAAAACTAATCTACTGAAATTCGGTAACAAATACTGCATGCTAACAATGTAACACAACAGGAAAACAAAGTTGCTATAATGCTACAATACTTACTCTGAGCCTGCAGCCATTTCCAAATAAGATGGTTCTGCTGTGTCAACCCCCAACGGGACCACTATGCTCATGACGTTCGTTTCTGATAAATTCGTTTACTACGGATTTCTATGCATTGGTATCCAAAACACTGGGGCATGCCAGCCACAGTGCTCATTGCAAACATCTAAGTGCATCCACAAACTCTGTTCAACAACAACAAAAGTTGAAAAGTCACGTATTTTTCCCAGAATGAATCTAACATTAAAAATGAAAACATTGATTCATGGTATAATTATATTCAAACAAAATCTTACTGAGTTCAATGATACATTCTTGACTGTGTTTAGTATTGCAGTCTAATATATAATACGAGTACGTTTATTTTTCTTAATTAAATTATGTGCCACCCATCTCAGTGTTGAAGCGCCTCTGGCCAG
Organism: Pituophis catenifer annectens; assembly: GCF_029215685.1. Lineage (NCBI taxonomy): Eukaryota > Metazoa > Chordata > Lepidosauria > Squamata > Colubridae > Pituophis > Pituophis catenifer. Next base: position 5,643,589 of record NW_027256887.1, read on the forward strand.
TTTTTCTAACCTGATACACATTTGTTAACTTTATGTTAAAATAAACTTATTTATTTGGCTTAGTAATTCTGTTTTAGCTGCAGAATGCTCAGACATCAAAATTTGTAAATTACCAGCTATAGATTCATTTGCATTATTCTGCTCTAATATTTATATCCCAACAGACAGAACTGGAGATTTCTCAGCAAATCAATGTGGCCTATTAGAAAATCTGATTTATTATGAAGATTCATCACGTGAGTGGCTCATGGAAGGCCTCCCTTCATTAGTCCTCTACAATTAATTTCTCTGTCTACCACATAGCAGCCAGAGGAAGTCAAATTCTCATGCACCTTTTGCCCTCCAAGTCTCAGGATTGACAGTCTGACAAACTCTGGCTTCCACTGCAGCTGTCGGGATTCTAGTCAAATGTGATCTTCAACAGAACTCAAAATCCAATAAGTATGTTTAGGGTTGCAGCCAAGAATAGTAGTCCTGCTGCTGGGGATAGAAAGATACCCTGCTTTTTCCCTTTTTGGCGAACTTTGTTGAAGTCCTATAGTTCTGAGGTCTTCCCCAGTCCCCTCACAATATCCACCTGAGTAAATCACCTTTCTGTTCTGATGTCAGTTATAACACCTATAGAAATGTCTATAAATGGGGAAAATGCATTAGGATTTTGCTCTTAAGGGTTCAACTGATGGCCATCTATCCCAAGTTCTAATCAATATGAAACCTCACCTGCATGATATTTCTGGAGAATGTTATATACCTTTATTGTTTATATGTTCTCATTTATTTACATTCCTTTGAATCTATCTGCTATCTTTTGACAATCCTAATACTGTGAGCAAGATGGATTTATAGTTCCAGAAAACCAAAAGTTACTTTCATCACTATTAATTATAATTAGCACCCTGTTTTCCCCAAAATAAGACAACCCCCCGTTACTAAGCTCAATTAGGCTTTTGAGTGCATGGCAATAAGGCTTATTTCAGGGTTCAAAAAAATATAAGACAGGGTCTTATTTTCGGGAAAACATGGTATTTGAACACATAATATTGATAAAATTTTGGTCTTAGTGTGATGCTTAGATCTTATGGAAATGTAGTTTTTATCTTCCTTAAACTTCTGCCTCTGCAATGAACTATTTTTTAAATGAAGATGCCCATTCAAATATAGTTATTTTATCCAGTTTTTTTTAAAAAAGCCTTACTTAAATCAATTGAGCTGTAAAGTTTATATTCATTGTAGCGCTCTCCCTATTAGAAAACATTTGCTAACTTAAAAGATGTATGGAACAGGACATACCAAGCACACCTAATTTGTCTGAACTACTACATTGCTTACCATCTGTTCTGACTGCCTCAGCAGGAATGAAACTGACACATCTGCCAGAAAAATGCAGAATAGAAAAAATTGGTTTCTAAGCAGAAAAAGTCTCACTGAATAGGAGATACTACTTATAAATATATATATTTTGCAATAATTATAATTTTTAAATTAATGGATTGGATTTGGGCTTAGTCATGTCCAGAATAGGCCCAACTGAAATCAAATGGACAAGTTAGCCATTACCATTCTTCGCTATAACTAAACCTAGATCTAACTCAGTATTCTGAATAATGCTATTTTTTAAAGTTAGCACTCCAAATTGTAAAAAAAATAGTGGTTTCTATGTTCCACTCTGCTCATTAGGAACATAAAATGCAAGAATACCCACATAATTTTAGCTAAGATCTTATCTGGCTGTAATGATGCAAATACTTAAGAAATACAGCATCGTATTCAGTTAAAAAAATTATCTCTGGATCAGTAAGGTTAAATTTAATTAATGTATCAAACATAATAGGTTATAAAGCCTTCCATATCCCAATTATGCTTGCCCCCTTTTAACATTTTTTATAAGGGGAAAGCATTAGCTGTGGTTCCAACTACTACTTAAGAGAAGAGGATCTAATAGGCAAACAGCTAACTCCAAGACCGTAGCACTAATATGCGTAAAATATTCTTTCAGAACTTAGCTGAAAAGCCAAAAATGTCCTGTTAGTCAGAAGATCAAAAGGGTTTTTTATATGTGTGCTCGTCTTCCTGAGTCTTTTAAAAAATGCCAAATCTTGAAGCATATCAAGAGAACTTAAGGGGCATTAAGAACAGTCAGTTCTGCTGCTTAAAATTTATTAAATAATTTACTTTTTTAAATATAGCCCAGAACAGAATTGCTGGCCCGCTGTCTACACCTGGAAAAATTTCAAACAATTTTCCAATTGGTTAAGACATAAACTCTGGGTGTTCAGTTAAGTAGTTAAATGAAGATAACTACACTACATTCAGAACTGTTTTTTATGGAATTCTCACTAGATACCTCTTTGCAGTTTGATGTTGTTCCATTCATTACTACTGTCTGGATGAAGTTGTTCAACCAACTGCTGTAACCCATCTTTATTACCTGAAAGCAATAGGCATCTTATAACCATGTTGTTAATATCAATGTTCTAAAAGATTAAAACTTGTCCATATAACTTCATTTAGTAACAGGAGCTATTTTAAACGCATTGTGCTCTCATAGTCAACTCAAATATTTCAAACAAGGAAATAATTCATAGAAATATTTATCGCATAGCAGTTACTAAAATATAGTTTTGGAACAAAATTTGCTGATGGATCGCTACTGCAATAGTAGTTTCCAACGGACAGCCAAGGTAGCAGACACAGCCCTCTTTGTTTCAAGCAAAAGAGGATTTTCCCAAAGGAAAGAGAGGCATTCAAATGAGGAAAGATAGGTAGTAGTTTAGAACACTGAGGTGCAGTCCTTTTTGAGCAATTCATATGTTTCCACTTGTGGAGACAAAATGGAGAATATTAAATAACAATACCCTGCATATCTTCCACGCTGCTGCACAAATCTTTGCAACACAGCATGTTAGAAAATTACTGACAGGAAAACATGTTAAATTGATTAAGGGAGTCCCTGTTGTGTGAGTTGGGTGCCTTAGCCATGAAAGCCACACGAGGTGACCTGGGGCCAGTCAGGCTCTCAGCCCAACTCACCTCACAGGGTTGTGGGGAAAATAGGAGGAGAATACTGTGTTGGATATGTTCGCTGCTTTGATCTATTTGTAAAAAAATTAAATAAAGGATATAAATAAATATGCCAAAAAGAACGTAGCAATTAATCAGATTGATTACAAATGTACATTTCCACACCTAAATGTGGAGTACCCTTTATAATGTATTCCAATATTATTTTTTATAATGGTAGTTTCAGTAATACTATTAAAGAAGCTCAGGACTTCAAAAGCTAGTAATCTACTATATATAATATGCAAAATCAAGCTAGGAACTGTATAAAGGTGGAGGTAAAGAGTCTCTTTAGTCAGACTCAAGTCCTGGTGATGACACATCCAAGTAGTTTTCTTGCAACATTCAAGTTTTCTTGACAAGGCTATTAAAGTTTGCCATTGCATTTTTCAGGGTAGCCTATAACCCTTGTGTCGATAGCATCCAAGTACCAACTATATTTACCCTAGGTCTGTTTTGTTTTTTAAATGATCAGCCAAGATCACCTAGATACTGCCACCTGCTGTGATAAGAACCAAATAAAACAAAGCATAAAACCCCAAAAGCCAGCAACCAAAAGTCAGACGATGTAGGATAATAGGCTTACTTGGATAATTTGAGGCCAGTTGCCATCTCTCAACCTAATATAACACACAGGGCTGCTAAAAGGATAAGCTGAGGGGAGACTTTCATATGGATTGCCATAAGCCTCCAGAATATAAAAACATAAATATAATAAAAGTAGAAAGATAAACCAATGACAGCTTAAATGAATTCTAAGTTACATACTAAGTTACTATTCCTGATATTAAATTGTAAGACTGCTTGAGAAGACATTCTGATCCTAACATCTTGAAAGCAAAATAAACACAACTAATTATGACTAAAATCACAATCTGATTTACTGATCAGCTTTTTTAGAAGTATATATGAATGCTAACTCATGCTACTTATTTCTCTCTCCCTCCCTCCCTCCTTCCTTCCCCCTCTGCCTTTCAATCTCTCCCTCTCTCTCTGCAGTACCAGGTAACTTATAATTTTATGTACAAAGAATTCTAAATATTTCCAGCTGGGATTTTTGTATTCGACATGCCACCAAGAATAGAAAATGTTATTAGAAAATAAAAACCAATCATGGCACTTTTAATTTCAGCTTTTTCTTATTTACGATGTTTGCTTCTCTTTTCACTTTCTAATATCATCCTCCCCCCCACACTCCCCTCCCACTTCATATATGCTAAACCTGGGCATCCGGAAGCAGACAGGTGGCTTAGCAGAGTAGTAGTCTATGAACAAAGAGCTGTTTTGATTGAAGATCTAGGCCAGAATCAGCAGCTTTCAAAGGTCAGAAAGGACTCAACTGCTCATGTCATCTCATTCTTACTAGAGTGAAAGCTGCAGAAGAACAGTTTAGCAGTGTGCAGCAGAGGCAGCACTGTAACAAATAGAACAGGTCAGCAATTTACTAAGCTTGTAAGCTGCTATGGTAAATATCAGTAGACTGACTGGGATATAAGATAGCTACCCTGTTCCCCCCAAAATAAGACATCCCCTGATAATAAGCCCAATCGGGCTTTTGAGCGCATGGCAATAAGGCCAAGCGCTTATTTCAGGGTTCAAAAAAATTTAAGGCAAGGTCTTATTTTCGGGGAAACACAGTAGCTCTCTTCAATCAACTTTTTCCAACCTATATTTATGAGTATCTTGGTTCACATCTATAACATTGTTCTCTTGGCAATCCTATCTGTAGTGTGTTGACTCTCACACTGTTTACAGCCTTTAAGTCCAGGATGAAGGAACCAAGGCTTTCTGAATTGTATATCCTATAGATAAGAGACAAAATGCCAGAAACAGTTATCCAAAGAATTTGTCTCCTAGTCCTTAAATTGAATCAGACAATCTTCAGCATTTAAATGTTTATTTTCACAGATGTATTTCAAAATTCAGCACAGAATTTTTTTTCCTACAGCCATAATAACCCATACCATTACAAAGTAATAATAGGAAAAACCCTAGTTTCCAAAATAAACTAGTATTTATAATATCTTTCCTCATTTTTCAGAGAAACTGATCTGAACATATTAATATTCCTGACATAGCAGTCACCCAAAATATGTAAAAATGGCAAAACAATTTTGGAATGATCAGTTAGAAGAATGCTTTTTTTAAAGGATAGAATGCCATTTTGAAAGGAACGCACACAGTATTGTAATATGGCAATTCAAGATGCTATGTATAGAAATTAAATACTGAGAATCTTTTCCATCTCTATTAAAGAAACTGCGAGAGGAAAACAGAAAAATGTTGTCGTGTTTTCAACATTACAAATGTTATGAGGAAAAGTTTCATCATGATCTACATTTTTGAAAAACATTGTATTATTGGAGTTTTATTGTTTGACACAGAATAAAAACACTGCAGGATTTCAAAGTAGATGCTTTGAACATATAAAAATTATCCCGACAGAAAATCTGCAAATGAGATTAATTTTAGAAATCAATTAAATCAGAAAGCATAATAGTGATTGATTTCAAAGATATTGGGATTCACAACTAACTGAAGTTGATAGCCCAGTGAAAAGATAGCTACTGAGAAGGTAGCTAGTGAAAACTGCCAGTATTACATAGCACAATAAACTATGTTTTCTATTACATATTTGGTAACCAGAGCAAAAATGTATTGTGCATTAACTATACTAGAAATTATACAGAAATTCTATTGTGATGTTTGCTTGGTCAATATTTTGAGGAGAACTCCAGCATGGAGATGTTTTCTCTACACAGGCAAAAGCCAAAAGTTCTGTCATGTTCCATTCTATGGCCAGAGGCTCCTTTCATTAGAATAGAATAGAATAGAATAGAATAGAATAGAATAGAATAGAATAGAATAGAATAGAATAGAATAGAATAGAATAGAATAGAATAGAATAGAATAGAACAGAATTTTTTATTGGCCAAGTGTGATTGGACACACAAGGAATTTGTCTTGGTGCATATGCACTCAGTGTACATAAAAGAAAAGATACATTTATCAAGAATCATAAGGTACAACACTTAATGACAGTCATAGAACAGAATGGACTATAGCATCTGAAACATCACTATTCTGTATTTTTTTCTTAGGTTGAACTACAAAAATTCATTTGGTATAGCTTAGATTTATTCTGGTGTAAGAGTAGACGAATTTCAGTCTTGGAGATCAACTTTTTAAAAAAAATCTGAACTCTACAGGGTTCAAAAACAATTGGCATTAATCCAAAACAGGAAACCTCTGGGTATTTTCACTACCAGAATTAAGGTCAGAGTAATAGTTACACATTATAAATCCACTTTATTTTCCTACAAAATAGTTTCAGTAACCTATTTGGGGAAGGGGTGAGACTTGATGTTGTTATTACTGTCAAACAATGGGGAATTGGAAACCTTTGCCAATCCACTCTAAATTACCTAGAGATCTACCAATACATCCCAAGGTATTCTGTATCCTATAATTAGTATCAGAAAACCTTCTAATATAATCTATTACCTTCCAATTAGTGTATTAGAAAGCATACTACTGATTTAAACTTATTTTCTTCTTGTATTTCCTAATTCTTTGACTCAATACTCAAGTTCTAGAATTTAAACTAGGCTCAACCATTCGAATATTTTGGGGCTTACCACATACTTTAATGTAATTTGGGGTACTAAAATGTGTTGAAAATCAAATAATATATGCAGTTTTTAGTCTAGCAGGAATAAAGGAATAAAATTTACTTTACTTCATACCAAAATGCAAGTTTTTAGTGAGATCTGGGTCGTATTTTTATGTTTTCATTTCCAGTTTGAAAAAAAATTAAATATTTTGTGATGGACTATTATTACAATTTCACAGTCCTATACCTGGGAATAAGGTTCACTGAACATTACAGGACTTGGTTTTGAATAGACTCTAGAAATTAGAACTATTCCTGAATATCCATATATGGAAATAATGTGCACCATGTAATAATTTATTAAAACCCATTATGTCCTACATAATGTGTTGTGTTAAAAATGCAACAAGATCCAAGGGATCAATCATATTTCAGGATGACTATTATTCAAGAATTTTATTTTCTTAATTTCTGCTCTATACATAAATAGCCAAATAATTTTTGAAATTATTTAATAAACATTCTTAAGTTAGGCCTCATTGTTTATCTTCATACATTAGGAAAAGCACTGTATTATCATTTATTTTGTTTTCTTCTTGAAAAATGATGTTACTATGATGTATTACTCACCATCATAATAGTCAAGATCTGCCTACAGAGCTTCTTCACTAAGAACAGAGATGATTGCCATGCAATCAGTGAAATAGAAGGGCAAGAACAGTATTTTTAAAAGACAGTATTTTGAATTTGTTGAAGCCAACTAAATCTATACCAAATTGTCATTTACATTGCAATTCTATTTATTTTAAAGCAAGTTCCAGGAAATTCAAGATGCTTATTCCTTAATAGATATACACAGGATCATACTTGTTTACAATTCTATGAACAGAGAATATCCTGTAGAAGAAAGTGTTTTATTTCAAATTAAGGATGCATAGGTTTGGGATGCTGGATTAATAATTTTTCAGAAATTTTTTTGAGCAGTTTAAAGTCTATTACTAGGGAATGCAATATTGTCAGAAGAGAGCAATGTAGAACAAAGGGTTTAAGATGGTTTCATTTCTATATAAAAGACTGAACTGACAGATGGGTTTTTGTATAATCTAGAATTCTACTCATAGCTTCCTTAAGCAAATTAAACAGAAATCATAGAGTTGCTGTCAGAAACCAATGAGAGCAAACCAGAAAGTCACTATAAATTTTGTTTTGCAGTCACATTTAGATCAAATATTAGCAATAAAATTAAGCCAATCAATTTTTAGGCATGAATAAAATTCACTAATTACAAATTATGACCAAAATGAAGATATGGGTATCACTTTTATCAAGAAACTGTGATAATCTTTACACTATTCTTGTGAACCATGTTCTGAAATTATATATGTTCCAGATTTTATATTCATAAAATATGAATTTTCCTTCTGACAAAATTAGTATTTATGGACAATACATTGCATGCTATAGGCCTCACAATATACCGAAGCCATACATGATCAGCCTTCTAAATACTATTTTCTCTGTCATTTGCCTAAAAGAAAGAAAGCACTAATGTAAAGTAGTCTTAGCATTATATTAGTAAATATTAGCACCATTAGCCACTGGAGAAAATGATAATATTTGTATTTCGCTACAAATAGCACAATAAAATAAATAAATAAAAGGAACTCAAAGTTCCCTACACTTTTCTTCAAAGGTCCTTCAAAAGATTAGGAAAATACCTTTTTGATGGGGACTATGGAGGAGAGAAGCTAAGCAGCTTGCTAATTGTTTGTCTTTTGCATTAATCACTATTCATTGGTCAATGTTAATTACTAACTTAAGTATAATTGTCACACAAAAAGTGAATTTCAGATACAGAGGAGGAAAAACTGTAGAAACATTCAATATAGATACTTAAATCCAAAAAGGAGAGAAGCAAAGCACAAGTTTAAAATCTATGTAATTTCCAGGAGGGAGGCAGGGAAACAGGGAACACTGGAATATTTTGTCCTGTAGCAAGATACTATTAATAGATTTTTTTAAAAAAAACATTTTTTTTGACCGTCCCATCCTCATTTCAATAGGAATACCGTTTTAAAATAATTGGCTCTCCCCTCAGCCTCATTTTTTCGGCGTGTGGAGAAGACGGGTCCCACACGAATCTAGCAAAGGAAACTTGTCCACCATTTTAAAAATAAAAAGTGGAAAGATTAATATGGCAATGCATCTGAACTCACTTCACACTCACACACACACACACACGAGAGAGAGAGAGAAAACCGCAAACAGCTTCAAGGGACCCGTCTTTCCCCTCCCTGAGGAAGATTGCTCTGGGGCTCATTCGCCTTTCCCACAAAATAGCCAATAAAATTAATCAAGCGGAACAAACAGCAGCATCTTTTCCCACCGTAGTAAATAAATAAATAAATAAATATTAATAATAAAAAGCGACCCAGTGAGGGGTTATTATTTTTCTTGTCCACGATCTGACGAGAGCCCCTCCCCTTTTTTTAAAGAAAAAAAGAAACCTTTTTTTTTTTTACAAAATTTGTTTTTATTTAATTAATCCAGGCACACGAAGCAGCCCTTATATATCTATATCTATATAAAATGTTGCTGCAGACAAAAAAAAAAAAAAAAAGCGCACTGCATGGGGTGTGGAGGACCCGAGCTGATTAGATTACCACAACATCAGCCTTGGGGCCGCCATTTTTAGAATCTCTTAAAAGGACAAAAGAGGGGAGGGGGGGTGTTTTACAAAAAAAAAAAACATAACACTTGTATTGACACTTCATTTATTTATTTATTTATTTATTTATTATTATCCGTCGTGATGATGATGATGGCGGTGATGGGTTATTCGTATTTTGTTTTAACCCCGAGTCTCTTGAGGAGAAGCGCGCCCTCCCGACCCTGCTTTCCCCCCCCCCACACACAAACACACCCCCACCCGCTCTTTGGCGGGCCCCGCTTTATCCGCTCGGATCTCGGTTGTGGGAGAGGGGGGGGAGGGTTTGTTTGTCTCCACCCCCCCACCCGTTAAGGGGAGGGGGAAGGGGGCGCGCGCTCCGCTCTTTTGACGGGCAACCGAAACAAACTGAGGCGAAAGAGGCAGCCAGAGGCGTTTGCAGCAACCGCTTTGGAGAGACACCTTCCAGCCGTTCCCCCCCCCTCCCGGGAGAAGGACTCTTGAGGAGACCGGGACTTCGGGCGCCTCGCTCCGCCGACCGTTTGTTTCTTCTCTCCCGCCTCCCCCCGGTTCTGCAGCAGGAGCGACCCCCTCTCTCCCTTCAACTCTTCCCCGGGGCAAGAGGCTTTTCTCGTTCGTCCTCTTGCTTCGCCTTCTCCTCCGCGCCCTTCCCTCCTGAAAGGGAAGAGCGGTCCTCCTTCGCCCGCGCCCGGAGGCGGCTATAAATAAATTATAATAATTAAAAAAAAAAAAAAAAAGCCTCCTCGTCCGCTTCCCATCGCCTCACAACGAAGCGGGGACGGGCTCGCTTTCCCAAGCCAAGTCCCGAGAACTGTTTGGCCCGGAGCGGAGGAGGATTAAGTTAGGCCCCTCTCTCAAGCGGACCGGGAGAAAAAAGGAGGCAGGTTTGAAGGGAACGACGACGACGGCGACGATGAAGAACAGCCGCCCTTCTTTCCCCTCACAAAAGTCGGCGTTGAGGGGCTTCCTTACGAGCCTGTCAGAAAAGCCCTTTTTTATTAATCCCTCAGGGTCAAGTGAGGGGGGGGGTTTCTCCCCCTGCGGCCCCGTCACCCCCCCATTCCCAAAATAATAATAATAATATGATGATGATGATGATGAAGCCCGTCGCGAAAAAACTGCCATGAAGGACAAATCTCCGCCGCTTTACAATAAAACGCGCCATATTCGCAAGACGGGAGGCTGTTTTAAAAGGTGACACCCTCCCCCTTCACACACACACACACACACACACACATTACGAGGAGGACGCAAAAGCCAGGAGTTTAATAATAATAATAATAATAAATAATAATATAATAAAAGGTCCTTGTTAAGAAAGGGTCTCTCCCCAGTCGGACGCGCCACCCCCACCCGCCATCCCCGGAGGGCGGCGATGCTCTGCTGCCGCTGCTGCTGCCCTTCTTCGGGGAAAGAAGAGACGCTCCCTCTGCCTCTCTCTCTCCCCCCCCCCCCTCCCCGGGCATGACAACCGCACCATAACAAATAGTGGCGGCGGCGGCCCCAAACTCACCTGGAATGATCACCGGCCAGGCAGCGGCACCCCGACCCGAGCCCCTGGCTTGGCCCCGCCACCACAATGCAACCGTCCCGCTGCGGAGGTCCCGCGGGTAAGAGCGAGCGAGCGAGCGAGAGGCTGCGGGGAGAGGAGGAGAAGGAGGAGGAGGGTCGAAGGCAGCTACCCCCCCGAGCTGGCTGGCTTGGCTTGGCTTTGGCTGCAACAGGGCCCCGCTGCGAACCGCTTCGGACCTCTGGACCACCCCTTTGGTTGCCCCCCTGTGCCGCCGCCGCTGCTGCTGCTCCTCTGGCTCCCGTGTCTCCCTCCTCGCAGCCGCCTACGCTCCTTCCGATGTCACTGCCTCCCTCTCTCTCTCTCTCTCTCTCTCTCTTGCTCGCTCGCTCACTCTCTCTCTCTCTCTGGGAAAATGGCGTCGCCTCTCCCCCCCCTTTCCCCCGTTTCCAGCTGCCGTACGGGTTCGTCCACCCCGCCTGGCAGGGGCAGGGTTACCAGGGCGAAGCCAAACAGCCGCCATTTTCCTTGTGGGCTTGCAAGCTGGCAAGGGGCTGCCCCTTGAAAGCGAGCCGTGGCGGATGGGTCCGTGTGGTGATGGAAAGGGGATGGATGGGTTGGGGGGGGGGGGGCGACGAAAGCCTCTCCTGGGGAAGAGGGGTGATGGTGAGAGAGGAACGCGGGCCCCCCTCTCAGGGTGCCGCCTGAGGGGAGAGAAAATGGAGGAGGGGGGGTGAAGGAAGAGGAGGGAGGGAGTGGGGGGGGGCTATTGTGCGAAGAGGCCGGGCCGGAGGGTTTGAAAAAGAGCCGCTTTGTTTGGGTTGCGTTGGTGGTTGATGCGGGGTGGGTGGGTGAGAGAAACGGGACGACGGCGCTATCTTTAGCTTTCCTCAGCCGGCGTGGGAGGCACGGGGCCCGGCGGATCCCCGGGTGAGGGATGGAAGGAAGGAAGGAGGCCTGATTGGCTGACAAAAGTGTCCGTGGAGGAGCCGAGGACGCGCCTATCCCCGACCCTGCTTAGCGCCTTTCTTCTTCTTCCTAAAACCAGGGACCGCTCCGCTCTCGCAAGGCGCAGGGGCTTCCCATCCCGTTCCCTCCGTCGGGACTGAGGAAGACGCACCGAGCTTCTCTTCAAGGGGTTATTTAAAGGGCGGGGGGGGGAGAAGAGCGGCTGACAGAAAAAGCGCCTGCGGGGGAGACATAGGATGTGGGGGTTCGCCTTGGCGCCTCGACACCCCTCGGCTTCCGCGGGCGCCGCCGCCGGCCCCAGACAAGCGCCTCCGTCTTTGCGACTGCGGAGCTTGGGAGGGGAGGCCGGCTGGGGTTTTCGTTCGACGCCCACCAGGGGCTGAGTGAGCCTCCTTTCAGTGCGCAAACTCGGGGCACCAGATAAAAGCCGGGCTGGCGGCTCCGGCGCTGCTTTGATGGAGCCGGGAGAACCGAGGGGAGGAAGGAGAAGGAACTGATGGGCAGGCTAGAGTAGCTCGCTTTTCCCCTCAGCGGGGCTTCCCCGTCGGAGCAGCAGGAGGAGGAGGAGGAAGCGGCGGGAGAGGCTTTGCTGGCTGCCCGGCCGGGACCCAGAGGCGGCGGCTGTAATAGGGCGCTGGGTACGCAGAGGGGGTTGAAAGAAGGGCGGGCGATTAAATGTCTTGTGAGTGTATCTATGGATGTTTTTTGCCCCCCCTCCTCCCGTTGTCTGGTCCCGCTGGCTATTTTATTTTATTTTATTGGTCTGGGAAAGGGGGGGGGTTGTTTTTCTCAGCACGAAATGGCGGCGGCTGACGAGCGTCGTGTGTGTCGGCGGCGCGTGTGGCGTTTTTAACGTTCTCCCTGCCCTTCCCGCCTCCTTTTTTCCTGCCGGGCCTTTTCTCCGCAGCGAACCGCGGCGAGCAACCCTCAGTCAAGGGGCGGGGCCCGAGAGGGGGGGGGAGGTAGCCGGAAGAACGGCAGCCAATCGGCTTGTAAGGACGCCCCGAAGAGGCGCGTCCCGATTGGCAGATGCTGACATCATCCTGCAGCAGGGCCAGACGCCTCCGCTTGGGTAGGGCCGAGGGAGGGAGGGGGGGGGGGGAAAGAACGGTCGGGGGGTTTGGCCGCTGGCGCAAAGGGAAGAGAAGAAAACGGGCGCCATGACAGCAAGGGAGGGGAAGCGGAGCGGCGCCGGGCAGAAGCAGCCGCGTTGGGTCGTCCGCTGGCGGTTCTAATTCCCCTTCCTTTCCCCCCCCCCCACGCCAACTTTTGTTCCTTTGGCGGGTGGGGAAAGGAGAACGGAGGGGGCGTTTGTGGCGGCGGGTTTTTTTTTCGAGCGGTTAGTTAGCCGTAACTGCGTCAATCCAAGATGGCGGAACGTCTCCCTGGAGAGGCGAAGGGCGCTGCTGCTGCTGCACGTCGGCCGGAGGTCACGTGACGAGGCGGTTGCATTCTTCCGACGGCTCGGCTTGGCTGCGCCCCAGCTCGCCTCCGGAAAAGGCGGCGCCGGCGGCAAACAGCAGCAGCAGCGAGCTTGGCTGGGCTGCCCGGCTCTCCCTTTCAAGGCGGTGGAGCGATGGAGCCTTTGCCCCCCCCCCTTTTATCGCACCCTCCACTTAACCCCCGGCCCTCTTTAGCGTGCGCGGCTGTGCCGAGAAATCTCCACCCCTCCCTCCGCTGAGCGCCGTAAGGTGCGTCCAGGAAGCGGCTGTTCCTCCCTCCCCACCCCCACCCTCCGGTCCGCTCGCGTCCTCCTCTGGCTCTGGTGCCTTTCCGCGGCGGGAGGAGCGACAGCCCGCCCGGATGGAAGGGAGTTGCAGGGTGGAAGAGCCAAGCCTCGGCGGGTGTGTTTGTGGATGCAGAATAGGGCGTTTGGGGTGTGCGTGAGTGAAAAGAAGGCTGCTGCAAAGGGCCGTAGGATCAGTCAGTTTTTTAAAGGTCTTTGGCAAGAGAAAGCAGCTCAAAGATGGTAGCATTTTCCTTAGTACTGGGAACTGCATTGTCCGATCTTGGAAATATATATATAATATATATATATATATATTCCCTGCCTCCCGCCCCCCCCCCCCCCGGTCTTTAATGGATTCGTTGCATCGGAAAATCAGGCTTTGGGCTGGAGATTGGAAGCAGGAAACTGGTCGCTGCCATCTAGGTCTGTGCATCCGCCCTGTACCAAAAGGGCCTTTGTTGTTTTTGCAAGAGGACCGAAAGTAAATCGGCTGCAAAAAATACCCGTGTTTCCCCGAAAATAAGACCCTGTCTTATTTTATTTTTTTTCCCAACCCTGAAATAAGCGCTTGGCCTTATTGCCATGCGCTCAAAAGCCATATTGGGCTTATTATCAAGGGATGTCTTATTTTGGGGGAATCGGGGTAATAATAATTTTTGTGTTGCGTGGTTTTAGGATGGAGAAATTTGTTTCTTTTCTTTTTTTTTTTGTGAAAGCCGTGCTTCGCCAATTTGCTTTTCCAACTTGTATGAAAGAAGGGTTCTGTTCTTACTAACTTGTTTTTGGAGGAATCTTTTAAGTAGCTCTATAAGTAGCAAGTCTTTCTGTAATAGCGAAAAGTAGTTGGTGGTCCTCATTTTAGCCTTATGGTTAAATCTTTCCTTTAACTCTACAGGAACATTTAATCATTTTAATAAACTAATTAAATGTCATCTAAATATTTAAAAATATCAAGCTAATGGCCATTATAGGATACACATTATGACCTTGCACTAGAGGCTGGTTACTTAAAATTTCTATTAGTCTCCATCTGAAGTTCTTAGTTTTAATTACTGGTGATACATAAATTACAAATTTATAAAGAATTTTGGAATGACAGCTTGATAACTGGGCTTTCATTCCATTGTATTATAGTATATGGAAAGTGCATGGTTGAGCTGCATAACCTCCCTTGCAAACAAGCTTCTTGTCACATTAGTAGCTTCCATTTGGTTGTTTTGAACCTATCAGAGTTCTATACCTTGATATGTGGCACGATTTGATCAGCCATAGTCCTGCTGTTGCTTTTCTTTATATATTAAACAGATACGGCCTAATGGCTAATCAATAAAATGTTATTTATATTGCACTGTAGAAATGCTTTCCATAAAGTCATTATGTTTGTGGAAAATTAATAACTCATGGAAAAAAACAGAGGTAGGCCAGGGTTCTATTGGCCATCAGTTACTCCTAGTCAGCCAAGAGGGAAGAACAATCTAGTTAAATCATTTCACACTCTTGTACCCCAAAATGCACAATAGCTTGAGCTGACCTATGGCAATTTGTAAAAATACATAGTAAACTTGTTTTGTTCCATGATCTCTGAAGCGTCAGTAACAATGACAGTTTGCTTTCTGAGTAAAATACAAAATGTGCAGTTCATGGACTCCAGAGCACCGCATCGAAACTAACTAGATCTAAGCTTGCTGTGTGATTGTGTTGAAAGAGTTACCTTTATAAGGTTCTTGAAATCAGTCTGTTAGTCCCCTATACAGCAAAAAGCTAATCTAAAGTGAAAAGATAAAGATGCTGACGTACCTAGCTGTTTTTGGTTTAGGAAAGCTTTTGCTAGATTGAAAAAGGTCTGGTTTCTGTCTATAGTTAAATTTGTGATACTCCAGGAGTTCGATTCTGAGTGGCTCAAGGTTGACTCAGCCTTCCATCCTTCCGAGGTCAGTAAAATGAGGACCCAGATTGTTGGGGGCAAGATGCTGACTTTGTAAACCGCTTGGGGAGGCCTGTAAAGCGGTATATAAGTCTAAATGCTATTGCTATATTACTCCAGTGTTAATTCTTAGCAGGTATCTCTATATTCTGAAGTGCACTTCTTTTGTGTAGAGGGTAAGGACTACTTTTAGGAATAGCAGTATTGCTAAAACTACCATTTTTATATATACTTAATTGGCCCAATTTGGTTTTTACATGCTGTGGCCCAATTCCACAGTACAGTTAGTTCTCAACTTACAACCATTCTTAGCAGCTGTTCAAAATTACAAAGGCCCTGAAAAAAAGTGACTTATGGCTGTTTTTTCACGTGACCACTGCAGCATCCCCACAGTCACCTGACCCAAAATTTGGATGCTTGGCGACTGACTCGTCTTTACGACTGTCTCCGGGATCATGTGCTCATGCTTGGTGGCTTGACCAAGCAGTTAATAGGGAAGCCATATTCAACTAACAGCAGTGCTGCTAACTTTTTAAGGAGTTATTTGCCTAACAGCTGTGGGCAAGGAAGGTCATAAAATGGAGCAAAATTCACTTACACACCTGCAGGGTGGATTTGATTTAAATCACAATTTAAATCATGATTTAAATCACTAGTAAAAAGGCTTGATTTAAATCAACTCGATTTAAATCATAATTTTTAAAGAGCAACTGTCATCTCTGCTACTCCTTTGACCCACTGTTGACTCACCGATAGTCCCAGTGTTGCAGAATATACAGCCTCATGCTACATAACTAAGCTCCATTTCATGCTGAATAAACTAAATTATTTATGTATCTTAAATAGAAAACTATCTTACGATAGATTTTTACCCCAAAAGTTTTTTATTAAAATAAATCCGATTTAAATAAAAAAAAATCTGATTTTTTTGATTTTTTTAAAAAATCATTGATTTTTATCTACCCTGCACACCTGCAACAAATTTGGGGCTCAGTTGTGGTTGTAAGTCGAGGACCCCCTGTACAGTGGGCGATGTTACGCTTCCGGAAGTGGTGTTGGGAATTTTTGTTGCTCTGGTATGGCTTATGGAAGGCTTAATGTCCTTTCTTTTGTTGAGGTTTGCCTAGCCATGGAAGATCCTGGCCCTTTATAAAACCTTTGCAATAGCTGCCTATCTCCCCATATCTCTGCCCTTTTGGCTGCCCTGCATTCCGCTATCACCTACTTACCCCTATGGAGGACCATTGATTGGGCATGCTTTTGTCAGTGGGAGGAAGAAGATGATGGTATAGGTCAGGGATCTGCAACCTTAAAACACTCAAAGAGCCGTTTGGACCCATTTCTACAGAAAAGAAAACACCGGGAGCCACAAAAACCTTCCTGTTCCTGACTATTTCTTGAGCGGCCACAAAACTAGAATATGTAGTTGAATTAAACGTTCTGTTTTCTTCTGAAATTTTTTCTTTTCTTGGATTTATCCATGGTTGGCCTACTGGAGGTTGAAAAGCTCAATAAATCGCGTGCCGGCAGGTGTCACATTGGTGGTTGTGATGCATATTTTGAGTGCCAGTGAGCCGCAGCACAGGGGTGAAAGAGCCACAAGTGGCTCCAGACCCCTGGTATAAGTCAGATGGGAGCAGTGGGACACAGTAGGGATAGGCAGTGGTACAGGTAGTCCTTGACTTAGGTTCTTTTAGTGACCATCTGAAGTTACAACGGCACTGAAAAAAGTGACTTGTAACCGTTTTTCACAGTTTACGACTGTTGCAGCATCCCCACAGTCCTGTGATCAAAATTCAGATGCTTGGCAACTGACTTATCTTTGTGACGGTTTCAGCGGCCCGGAGTCACGTGATCCCCTTTTGCGATCTTCTGACAAGCAAAGTCTGGGGAAGCCAGATTCACTTAACAATCGTGTTGGTAACTTTTAACAACTGCAGTGCTTCACTTAACAACTGTCTTGCTTCGTTACAAATTTTGGACTGCATTGTGGTCGTAAATTGAGGATTAGCAGTAGTGGAGTTCAAGGCAGCCAAAAGGGCAGAGGCGGGTAGATAAAGGGGGGCGGGAAGGGCAGTTGAAGCAGAAGCGAGTGTAGCAGGGCAGGAGAAACGTGAGGTCCTCACTTAATGACTAATGTTGCTAGGTGGAGTTTTTCCTAACAATCACTTTCCCTGGCAATGGAAATCCTTCTCCCAATCTCTAAACAAGGACTATTTGTGATAGTTAGGCCTTGTCTGCATTGTCAGGTGCAATAATACAATAATAACATAGCTAATAATACATTTGACCCTTCAGTGGTAATCTCTTCAGTTTACAATGACTTTTTAACAGAGTTACTGGTGCATTTTTATAGCCAGCAGCTTATTAAACGTTTGGTAAAGTTTGTTTCTTATTTAACATACACATAACTTTTTTTATATGGACCATACTATAGATTTGGAGGCCTGCTTCTTTTCAGGTGCACTGAACCACCCAAGGAGATTATATGGAGACTCTTTCCAGATGTTCCTCATCTGTAGCAGTTGGGTGAATTGTACGGTAGAATTCTGTGTTGACTTTGAAATGCTGATTCTGGGGCTCTGGCAAAACCAATAAAAAGCCTTGTTAGCCTTGAAAGCTAACAAAAGAGAAATATTGTGTAACTTTTAGAGGTCACAGTCCATTGCATCAGAAGTCTGGAATATAGGCTAAAAGAAAATATAAATACATAGGCACACATTTGGCTGTTGAGGGAGGCAAACCAGGTAAATATTGAGAGGAGAGGCAGAATTACCTAGTGAAATTAACTATTAACGAAGCCATAATTGAGTGTGCTACGCGCTTGTGTGAAACGCTGGCTAAAACATTTAATGCTTCGTTCCACGAGGCATAGAATCAACTTGATTGTGATTCTCAAAAAAATATATATACCGTGATAAATGTGTTAGCCTTTTGGCTTCAAAACGTTTTGCGCATTTAATGTTGTTAGTAGTGACTTTGAAGGTAAGGAATATCATGCACTACAGTAAGGAGATGTGAAACTCATTGATTAAAACGTGGAACGTTCTGGAGTTTTCTAGAGCATTCCGTCCTCCTTTAGATGGCTCTATATCAAAGGTATTTCGACAATTTCTGGAAGTAAATCCTCCAAACCAGACATGATCCTCAGTTTCTCAGACATTGCGCTCTGGATGAAACCAACCTGTTCGGGGATCACAACAACTTCCCGTTCAGAGGATTTACTTTCAATTGAACTGTCCCAGGAACTGCATGATTAGCGGAACGTTCTGGAATTTTCCAAAATATTTAATTCCCAAGTCTGTGAATTCTGCACATCCCTCCGTAGGAAATCACAGTATCTTCCTACCGTCATGCCCCAGAGTTAGCTTGATTATTGGAACAGCCAACAGTCTGGAACAGACTGTTGTGCATGATTGCCTTCCGGCTTACAACTGGTGGCAAGAAAAAGGAGGCATGTGGAATGAATGGAGTATTTGCCACATAGTGTGAATACTTTTCTTCTGGGTTATTTTATAACGTGGGACTAAAACAGATCTTAGAGTTCCGCTTTACAGTATTTTAACACAATGGAGGGACCTAGAATATTCTCTACCTTGCAGAATTAGGGAGAGCTTTTTCCTTTATAGTCCGGAGCTAAGCGAGAACAGTGGTTTTCAAACTGCGGTGCACTGCAGCTCCTTAGATTCACTTGGAGTAGCTTTTAGCGGGGGGGAAATATATATAAAACATCAGACTAAAATTTAGAAAGCCTTATAGTGCTGAGTGGAGCTGTGATCACACACACCAACAACCACAGAAGAAATGTGTGAATAGAAAACACTGCAATATTTATAAAAGGCATTTCATTGGGTTACAGAACCATTCATCCCTAGCCTTACTACTCTGTTTCCCCCAAAATAAGACATCCCCTGATAATAAGCCCAATCGGGCTTTTGAGCGCATGGCAATAAGGACAAGCTCTTACTTCAGGGTTCAAAAAAATATAAGACATGGTCTTATTTTTGGGGAGACACGGTAGCACTCAGATTTCTGCAGAAAAAAAAAACGTTCTTGATCAGCTTTAAAATGGAGGGAGAAGAGGATCCCGCAGTTCTTGATCAGTTTTAAAATGGAAAGAGAGAAGAGGATCCCGGAACATTATACCAAAACAAAACACTTCCAGAAATGTAGTCCAAAGTTGTCTGAAAGTTGCAGTTCTTGATCAGTTTTAAAATGGAAAGAGAGAAGAGGATCCCGGAACATTATACCAAAACAAAACACTTCCAGAAATGTAGTCCAAAGTTGTCTGAAAATCCTCTTTAAAAAATAATAATTGGCAACATATGTCAGCAGTCTCATTCTACAGATCGAACCCAGATTTGATTTATCAGCGTTATACGTATAATTCTGGGTATTTATTCTTTCCAAACATTGGCTATTGGTCAAGAACACATGAAGCAATCTTATTTAACTGTGGATTTACCCAAATCCTGCGGATAAACCCAAGGAGGTCATGTACGAGCTTCTGAATCCTATTCCTCACCAAGAAGGCTGTGAAGCCGGTGTTTATTAACCAGTTTTTCCTCAGGGCCACCTTCCCACTTCTAAAAATTAAGAGGGAGAGGAGAGAGTTTAACCCCAAGTTTAAACTGAGCCTAAATTCTATGAATTTTCTGAGGAAATACTTTTTGAGAGCCAGCGCAGCTAACGAGTCATTGGTATAATATTATCAGCCATTTTTGCATCTCTGTGTGTTCCTTCACAGTTGAGTGTCATAAGTGAATAAAAACAGCTACAGGGAATGGCGTGCAAGAGATTTCTTGATAAAGAAGAATATTTGTAGTTCAGAGTTGAAATGAGAGATCCCGGAGCTCTCTGAGCAGACGTTTCATTACCAAACTAGGTAACAGCATCAGTGCACTTAGCTTTTTGCCCTAGCTTTTGAGCAGAAATAATGGCTGCCTGATACTGTAATTGCTACTTATTTAATAGTTGATAAACGGGGCAGGTTTTCCTGGTTGCGTAAAGAATTCAAAATTTGCGTGTAGTATACAACCTTCTCCTCTGTGTTTTAAAAACTCGTTTTTAATTCATTTAACTTTAGTGGGGACCAGTGGCATCATTACCATTTTGTTACTTTGGCTTCGATCGGCAATCGAGAAGATTGGAACATCATTTGTTGGATTCAGAATTTAACATAGTTCGTGATGGACAAACAATGTTTGGCGACACAGAGAATGTTGTGAAAAGAGGACTTTGGGTAAATTGGGAAGAGGCCGGACCAGTTTTGCCAGTTTCAAAATAGCTCTGGTTCCTGTTCTTCATTATAGAGGCTCCCAAGTGCATGCAGAATGAAGAATTACCTTGTTACTTGAAATAAATGGTTCTTTTCCTTCTGCTTTGCCCTCGTACAACTTGAAGGAGAAATAATACAGAGTTTGCAGCTCTATAAAATATTTGCCTGTTTTCCCACGTTGTGTTCATTTTTTTCATTATTATTATTATTATTTCTAAAGAGTTGGGAAGCTCTCAAGCTTTTCTCCTGGCTATTAAAATTCAGCTGCATCTCTCTGTTGCCAAATTCTTAATTGACTGTCATGTGGTTGTTATTCTGTATGATTTCCTTCAATCTTAAAAGATAGGTCATCTTAAGATTTGTCGAGGATGAGGAGGGGAGGTGTGACATGACAGCTCAACATGAAGCTGCCACAGTTCTGATAGCTTGTCTTGAACAAATCACTTAGTGTAATTACATACCACGAATGACATTTTATTTTGGCCTTTGGGTATCATGTTTCCGACAAATCTGCTTAAAAAAGCAGCTGGGAGTATATTTTCTCATGCAAATGAAGGTTTTCGGTTTCTCTGGTCTTTCTAATAAAGGCTAGATCTTAGTTTCAGCATTTCCCAGTCTCTCTCTCTCTCTCTCTTTCTCTCTCTCTAGTCCCTTACCTAACTACAATAGTCTTTGACTTACGACCACGATAGAGCCCAAAATTTTCATTGCTAAACAAAGGCCATTGTTAAGTGAGTCATGCCCCATTATACAACCTTTTTACCCTGTGGTTGTTAGATAAATCCCTACAGTTAAGTGAATCATACAGTCGTTAAAACAAGTCTGGCTTCCCCCCCCCATTGATTTTGCTTGTCAAAAGCTCCCTAGGAAGGTTGCAAACGACAGTCCTAGGACCCCAGGGCACACCCAAAGTTTGATCACTTGATTGTGGGGAAGCTGCAGTGGTCGCAAGTGTGGTCATAACTCACTTTTTTCAGTGCCATTGTAACTTTGAATGGTCATTAAATGAGTGGTTGTAGGTCAAGGACAACTTGCAATTACCAGTAAGCTTCCAAGTACCATCACTGAAACCAGGAAACTGCTACATGGATCATGCAGGAATCATGTCTAACCCCCACCTGCACAATGTGTAGGGCCCCTATTTTTTAAAACAATTAAATGCCAATCTCCCATGCATGGGGAGATGCATTCCAAAGACTTGTAAGGTGTGAAAGGAAAACAGTCACTTTGTAAAATACTCCTTGCTAGTTCAGCCATTTAATGTGTTACGTTTGGTGCCCATTCTATCAACCTGCTTAAATTCTGTGGGAAGCCATTAATTCCTCAGTAACTAGGGAACTGTCGCTTTAATTCACAGGATATTCCAACCTGCAGATCAAAATTAATGTATTGTTGAGGCACAGTCGGCCTTGATAACATTGCCAAACTGCATTTAAAACCAAGTCTAGGTTAAAATAGGGGCAACGCAGTGGCTTAGTTAAAACGCTGGGCTTGCTGGCAGGAAAGTCTGCAACCCAAGATCGAGACTCGGACGATGGATGAATTCCCATCCTTACTCCAGCTCTTGCCAACCTACCGTGTTTCCCTGAAAATAAGGCCCAAACGGAAAATAAACTCTAGCATGATTTTTTCAGGTTGCTTGTAATATAAACCCTACCCCCAAAATAAGCCCCAGTTAAGATTGTCAGCCAGACAGATGCATTTAAGTACCGTATTTTCTTGATGACCTTCCCCGAACCCTGAGAAGGAGCGTATCAGGTAGGACCAACACCCCTTTCCCCCCAAAATAAGACCTAACTGGAAATTTAAGCCTAATGCGTTTTTTTTGAGGGGAGCAAAAATTAATATAAGACTCGGTCTTATTTTCGAGGAAACACGGTAGCAGTTCGAAAGCATGCAAATGCGAGTAGATAAGTAGGTACCGCTTTGGTGGGAAGGTAGTCGCGCTCTGTGATGTCATACTGACCACATGACTGCAGAAAAATCTTCAGACAGCGCAGGCTCAATGGCCTTGAAAGGGAGATGAGCACCGTTCCCCTTAAAGTCAGCAACGACTAGCAGAATAAAAATCCACAGATTAAAACAGGGCAAGAAGAAATGGTTAAAATTTGGGCCGTTTGGTGCGAGAAGTGGAAAAAGCTTTTCCAGAGGTCGACTTCTTTGCTAAATCCAGTTGATCATCAACCCAGCAAAAATAAAATAAAATAAAAGAGCGTGACTTAAGCAGTAGAAGTATCTCCATAGTGACAAGTGTCTGACAACAAACAGAAGCAAGGCTTCAGATGGGGAAGCCAAAGCAGCTGACGGGTTTTTTTTAAATAGTCCTTTGCAAGTGAAGACTGCAACTATGTGATATTAGCAGGCAATACTATATCCTGCTAACTTCCTATCTCTTGCTTGGTTTCTTCACAAGTGCGCAATGAGCTATTATTATAAAAAAATGGCTGTTGTCAAGATGTAATTGGGAAATTCTTCCTGTTTTGTGTAACAAGATTCTGACCAGAGAGAGAAAAGATGTTTCGGTCCCAGCTTTTTACTCATCGTTACCCACATGTCCCCCTTGGGGAAGAGAAAAAAAACTAAACTGGGTTAGATTTTTTTTTTTTTAAATTTTATTTTCCACCAGAGTGTTGGGGCCTAAAAGCAGAGCGGTTTGCACTCAAAAAGCAGTTTCGCAATGATGTGTATTTGTATGACCTTAAACACAAATTGCTCTAAAGTAAATCACCCAGCGAGATAGTCACAAGTTTACAGAAATGGTAAATGGAAGCCACAAAAGGAGAAAGCAAGGAAAATAACTCAGAAATTATGCTTCTGCTTCCTTTTGTGAAATAAGGAAGTGAATTAAAAGTTGCCCTTTTCAGGAAAGCACACACAGGTCATCCTCGACTTATAACCTGTTTCATTTTGGTCACCACTCGAAGTTAAACAATGGCACTGAAAAAGTGACATATGGCCGGTTCTCATATTTAACGGCCGTTGGGGGTCACATGATCAAAATTTGGCACTTGGCAACCAGCATGTATTTAGGGTAGGGTCATGTGATCGCCATTTGCAAGCTTCTCAGCCAGCTTCTAATAAGCAGTCCATGAGAGAAGCCAGATCCACTTAACAACCACACAATTTACTTAACAACTGCAGCCATTTGCTTCAACAGGTCATAAAATAGGGCACAACTTACTTAAGAACCGCCTTGCTCAGCAATGGAAATGTTGGGCTCACTTGTCATAAGTCAAGGACTATCTGTAGATATTGAAAGTTGCTCGTTCTATCATTGGCTTATGTTCCATTGGCTCATTACCCTGGGCAGCTAGTCCTCGACTTAACAGCAGTTCATTTACACGTTCGAAGTTAACGGCACTGAAAAA
This sequence comes from Pituophis catenifer annectens, assembly GCF_029215685.1. Lineage (NCBI taxonomy): Eukaryota > Metazoa > Chordata > Lepidosauria > Squamata > Colubridae > Pituophis > Pituophis catenifer. The sequence continues at coordinate 5,667,729 of NW_027256887.1, forward strand.
AGTGACGACCATTTTTCACACTTAACGACCGTTGAGGCATCCCCAATGATCCATGATCAAAATCCAGAGACTTGGGAACTGACTCATATTTATGACAGTTGCAATGTCCCGGGGGGAATATCACGCCATCCCCTTTTGCAGCCTTCTGACAAGTAAGAGTCCATGGGGGAAGGCAGATTCACTTAACAACCGTGTTACTAACTTGAGAACTGCAGTGGTTCCCTTAACAACCGTGGCAAGAAAAGTCATAAAACGTGGGAAACTTAAGTAAGAGTGTCGCTTAGCAACAGAAATATTGGGCTCCATTGTGGTTGTAAGTTGAGGACTACCTATAGTAGTATGTATTTCCTTTCTGTAAAGCCTGAAACGAATGACGGGTTACTGGTTAGCGTCAACATCTGGACTCTGAGGCTCCGAGGCTACTGACGTCATTGGAAAGTGGTGGAAAGGCTATTTCACTTACTGTCCGGGAAGACGTATAAATTCCTACCCGATTAGTTAATTCTTTGGCTTCATCTTCATTCAGACAAGTGGCTCAGGCTCAGCGCCTACTATTCTGTTAACGCTCTCATGATTTATGTCATCCTTGGTTTGGAAAGCTGGAATAAATATTATAAATATCCCGTTTCAAAACATTTCATCCGAAAGCAGCCCCTTCAGGGCTGAAAGTCTGAACGCCTTGGGCAGCCGTGCGTTTTAGCTTGCATTATCACAAGTCTTGGAAGGAATTGCCAATTAATTTGCGGTATTGATCGTCTGTTCCTTGCCACCCTCTCTCTCTGCGGGATCTTGCTCCTTTCCTATCCATTCGTCCAGATCAGTTTCCTTAGGCGTAAGCTAGGTGCACCAGGAAACGTGAAAAGGGGTCGCGAGTCACTTTTTTTCAGTGCCATTGGTAGCTTCGAACGGTCACTAAATGAACTGTTGTAAGTTGAGGGCTACCTGTATATGGTTATTAAAATACTGGAATTATATTCTAATGACGCGGTGGCTCAGTGGCTAAGAAACTGAGCTTGTCGATCGAAAGGTTGGCAGTTCAGCAGTTCGAATCCCTAGTGCCGCGTGACGGGACTAGGTGAGCTGTTACTTGTCCCAGCTTCTGCCAACCTAGCAATTCGAAAGCACATTAAAAAATGCAAGTAGAAAAATAGGGGCCACCTTTGGTGGGAAGGTAACAGAGTTCCATGCGCCTTTGGCTTTGAAACGGAGATGAGCACCGCCCCCTAGAGTCAGGAACGACTAGCACATATATGTGAGGAGAACTTTTACCTTTACAAATAGTCTCTTTGAATTGAACTCATGTCCATGTAATTTTCTTGGAAATGAGATTTAAGTGGTTTGTCATCGCCTTCATCTGATTTTTGTTTTCTTAATTACTGTATCTGACCTACACTTCTGGTATTCTGTGGAAGTGCCCACCCTCCAAATAGTAAACCAGCCCAACCCTGCTTATCTCCTAAGGTTGGCTTAAGTTGGCCAGATCTTATACCGCTAAGGGCAGGCAAGGTATTCCTAGGTATTTGTCATTTCTTAATGGACTGCTTCTGAATAAATAGTCTTTTGGGGTTATGTATTTAATCTGCATTCTTTTCTCTTTTTTTACCTTTTCTTTACATGATGATTGATGCAAGGATTTGCCTTTGCCAAGTATTGGAAAGAAAAAGGGAAGTTGAAGAATAGGTTTTAAAATTGACTGAACTTGGGAGAGATGGTAAAATTAACAGCATTGATTAGAGGCAATGGATTAAATAGATTTATAAGAAGCCGTTTGTGGACTTTCCCTGTGTTAAATACCATTAGACTAGCTTTGTTTTGGGGGTTGTTTACCTGTTCGCTTTTTAAGTGAATAGATGGTGGATGGACTTGATAGATAATAGATTTCCATATCAGTAACATCTTTATATAAGATTTTTGGTAAAAATAGATGGGAAAGTTGATAACTATTTGTAGACCCGTTACAAAAGGCGGGGGAGATGTATGTATCAGATATATTTTTCAGCATTCAACCAAGGTGGTCATTTCATGTTCAATGTTGACGTTATATTTGTTATAAGCATATCTTTATTACTTTTTTGTTTGGATGTTTTTGTTTATAATTGGTTTTTTCCCCCATTCTATTTTGTATTTTAACTTTGGAGATAAAAATAAAAACTTTATTAAAAAAATATATGAGTGATTTGGCATAACATCTGTTAAAAAACCAGAAAAGTTGGAGCCACTGAAATTCTCTTGCTTCCATTTAAAAAACCCCAAAACCTTGTCCTTTGTGTAACTGGTTTTCCTCACTATTAATTAAATTTGGACTAAATACATGTAGACGTGTGTTCTCCCTTTGTGTGCAATAAAACCGATTAAAAGTGTGTGTGTGTATACTGGCTATTCATTAAAGGAGAGGTTTTGAGACAGGTTACACAAGCTCTTGAGATAGGCTGCCACCAAAACAGCTGACAGGAATACCCATTGTTCTGCCTTGCTCTGCTGCCATCTAATCTGATTTCTCAAAAGGCCGGGTGGAAAATGTAATAATTGAAAAGGCATTTTGGCACTTCCTGGAGGGAACAGCCCTTGTACGAACAAACAAGCTGAGCATTTTACAGCTTTAAAGATGCAGATCTACATATGAGAAAACAAACCGCAAATAACTGCTCGTGAAGTTAAAAGAATTCGCTGACTTTAAAACAAAATGTTTTTTTGACAAGCACACAGTTTAGGTGTATACTTTTGATAGCACTGTGGCCTTTTAGGTATGCCTATTCGGTTATGATTCTTGTGGGCGTAATTTAAAGATGAATGCATAAATAAGTATGAGGTTTATTCCTACTCCTTCTAAAGCAGGGGCGTCAAACTCGATTTCATTGAGGGCCACATCGGGGTTGTGTTTGACCTCAGGGGGCCGGGGTGGGCGTGGCCAGCTTGACATCACTCGTGTTGGGGGCGCCTGTGGCGGCCCAAGCGCTCTGCCAGTGAAAACGGGCTCCCGAACTCCATTTCCGGCTGCAACGTCCTCCTGCAACCCTCTGCCAGTGAAAACGGAGCTCGGGAAAGCTGCACGCAGCCCTCCCAAGCTCCGTTTTCACTGGCAGAGGCACTGCTGGCCGGTCCCTTGCTGTTTCCAGAGCGGCCCCGCGGGCCAGATCTAAACACCCTGCGGGCCGAATCCAGTCCCCGAGCCTTGAGTTTGACACCCCTGTTCTAAAGCATGGTCCTCTTTCAAAATTTGCTTCGGTTGTAGTTTGATCACTGGACTCTTAACCTGCAAGAAGAGAGGAGATATTACAGCAAAAATCTGGTGTGCATCTCCTCCCTCGAACTATTGAAAACTTCCTAAAATTGGACAACGGAATGTTCTTGGTGAATTCTTTCTTTTCTCTGACCACTTTGATTTTCTTCAAAATGTAACATTTCTTTTTTTTAAAGGGAGTGGATGAAGCCAGAGTGTTTCATCGAAGCAGAAAAACACATCATTCGGATGAGTTAATTTTCAATCCGCTATTCTCTCCCTACGCCGGGAGTATACGTTTATTTGTCCAAGGTCACGATAACAATTGGCTGGATTGACCGGGGATGATGGAACTCCTGATCCAATCCTCCTGTCAAGTGTTACTAGGCCGTGAAAGCTTCCTATGCAATTCTAAGGCAGAAATGTGACTTTCACGGAGTTAATGATTCTCTTGCCAAGCAGGAAGTGGTGACTATTAGTAACTAATTCAACAATATTTACGCCAGGGCAAATAATAATAATAAAAAAACACTGCCATAAACCTGTTTCCATTTTTTAAAAATATGTTTTGCTTTGTTTTAGAAACGTGGAAATGAACGATCCAGACATTCTCAGGGAGTTCTATTCACAATCTGCCACCTTCGATTTAAACAATGGTTCTCATTTAGTGACCGTTTGACGTTAACAACAGCCCTGAAAAAAAGTTGACTTGTGGCCATTTTTTTGACGTGATCACAATCTGGATGCTTGCCGACAGGTTCATACTTAACGACCGTTGCCGTGTCCCAGGGCTCGCACTTTTGCGACCTCCTGACAAGCAAAGCCAAAAACCGTGTTACTAATTTCACCACTGCAGTGATTCACTTAGCAAATGTGACGAGAAAAGTCACATTTCAACCCTACAACTGTTTTTCTTTTTTAACTTTCCAGTCTAAATCACACAAAAAGAGATTGTCCCAACTATCTGGTTCATGGGTCTTGAATTTATTCTCCGTTCAGCTTGCGTACATATTACTCTTACCAAACGCCGAATGATTTCTCCTTCGCATTAATGGATCACCTATTTTTAAGTTCCTCTTGTGCTATGCAGAGCAAAAGGGGAGTCAAATTTCCAGCCTCATTTGCATCCCTTCTAAAAGTCTGTTTAGTGATGCCAGCTGTCCAACATCAAAAGCTCAACCTACGAAGGTAGTGCAAAGATATTCTGCTCCAACTGACAGCTCCCAATCCTGAAAGCTATATAAGTTGTCCTCGACTTAAAACACAGTTCATTTAGCGACCAAAGTTACAACAGCACCGAGAAAAGGGACTTCTTGCCCATTTTTCACGCTTAACAACTGTTGCAGCATCCCCCTGATCAAAATTCAGATACCATGTTTCCCCGAAAATAAGACCCTGTCTTTTTTTTTTTTGAACCCCGAAATAAGCACTTGGCCTTATTTTCGGGGAGGTCTTATTATTTGGGGGGGGCATGGAGCAAGATGGGGCTCCTCTTGCCATCTTACCTGATTTCCAGCTCTTTAAATATTTTCGGGGAGGGCTTATTTTGGGGGGGAGGCTTATATTGAGCCTTGGTGGCGCAGCAGACTAAAGCACTGTTAAGTAACACTGTTAAGTAACACCAGCTGCCTGCAATTACTGCAAGTTCAAATCTCACCAGGTTCAAGGTTGACTCAGCCTTCCATCCTTTCGAGGTAGGTAAAATGAGGACCCAGATTGCGGGGGCAATAAGCTGACTTTGTATAAAAAAGAACACCGTTTTGGGGGGGGGGGGGCGAAAGCCCTACTAAGCAGGTATATACAAAAGTATGAAGGCTATTGCTTAACGCATTGTAAGCCGCCCCGAGTCTCCGGAAAAGGGCAGCATATAAATTGAACCAATAAATAAATAAATAAATTTTAGTGCATGCGCTCAAAAGCCCGATTGGACTTATTCTTGGGATGTCTTATTTTCAGGGAAACAGGGTACTTGGCAACTGACTCATATTTATGATGGTTGCAATCTTCTGACAAAGTCAACGGGGAAGCCACTTAACAACCCAACAGCTGCAGTGATTCACTTAACAAATGTGGCAAGAAAAGTTGTAAAATAGAGCAAAAACTCACTTTTAACAAATAAATCTCGCTTGGCAACACAACTTCTGGGCTGAATTGTGGTTGCAAGTCAAGGACCAGCTGTCCCAACTCAACAACTGCAGTGATTCACTGAACGACTGGCAGGAGAGGTCGTAAAATGGGGCAAAATTCATTTTGACTTTGCCACAAACATTTTGGGCTCAATTTTGGTGGTTAATTGAAGATTACCTGTATAATATTTTCCATGTTTTTACTGAGGAATGGAGATGACCTCTCCTGCCAACACGAGTCATAGTGGAATAACCCAAGCGATGGTAATGCTGTTTTGTGGAAGTTAATAAGATGGAAAAGAAAATATGCTGGAAACATGCTGTAGCAGGGAGATTTATCCAAAAGGTGTGTTTGCGAGTGAAAATTCATAGATAGGCACAGTTTAATTTTTGGACGCTGAAAATGTTCGATGCCCCCTAGTGTTCTTTTCTGATTCGAAGACGGGATCATTTTTATCTTGAGAAAAACACAAACTCCTCTTAACTTTTCTTTGGAAGAAAATATATATTTTATCCCATTAAATGCTGGCAAATGTTTTAATTTGGGGTGTGGCAAGTGTAGATTAGCAAACGGATCAGGGCAGGCGCCCTTTAAAACCGAAAGCGTGAATAGTTTTTGTTTTGCAGCTCACCTTACGAATAGATGGTTGAAAAATGAATTTATTAACAGGACACAAAGACACAAAAGATCTGCTGAAATGCTGGGTGGCGAGGCAGTAAAAGGAATTTTAAGACGGTAAATCAGAGGTGCGGGAATTATAGTCCTGTTATGACTTGTGGACTTCAACTCCCAGAATTCCTGAGCCAGGAATTCTGGGAGTTGAAGTCCACAAGTCATAAAGACCATAGTCCTCACCTCCGTAACTGTATAATGAACCTGGGGGGGGGGTTATATTTAGTTAGGAGTTAAAATATGATAAGCCCTCATTTGCCTCCATTTTGTTTCCTTTTTAACCTTGTTTTAAGAGTGATGATTGTTTATTTTTATTTGTTTGTTTGTTTGTCAAACAGGTACGAGATAACAAGTATAGGTATGACCATAAACATGAACAAAAGAATTATGCCATTTCGATGCACACCAAATAACACGTTAAAAATCTGCATCCTATATCTCAGTGCTGTATGCTTAACACCTACTCTGAATCTTTATAAAAGACCCTGGGAAACACCCACTTCCATTTCTGTACTTTCCTACACATATTGAATATTGTGCCTAGGCTCTGAGTTGTATATATTGCATGCAATAAAGTGTATTGGTTCTTTTTTTGTAAATTCTAAGTGCAGTACTATAGAACTCTAGTTCTTCTATGAACAAGAGAATTGGGCACAAAATCTACTCTTTTGGGCGGCGGGGGGGATTAATCCAGATTAGGGTTTCCTGCCTTAAGCAGGGGGTTGGTCTAGAAGACATCCAAGGTCCCTTCCAACTCTGTTATTCTATTCTATTCTGATTTGGAAAATGGTACCGTTGCTAGAATTCTTGCCGCCTCATGTATTTCAATAAATCTTGCTAAAGCTATTCAGGAATCGGGCTCAAAACAAATGCGGTTTAGACCGCTGTTGAAAAAGGAAGACCTTCTAACATAGGAGCAACTTGCAAATTTGAGAGGAGAGCTTTTCGTTGGCAGCACAAGGTGTGAGGAAAAACGTTAAGAAGAGTCTTCCTGTTTTCACACTTTCAGTTCTATTAATTTCCACCCACCGTCCGTATTTACATAAGGTGCAAAGTTCAATGCCCCTACAGATGTCTTGGCTTGCAAATCCCCGTAATTCCTTGCCTGTCCGTGCTGGCAGGAGTTGTAAGTCCTTACAACAGTTCATGATCAATCACGTGATCAATTCAGATGCTTGGTTCATATTTATGACAGTTGTAGTGTCCCGGAGTTATGTGACCTTTGGATTCACTTAACAACCGTGTAACTTAACAACTGCAGGGATTCCCAACTGTGGCAAGGAAGGACATAAAATGAGACAGAATTCACCTAACAACGATCTATACCTGTTGTGGTCCGCTAGCAGCCCGCGTAGCTGGCAGCAAAGTCGGACAATGAGGAGGTTGGGGAGGAACATGGGCCAGTCCTGGAGTCGTGAAGGCCCGGACGAGGGCTCTGCGCTGGACACAGAGATGGGGCCAGGGCCATCTGGGAGTCATGCGCTGACTCCGGAGCCTTCAGAGAGGCAGGGAACCAGGAGGAGCCTGTTCCTAGTGCGCGCATGCGCAGAGCTGCCAGAAGGCACGAACAGTTAAAACAAAAGGGACGACTCAGGAGTAAGGTCTGGAGATGATTGGCCCCTCCCATAAGGCTTAAAAGAGGAGCAAAGGCACGTGGGCCCTGTGCAGGAAAGCAACGTTGTTAATTCTGTTCCCAGTCAGCATCTCTGATTGATTCTGGACTCCGTGTGGCTTTGCCAAGTAGGTCTTTGGCAGCTTGTCAAGGGAGATAAAGGTTGGTGATTATCCCGAAGGACTTCTCCCGAAGGACTTTTTGCAACTAATTGGGACTCAGCTGTGAATGAACGTAATTCACTGCTGTTGCAATAAAAGAGGTTTTTGGGACTACTTGTGTGTTTTAATGACTCAGGAAGCCTAGGTCACAACAATACCTCCTATCCCCAGGTATGTAGGTAAACTGCAACTTAACAAACAATTGGGACTGGAAGATTCACTGTTAAGCAGTGCGGTCATTAAGCAAGACATCACGTGGCCACAGTTTGCCGATAATGTATGTTTGCAATCTGCAACCTTTCCTGCTGTCTTCCCCAGTGATTTGTCAGAAGCCAGCTGGCAAAGTCACAAATGGTGATCACGGGACCCCAGCATGGCTGCTACTCCCACGGGTGTCAAATGGGACACACCAAGTGAGACCGTTGCTGAGTGAGTTTGGGCCCATTTTACGACCTTTCTCGGTGGTTAAGTGAATCACTGCGGTTGATAAGTTAGTAAGCCGGTGGTTAAGCGAATCCAGCTTCCCCATTGACTTTGCTCGTCAGAACATCACGAGGGGGGGGGATCAGGTGACCTTGGGACACTAGCAACGGCCATAAAGATGAGTCAGTTGCCAAGCATCTGAATTTTGATCACATGATCATGGGGATGCTGCAAAGATCATAACTGAAAAAGGGTCATAAGTCATTTTTTTCAGTGCTGCAACTGAATGGTCAGTAAGAGAATTGTCAGTCAAGGACGGGTGGGCTGCTGGGGGTTCACACGGGTTCGGGAGAACCTCTAGCTAAGATTCTGTGCAGTTCGGAGAACCCCCCAATCCCACTCCTGGCTGGCCCCTCCCCCTGCCCCTCCCCTCCCAGGTGTCCCCATGCGACCCGTTTTGGATGCAGGTAAGTGCAGGGTGCACACGGAGGCTCGGGGAGGGCAAAAAACAGGCCTACCGGAAGTTCGGAAAGGCCGGAAACGGGCATGTTTATGACCTCCAGATGGTCTCCAGAGCCTGGGGAGGCCATTTTCGCCCTTCTGGAGGCTCAAGGAAAGACTCCGGAGCCCGGGGAGGGCAAAAAGCACTTCTCCCCCCGCCGTGGTGCAAGAGGCCGAGTAGGCCACGCCCACCATGGCCACGTCCACCCAGCAACCGGGCAGACAACCCCTTGATAACATTTTATGAAGCCCACTCCAGGTCAAGGACTCCATGGCTTAGGGCCAGGGTATTTACGAGACCACCTTCTGCTACCGATAACCTCCCACTGGTCAATACGCTCTCACAGAGAGGGCCTCCTCAGGGTGCCGTCGGCCAAGCAATGGCGGCTGGCGGCCCCCAGGGGGAGAACCTTCTCTGTGGGAGCACCCGTCCTCTGGAACGAGCTACTTCCTGGAATACGGCTGATTCCGGATCTCCGCACTTTCCGTAAGGCCCTGAAGACGTTTTTATTTCAGCAAGCCGGCCTGGCCTGAATAGGTTTTAGGGGTTAGTTTTTAATTGTATAGCTAGGGGTTTTAAATTGGGGCGGCCGTTTAATTTAATTTATTTTTAATTATTTTAACTTTTATATTGTATGTTATTTTAATTCTCGGCTGTTCACCGCCTTGAGTCCCTTCGGGGAGAAGGGCGGGATATAAATTTAATAAATAAAATAAATAAGGACCACTTGTAGAAGAAGCAAGAGTGTCCCATCCTGGAAGATTGTCCTGTGCAATTTAGCACCCACAATTGCTTGCTGGTTAACGCAGGTTGTTACCAGATGTGAATTTAAGGCCTTCAAGCCTTTATACTCAGGTGTGGCCATTTTTATAACCAACCCAAAATAGAATCTGTCATGTCAAACTCGTGATTCACCGGCTTAAAAAAAGAAAACGACAATCCTTCTCTCTTCTTTTTTTAGATACAGTATTTGTGGATTCATAAAACATTCCCCAGCTGTCCTGAAATAATTCCAGCTTTTTCTCAGTTTTAAGGGCGTCTTTGAGCGTTGTAAAAATGAATAAGAGATCAGCTTCAGCATCCAAGGATCGCTACGGTTCCAACGAGTGCCTCTTGTCTTCAGCCACCATAATCAAGGAACTGAGCTTGCTTGGAGGGTTCTGTTGGTTGCAATCCAAATAATCTAAAGGCCGTGAAACTTGGAGAAACTTGGCGCTTTATCTCCACTGAACAAAACTCCACGTCGGCAACAGGAAGGGCATCCGGCCATTAAAACACTCTGCTAGCTCTGTTCAGTTGCCCGGACTCTACCCTGCAAGGGATTATAAGGTTAAATGATGATGATGATTAAACTTGGAGAAAAATAGTGTGAGCTTTACATTCATTAGATCAGTGATGACGAATCTTTTCGGCACTGAGCGCACCAAAGCGCCATCAACCCGAAGATCAGTGGGCCAGTGCGCATGCACGCTCCAGCCACCTGGTCTTCAGGTTTCCGACATGCATGCGCACCAGCCAGCTGGTCTTCACGCGTGCCAGAGCGCTGGAAACCCGAAGACTAGGTAGCTGGCGCACGCATGCACACTGGCCAGCTGGTTTTTGGGTTTCCGGCGCTCCGGTGCGCACAAAGACAACAGGCCGGCGCTGTTGTGGCTCCGTTACCGGAGCCTGTGTCAACGGCAGGAGAGGACTCCGAGAGTGAAGGAGAGGAGTTGGCAAGGCCTCCCTCTCCAGGACCCTCCTCTCTGGCAATGCCTTCGGTGTCTGCCGAAGGGCAAGAGATAGGGCCGGGGCCAAGCACGCCCACGCAGCCACAGATGGACAGTGATGAGGGTAATGAGTCTTGGCTGGATCCACGCCAGCGTCGCAGAGATAAGCACGCGCAACAGAAGAAAAGGCGTGCCCGAGATTAGGCTGAGTCACTGGACCACACCCCACAGGATATAAAAGGGAGCGTGGTGGCCAGTCAAACCTTGTGACGAACAAAGCTGAAAGCTTCCACGCCATTCTGCATTGCCGGACTTTTGCTTTAAGACTTTGCTGGAGTATCTCTGGACTTGATTGACTCTGTAATTATTGAGCTGTTTCTTTGATGTACCAGAAGTGGGGAGAAGTTATCTCTCCTCTTCGTAAGTAATAAACTCTTGGCAGGCAGCCACTAGGTTGTTGCCAAGTTCCGTTATCATAAGGAAAAGGATTTTGCCGGCTGGTTTGGTCTTTAACTCTTGAACGTCTGTTGGTGTGTGTGCGTGTGGGAAGGGGACAGAACAGGCGCACATGCAAGTGCCAGAAACCAAAAGAGCAACTGGCGATGGCACGCATGCCTACAGAGAGCACTCTGCGTGTCACCTCTGGCCCGTGTGCTATATGTTCGCCATCACGGCATTAGACTGTGACAATTAATGGGCCTGTCATTATTCCCGGTCATTATTCATTTCTGTCCTGTTGTGCAAGTCAAATTTTGCAGTTACCAAATTCTGCAAACAGCGGCCAACGTTGTATGTTAGCTTCTGGCAAGACACAGCACAAATTAAGTGTCATTTCAAAATCTCAAAAGAGTTGTATGCGGCTTTGCCTGCCCGAATCTGTTCCTTTCCGATGGGATGTTTTGTGTTAATGAATTGCAACTCATTGAACTGGAGATGGAATTAATTTTATTCGGAATAGATCCCTCGATATTTATGGAGTTTTGTTTATCTTAAAATTCCCTCCCTCTATTTTATGTAGACTTAAGCCTGCATCTAGTGTTGGCAATTAATGATTTCTTTAAAAAAAATAAACAGACAATTTTGCTGCTTTATCTAAGATCGTTGTAATTGTTGGGACACGGTAAATGTAAGTTTTTAGCTCTCGTTGCCATTATTCGAATTTGCTTTCATAATGATCAGTAGTAGCACTCATTTATGCGTTTATGACTAAGCCTAGCATAGACATTGAGTAAAACAATTGAAATATTACAATCCTGTAGACAGCAAAAATAATAAATAAATCAAAATCTTGGATGTAGCTTATACTGTACTGAACAATTTTGAGTCGTCTCCATTAAGCGGGACTGAATTAAAACAATGTTGCCTGACATTCTTCACTAATTATATGTTTGGATGGAATTCTTACTATTCATTCTTGGAAATCTTTAAAAGGACAAGCAATTAAAGGACTAATTTTGAAAGCTGTTAACTGTGCAAAAGAGCCTCTCCCGTTTTGTACACAAAAAGCTGAGAATTGTGAATCAACTCCACAGATAAGGATGAAGGAGCCTGATTTAGCTCAACAGACCGAAGCACTGTAATTTAACACCAAGTGTCTGCAATTAAAGTAAGATCGAATCTCGCCGGGCTCAAGGTTGACTCAGCCTTCCATCCTTTCTAAGGTAGGTAAATTGAGGACCCAGTTTGTGGGGGCAATAAGCTGACTTTGTATAAATTTATACAAAAAGTATGAAGGCTATTGCTTAACACATTGTAAGCCGCCCTGAGTCTCCAGAGAAGGGCAGCATATAAATCAAATTAAAAAAAAAAAAATCAGTAAAGAAAGACTCATTGGAGAGGCAGAACTAAAATTATTTGAAGAAAATGATTTGAGGGATGCTCCGTTCCGATGCAGTTACCAGCCAGCTGTTTTCTCACTTTTCACCCCTGCTTTATCCCAGTTTTGAGTTAATAAAAGCCTCAGAGTTATGGATTTAGGCCAACAGAAAGTCAAAGAAAATTAATTTAAATTAATCTGAACTTAAGGATGAAAAAAATGTAAGTACATTGGTGGTGCAGTAGTCCTCAACTTACCAAGATGCAACGGCACTGAAAAAAGTGACTTATGACTGTTTTTCCACACTTACGACAGTTGCGGCCTCTCCACAGTCACATGGTCAAAATTCAGCCATTTGGCAACTGACTCATATTTATGACGATTGCAGGGGGGGTGGGATCTGTCATTACTCAAATCAAGCAGTATTCCATTATTTGAGGGCCTGCCACAAAGAAGAGGGGGGTCAAATTGTTTTCCAATGCACTAGAGGGCAGGACAAGAAACAATGGATGGAAACTCATCGAAGGGAGAAGCAACCTGGTATTAAGGAGAAATTTTCTAACAGGGAGGACAATTAACCAGTGGAACAGCTTGCCACCAGACTTTGTAGGTGCTCCATCACTGGAAGTTTTTAAGAAGAGACTGGACAGTCACTTAACTGAAATAGGTATAGGTCCCTTCCAGATTCTATTCTATTCTATTCTATTCTATTCTATTCTATTCTATTCTATTCTATTCTATTCTATTCTATTCTATTCTATTCTATTCTATTCCATTCCATTCCATTCCATTCCACTCCACTCCACTCCACTCCACTCCACTCCACTCCATTCCATTCCATTCTATTCCTTATTCTATTCCTCATTCCATTCCATTCCATTCCATTCCATTCCATTCCATTCCATTCCATTCTATTCCATTCCATTCCATTCCATTCTATTCCTTATTCTATTCCTTATTCCATTCCATTCCATTCCATTCCATTCCATTCCATTCCATTCCATTCTATTCTATTCTATTCTATTCTATTCCATTCCATTCCATTCCATTCCATTCCATTCCATTCCATTCCATTCCATTCCACTCCACTCCACTCCATTCCATTCCATTCCTTATTCTATTCCTTATTCCATTCCATTCCATTCCATTCCATTCCATTCCATTCCATTCCATTCCATTCCATTCCATTCCACTCCACTCCACTCCACTCCACTCCACTCCATTCCATTCCTTATTCTATTCCTTATTCCATTCCATTCCATTCCATTCCATTCCATTCCATTCCATTCCATTCCACTCCACTCCACTCCACTCCACTCCATTCTATTCCTTATTCTATTCCTTATTCCATTCCATTCCATTCCATTCTATTCTATTCTATTCCTTATTCCATTCTATTCTATCCTCTGTTCTGTTCTGTTCTGTTCTATTCTATATTCTATTCTCTGTTCTATTCTATTCTATTTTATTCTAGTCTAGTCTAGTCTTTAGACCACTGTACTACCAAGGCTCCTGACTTTGCTTGTCAGAAGGTCACAAAGGGGGGTCACGTGACTTTTGAGACACAGCAACCGTCATAAATACGAACCCGTCGCCAAGCGTCTGAATTTGGATCACATGACCATGGGGATGCTGCAATGGTCGTAAGTGTGAAAAACGGTCATAAGTCACTTTTTTTTTCAGTGCTGCTGTAACGTCAGTCCCTAAACAAACTGTTGTAAGTTGAGGACTACCTGTAGCCATTGATTTTATCCCTCTGGCATTAAGCTCTTGAGTTGCCGTGGACGCTCAGCGCAAAAACCATCTTCGCTTTTCCTTGAGAGTCAAACTTAAGTGAGTTTCAATTTCGACAGATGTTTGCTTCCCCTTTTGTGCCGAAGCATGTACAAAAAAATGCAGAATGGGAAATGTGTTTTAAATGCGGTTTTATCTTCTGAAGCAGCCTCTTGGTTGACCCACTAAGGGCAGGGGTGAAATGCTCCCGGTTCGGACCGGATCGCCCGATCCGGTAGCGATGGAGGCGGGTGGTTTGGAGAACCGGTAGCAAAAATCCCTGCCCCCCCCACCATGCCCAGCTGAGCCGCACAATCATCAGAGGCTTTTTCTTTTATTTTTTAAAAGCATTTTTTCTACAACCTCTTTGGATGAAAAAATGCTTTTAAAAGTAAAAAAAAAAAGCCTCTGATGATCGCGCGGCTCAGCTGGGATCGTCAAAGGGATCGTCAGCTGATGATCTCGGTTGAGTTGCCTGATCGGCAGAGGCTTTTTTTCTTTTAAAAGCCTCTGACGATCCAAGCTGAATTGCCTGATCAGCAGAGGTTTTTTTTCTTTTAAATGCCTCTGACGATCCAAGCTGAGTTGCCTGATCGACAGAGGTTTTTTTTCTTTTAAATGCCTCTGACGATCCAAGCTGAGTTGCCTGATCGACAGAGGTTTTTTTTTCTTTTAAATGCCTCTGACGATCCAAGCTGAGTTGCCTGATCGACAGAGCTATTTTTTCTTTTAAATGCCTCTGACGATCCAAACTGAGTTGCCTGATCGACAGAGGTTTTTTTTCTTTTAAATGCCTCTGATGATCCAAGCTGAGTTGCCTGATCGACAGAGGTTTTTTTTCTTTTAAATGCCTCTGACGATCCAAGCTGAGTTGCCTGATCGACAGAGGTTTTTTTTCTTTTAAATGCCTCTGACGATCCAAGCTGAGTTGCCTGATCAGCAGAGGTTTTTTTTTCTTTTAAATGCCTCTGACGATCCAAGCTGAATTGCCTGATCAGCAGAGGTTTTTTTTCTTTTAAATGCCTCTGATGATCCAAACTGAGTTGCCTGATCGACAGAGCTTTTTTTTCTTTTAAATGCCTCTGACGATCCAAACTGAGTTGCCTGATCGACAGAGGTTTTTTTTCTTTTAAATGCCTCTGACGATCCAAGCTGAGTTGCCTGATCAGCAGAGGTTTTTTTTTCTTTTAAATGCCTCTGACGATCCAAGCTGAGTTGCCCGATCGGCAGAGGCTTTTAAAAGGAAAAAAAAGCCTCTGCCGATCAGGCAACTCAGCTGGGATCGTCAGAGCCTTTTGAAAGCATTTTTTTACAACCTCTTCGCCGAAGAGGTTGTAGAAAAAATGGTTTTAAAAGAAAAAAAAATTGGCCACCCCCACCCAGTCACATTACCCTCCCCCCACCAAGCCACGCCCACAGAACCGGTAGTAACAAATTTTAGATTTCACCACTAGCTAAAGGCCACAGGGTTTGCAACCCAAGGAGAAAAAGGAATTGCGTTGCTACAAAAAAAAGGAAGACTGGTTTAAAATTAAATCAAAACAAACAGCCATATTCGGATTTGCGTTTCATAACAAAGCAGACCGACCTGTTTGCGCCCCACCTGAGGTTCAAGGGAGAGAAGCATTGCGTTGAAATTCTGAAACGCAGAGCCTTTGGGGAAAATATTAGATCGGTTGCTACGAAGAACGTCTGGCTGCTCCTTGACCAGGAGGTCCCATCGGCTTTTCCTGCTGAATGATCGTCTTTTCTGCTCTGAGATTTCTGGCGTTTGACGTGGCAACAAGCGCCAACCAACCACCCCGGGGTTTGCAAAAGCTGAACGCATATGCCCATAGGGAATAAATATGCCAATTTGTGCATTTTTCCTAGCAGGAGGCTGCCAGTGTCTGAGGTAATTGACATACTGCAGCTGCACAAAGGTAAAAAGGTTCCCCTGACACATACATGCTAGTCGTTCCCGACACTAGGGGGCGGTGCTCATCTCCGTTTCAAAGCCAAAGAGCCAGCACTGTCCGAAGATGTCTCTATGGTCATGTGGCCGGCAGGACTCAACGCCAAAGGCGCACGGAACGCTGTTACCTTCCCACCAAAGGTGGTCCCTATTTTTTCTACTTGCATTTTTTACCCGCTTTCGAACTGCTAGGTTGGCAGAAGCTGGGACAAGTCACGGGAGCTCACCTCGTTACGCGGCACTAGGGATTCGAACCGCCGAACTGCCGAACTTTCGATCGACAAGCTCAGTGTCTTAGCCACTGAGCCGCCGCATCCCTGACTGCCGCTGCACAAAAGAGACTCCCAAGTTCACCAAGCTTGTGCAATGGGTTCAAAACAGGCAGCGACCTGCGTGGTTTTGTGTAGACGCAGGTGTGCATGTTGTGTCACCTCTCGTCTACGGGAGCTGCCTTGGCTGCCGATTTGCTTCCGGGTGCAACTCAAGGTGCTGGTAGCTACCTTCAAACCCAAACATGGCTTGGAACCAGGTTATCGGAAGGATTGTCTCTTCCCGGTTACGTCCACCCGACTCATCAGAGCGGGAAGGAAAGGAATTTATTTATTTATTATTTTATTGATAAAATTTATTGGCCGCCCATCTTACCATAGGGCAGGGGTGTCAAACTCATTTTCATTGAGGGCCGTATCAGGGTTGTGGTTGACCTTGGGGGGGGGAGCAGGTGGGCGTGGTCGACTGGGTGGGAGTGGCCAGATTGATGCCACTCAGTGGGCGTGGCCAATGAGGTGGGCGTGGCCAGCTTGACGCTACTTCCCAAACTGCTGGCATGTTTCTTCTTTGCACTGGGTAGACCGGGCCGAAGCCGCATTGGGTAGACTGAACTGAAGCGAAGCGGGTGGGCCCCTTACATTTTCTAGGACTGCCCCATGAGCCAAATCTGACCACATCGCGGGCCGGATCCGGATTGCGGGCCGGATCCGGATTGCGGGCCTTGAGTTTGACACCTCTGCCGTAGGGTAACTCCGAGCGGCTTACGGTTACCTCAGACTAAAACATAAAAAGCTAAAATCAAAACGTTAAAATCGAAGAACACATGGGGAGGACAGAGGCGGAGTGGGTGGGTGGGTGGGGAGGAGGTGGGATCTGTCATTACTCAAATCAAGCAGTATTCCATTATTTGAGGGGCTGCCACAAAGAAGAGGGGGGGGGGTCAAATTATTTGCCAAAGCACCAGAGGGCAGGACATGGAACAATGGATGGAAACTCATCGAAGAGAGAAGCAACCTGGTATTAAGGAGAAATTTTCTAACAGGGAGGACAATTAACCAGTGGAACAACTTGCCACCAGATTTTGTAGGTGCTCCATCACTGGAAGTTTTTAAGAAGAGACTGGACAGGCACTTAACTGAAATGGTATAGGTCCCTTCCAGATTTCTATTCTATTCTATTCTATTCTATTCTATTCTATTCTATTCTATTCTATTCTATTCTATTCTATTCTATTCTATTCTATTCCATTCCATTCCATTCCATTCCATTCCATTCCATTCCACTCCACTCCATTCCATTCTATTGGAACTGAACAGCGAAATGGTTTCAAAGCAAAAAAAACCCCAAACTGACTCACATTTATGACGGTCGCAGTGTCCCAGGGTCGCGTGATCCCCTTTTGCGACCTTCTGACTAGCAAAGTCCATGGGGAAACTGGATTCACTTAACAACCACATCAGCAATTTAACGACTGTTAAGCCATTCACTTAACCAATGTGGCAAGAAAAGCTAAAGTAAATTTGACAGATCACGTAAAATGGGGCACTTAACAAATTTCCCACCCTAGCAACAGACACCTTGGGTTCAACGGTGGTCGTAAGTTGAGGACTGTATCATGCCTGCGTCATTCTAAGGGCGGTGGCCGCTGGTTTTCTGAAGGTTACGACCAGCCAATTCAATGGGTTGAGTTTTCATTTGAACCCTCTTCCACATCAATTCGAAAACCAGCATTGGAAATAATCAACGGTATTCCTTTATTTAAAAAGTGAAAACTGATTTTAAGATTTCCGCTTCCCTCAGAGAGACCTTTGCAAGCCTACCTGATTGAAAATTTAGGGACTTCAAACTAAAGCATACTTTTAAGGTTAATGTGTGACATGCCCTCAAGCCAAGTTTTCAATCTATTAAAATTCTTGCCCCACATCAAAGCTTGTTGGTTTAGCCTTATGAATTCCGTTGCCATGGCGACACCCTGAATGTTTGCCAGTCACAAATGGGTGTGGGGATAGAATATTAAAAATGGCGGAATAGCTTAGGGATGGGCTTCAGATCCTTTAGCAACGGGTTTGCTGCCCCGTTGCCGGGGGGGGCGGGACCATGGTGGGCGTGGCCTAGTCAACCACCTGCACCACGGCGGTGGGGGGGCATTTTTCACCCTCCCCAGGCTCCGGAGGCTTTCCTCGAGTCTCCGGGAGGGTGAAAACAGCTCCCCCTGGGCTCCGGAGGCTGGAAACAGGCCCATTTCCGGTAGGCCCATTTTTTGCCCTCCCAGGCCCAGCGCACGGCCCCTGCACTTACCTGGAATGATGAACAGGCCGCGTGGAGACTCCAGGGAGGGGAGGGGCGTGGTGGGTGTGACCAGCCAGGGGTGGCATTTGGGGGTTCACTGAACCCCAGCGATCCTTGGCTAGAGGTTCGCCCGAACCCTGCCAAACCCCCAGGAGCCCACCCCTGGAATAGCTCCATTTTTTAATTTTTTCTTTCCTAAACTTTCTGTCCCGGTTAGCTGTTCAATAGTGCCCATTTTAGATTCAACATTTTTTTAACCCCAAATCTGCCCATTTTAAAGGAAACATTTCCCCCCCCCCCATTTTTTTGTATTCGGCTAGTCCTCTACTTACCACGCTTCGTTCAGCAACCGTTTGAAGTTGCAGTGGACTGAAGAAAAAAGTGACTTCTAACCGTTTTTCATACTTACAACCACTGCAGCATCCTTTTGCAAGGTCGCAAAAGGGGGAATCACCTGACCCCAGGATACTACAACCGTCGTAAGTATGAGTCAGTTGCCAAGCATCCGAATGTCAATCACGTGACCGTGGGGATGCTGCAATGGTCGTTAAGTGTGAAACATGGTCACGAGTCACTGCTTTCAGCGCAACTTTGAACCGTCACTAAACGAACTGATGGACTACCTCTCTTCTATGAGTCGTATTTGTGTGGTGCCTTCCTATCGGTGGATTGGTCTGTTGGTGGCTGGCGATTGACTGTCATTTCCTTGTGTTGCCGTTTTAACTTCGAAGGGTCACTAAATGGACAGTTGTAAGTCAAGGACTACCTGTATTTTTTAGGACAGGGGTTCCAAACTCAAGGTCTGCGGACCGGATCCAGCTCGTAGGGTGCTTAAATCTGGCCCGTGGGACCGGCCTGGAAATAGCAAAGGACCGGCCCACGGTCCCTCTGGCAGCAAAAACAGGCCATGCACAGCACCCTCCAAGCCCCATTTTTGGCTGGACAGCCTCCTGCAGCACATTGCCAACCAAAGTGGGGCTCTCAGGGGCGTCCCCTGCACCCCATTTTGGCTGGCAGAGTATTGCAGGAGGCCATTCAGGCTGAAAACTGGGCACAAGGGACCCCCACCCAGCCACCCTGCACCCCGTTTTGGCCAGCAGGCAGTGGTGAAATTCAAATAATTTAACAACCGGTTCTCTGCCCTAATGACCGGCTGGGTGGGCGTGGCCAGGGTGTGTGACAGGCAGCACTTGGCCTCCTGCTCCCCCCTGGGAGCAAAAACGGGCCATGTGGGGGGGGGGAACCGCCGCCCCCCCATGCTCCGTTTTGGGCGTAGGAGGCCTCCCTGAAGCCTCCTAGGAGCAAAAACAGGCCACGGGGGGGTGGGAGGCACCGCACCTCCACACACTCTGTTTTGGGCCTAGTAGGCCTCCCTGCAGCCTCCTGGGAGCAAAAATGTGCTGTGGGGGGACACTCCGCATCCCCTTGGCCCAGTATTTGGCCTAGGAGGCCTCCCTACAGCCTCCTGGGAGCAAAAATGTGCTGTGGGGGGACACTCCGCATTCCCTTGGCCCAGTATTTGGCCTAGTAGGCCTCCCTACAGCCTCCTGGGAGCAAAAATGTGCTGTGGGGGGACACTCCGCATCCCCTTGGCCCAGTATTTGGCCTAGTAGGCCTCCCTACAGCCTCCTGGGAGCAAAAATGTGCTGTGGGGGGACACTCCGCATCCCCTTGGCCCAGTATTTGTCCTAGTAGGCCTCCCTACAGCCTCCTGGGAGCAAAAATGAGCCGCAGGAGAGGGGGCGCACTGCACGCACTCCTGCACCCCGTTTTGGGCTTAGTAGGCCTCCCTGCACCTACCTGGGAGCCAAAGCGGGGTTCGTGAGGACTCCTGGAAGGGACGCGGAGGAGCGGGGCCAGCCAGCACCCAAGTGGTGCGAACCGGTTGAATCCCACCACTGCACGTGACCCTGAGGATGTTGAAATGGCCATAAGCGTGAAAAACAGTCAGTCACTTTTTTCCATGCCATTGTCACTTCGAACCGTCACTAAACGAGCTGTTGTAAGTTGAGAACCACCGGAAGTTTGGATATCGGAGATACCAAACTAACGAGATCTCCTTCAGGAGCTCCCGACTTCTTCTTTTCTGACATCTGCCGTGACTTCCAGCTTGACGCTCTTCACCCCAGGGAACGCCAGACGTCTTGCTACAACGGGGAGGAACCAAGACTTTGGCCAGAGACGAGAATGAGGCCAAGTTCTAAGTTCCTCTTCACCTTTTTCAAGTATGAGCTAGTCGCTTCTTTGGGACAATGTTGAAAAACCTCAGAATTAGCTCCACCAGGCCCAGAGATGGTGCAATCATCCAAAGATCACAAGATCTTCTGTATTCCTCAGCCCAGAACACGTTGTAAGGATGGAGGAGAAGAGGAGGAGGAGGGGAAGCAAGAGGAGAGGCCCATTTGTTCCCCCACCATGGTCAGGAGGTTTGTGTCCTGTGTTTAGAAGTCAGACACTCTGTACACCACATGTGGTTCTCATTTCACACAACAATTGGCTTAATTAAAAAAATCTGGTGTGACCCATCAGCTCAGCTTGTTCCGGTCTTCTAAGACCACTTGCTAAGAATATCTGCCTTTTGTTCTAGGAAATCTAGAAGATGGAGCAAAGAATGTTTCAGAATAACAGAGTTGGAAGCAGAGGTGGGATTCAGCAGGTTCTGACCAGTTCTGGAGAACTGGTAGCGGAAATTTTGAGTAGTTTGGAGAACCGGTAGTAAAAATTCTGACCGGTCTCACCCCCATCTATTCTCTGCCTCCCAAGTCCCAGCTGATCGGGAGGAAATGGGGATTTTGCAGTAACCTTCCCCTGGAGTAGGGTGGGAATGGAGATTTTACAGTATCCTTCCCCTGCCACGCCCACCAAGCCACACCCACAGAACCTGTAGTAAAAATTTTTGAAACCCACCACTGGTTGGAAGGGACCTTGGAGGTCATCTAGTCCAACCCCCTGCCCCGCCCAAGCAGAAGGCCGTGACACCATTTCTGACGGATGGTGGTTTGGTCTCTTCGTGAAAGCTTGAAAGAAAAATGCCAGCAGGAAGGGTGTGTGTAAATAGAGGGAAAAAAGAAAGAAAAAACAAGAGGAAGAGAAGGAGAAAGCACAGGTAGCCTTCGACTTACGACCAAAATGGAGCCCAAAATTTCTGTTGCTAAGCGAGACACTTGTTCAGGGAGTTTTGCCCAGTGGTGGGATTCACTTAACTTCCCTACCGGTTCACAAATATGAGCGCATGCGCAGCGCTCACACATAACGTCCGGGTAGGTGGGTGGAGCCTCACTCAGTGACCGCTACTGGAGAGAACCTTTTGGTTTTGCCCCATTTTACAACCTGGCTTGCCACAGCTGTTAAGTGACTTGGACTTGGCTTGTCAGAAGGTCGCAAACGGGGATTCCGTGACCTTGGGACACAGCAACGGTCATAAGTGTGAGCCAGTTGCCAAGCGTCTGATCACGGGACCACGGGGATACTACAAAGGTGGTAACTGTGAAAAACGGTCGTAAGTCACTTTTTTCGGTGCCGTTGCAACTTTGAACGGTCACTAAACGAACTGTTGTAAGTCGAGGACTACCTGTACACCCAATGCAATTTTGCAATTAACTAACCCAGAGAGGGGATGCCGTTAAATGACTCATGTGGTCATTAATTAAATTCAAGCAAACCGATTGGGTGGCTGCCTTCCGCCCGATTTTTCCCTAGTTTTATTCCGTTATTTTGAGAAGATGCTTTCCCGCCATCTGGTGGACAAAACTGCACATTGCAAGCCAGTGCATAAATGAGAGCATCGCCTTACTTCCCTAAAGGCTTCACCCGTTTGTGCTTCCCTGTGATGAAGTTTGCACCCACAACTGTTAATTGTTGCCGTCCTGTGAAATTCAAAACACAAACCTGGGGAGCTGAAGGGTTTAACAAGCTCCAGTATCCACCCCTTATTGGGGTCTGTTCGCTTTACATAGCAAGAAAAGTCAACGGAATAAAAATCTGTAGAGATTCTCAGTCATCCAGGTCTATTCCCCACTATCCTGTCAGAGCTGAAGAAGCTTCTCGGATGAGAAGTGAAACGTCTTCAAAAGAAAAAAAAATAAGAAAGTCCAGTTGCCTCCTAAAAAAAAAAAAAAGCGTATTTGGGACTTCCACAGAATAAATCTGATTTTTTTTTAATGTGTTTATGTCCAGGGATAATGATAAAAGCCCAGTCAAAGGCAGAGCTCAAATCTCTGCTCCCAAGAGGCTAAGAAAAGTAAATTTCTCCATGTCAGCACTTGGGAACTGCATTGCAAGTATCTTTTGGGGGGCTCCATCGTAACTTCTAACAGTCACTGTCGTAAATCAAGAACTCCCTGCACAGAAATAATATATATATATTTTCCAGACACAGGTTGAATAGTACCACCATACCAGGGGTGAAATCCAATTTTTTTCCCTACCGGTTTTGTGGGCGTGGCTTGGTGGGTGTGGCAGGGGAAGGATATTGCAAAATCTCCATTCCCTCCCCTCGTGGGGGAAGGATATTGCAAAATCTCCATTCCCACCTCACTCTGGGACCAGCCAGAGGTGGTATTTACCGGTTCTCCGAATTACTCAAAATTTCCGCTACCGGTTCTCCAGAACCTGTTAGAACCTGCTGGATTTCACCCCTGCACCATACCCATTCCTATCAAAGCAGGAATGGAAGAGATTGGGATGGAATTAAAAAAAAAAAACCCAACCGAGACATAAATTATTGTGGCCGACCCCTCCAACAGCCGAATCAGAGGAGGAGGAGGAGGAGGTGTGGGAGTCAGGGTCAGCATTGAGGCAACCTGAGAGCTCCGAGGGGGAAGAGGGAATGGAGCTGGCAGAGAGAGAGAGAAAAAGAGGCGGAGCCTGAGCTGTCCGTCAGCCCTCAGATGGAGAGTCAACAGCCTCCAGGTCTGGAGGTGGCTGATGAGGAAGAGGAGGAACAGTTGGGTCCAGTGCCTGACGCGTGGATGCACAAAAGGCAGAGGAGAGGAGAGCAGTGGAAATCTATGGGCCGGTCCTTGGGACAGAAGAGCAACTGCTGCTAACGAAGCTGTATCCTAGCTCTGGGGATAAAAGGCAGGGGGCGGAAATGAATAGATGTGGCAGACAACTACTCGTCTTCCGGCCGGTCGGACTTGTTAGCCTGCGAGAGAAACTTTATGCCAGGGTTGCTGGCGCTCCTAATAAAGGAATCTTTTGAGTTCACATCAGAGGGTTTGTCGTGTTTGGGGAGCTGGGTCATCATAACACAAAGCAAGCCATGTCTTGAAACAATCAGAGAAAGGCACTAGCACACTTTATTGGAGTATGCTACAAAAGTCCAGTGGTGACCTTTATTAAGTACTTTGTAATAACAAGCATACTTGGAAAGTAACAAAAATTATTGTTCTTTGATTCGTCAGAAAGTCAGAGGAGTTCCGGCGGGTTTATTTTACAAGAGGGCAACCGTTTTCTTGAAACAAAAAAACCCCCCAGAGAAATGGAATCGGTACAAACTCAAAACCTACGTACGGATGGACGGGCTACCGTGAGCGGCTGTGTAGAAAGCGTTGGTACCGTAAAGCCGTTAAAAAACATACTCCTATTACATTGAATGAGGTACATACTTAAAAGGGGATGTGCGTGTGTACGTATGCAGGCACACGCATACACACCCACACACCCACAGATCTGCGCACATACACACCTACACACAAATGACAACAGAAAACATCCAACATTGGTTTACAAGAGATTTGTTATTAACACCACCGGGGGTCATAGTGAGGAAGGGATGTGATTGGATGCTACGAAGCTTGCAGGAGATGTGCGTTCCCATTTGGAGACTCAGCTCAAGACTTTGGTGTGGACAACTTTGTGTTACGGGCGGTTATTTGTGTCAAGATCGGAGAATGGACGATCGCGGCTGCTGAAGACTTCATTTATGGAAACGGCGGAGTAAACGCAGGAGAGAAGGAGGCTGGGAAGGAGGCAGCTACACACCGAACAGCCTTTGTAGGGGTAGAAGCAGGCTCGAAGCAAGCAAAATGGAAGTTCGGAACCCAGAATTAAGGAGGTGAGGTTGCGTAGGAAGGGGCCAGCGGCAGAAAGGAAAAATGTTGTGTGGTCATCAGCGAAGTTGGGTCCTCCCAAGGGTGGAACCAACATTATAGATAAAAAAAACCATGGCCCCCATTCTTTTCTTCCTTCCCAACTCAACAAACTAACATCAGCAGCCGTCGCATCTTTGATGCCTCCAGCTGTAAACATCAGCCGCCATAATTGACCCGATGTTCTTTTTTTTCATGCTTCCTTTGAGGTAATGTCTTGGTTTTAAGCATCCTGGACCACTTCTATCAATATCTCTGCCATCGCTTCTTTGTTGGATGGCTACAATGAACCTCTGGTGGTCCTATGCCATCTTAAAATGCTAATTTTCTTTTCTTTTTCTTTTTTTGCAACATACCAAAGGCTAAAACATATTGCGGGATCCTGGCTGGGCTTCACATACTGTCACAACCGGTTCGCCCAGCACTGGAAATGTGAGCGTGAACGCCTCTGCGCCTGTGTGCGACGTCAAACAACACGGCAATTCGCTCACACACGCCGTCCACACATGCGTGCAGCGTCAAAACCACAGCGATATAGGATGGGATTGTGCAGGCCCACCTGCAGGTCGCTACTACCGGTTCGCCTGAATTTGTCCGAACCGGCTGAATCCCATCTCTAATGTATATTCACCTTCATTCGCTAAAAGGTATGATGAACGGTTGTGGGAACTGGGAACGTCTAGCTTAGCAAAGAGAAGGACAAAGGGTGATATGATAGCAATCTTCCAATATTTGAGGGGCCACCACAAAGAAGAGGGGAGGGGGGGTTTCAACCTATTCTCCAAAGCACCAGAAGGCAGGACAAGAAGTAACGGATGGAAACTAATCAAAGGAGACAGCTGACCTAGAACTAAGGAGAAATTTTCTAACAGGGAGAACAACAAATCAACTTGCCTTCAGAAGTTGTGGGTGCCATACTGGTCTACCCATTTGTTTTTGGAGCGTTCCGGTCTACCTATTTGTTTTTGGAGCGCACTGGTCTACCACCACACTGCCTTTTACCGCTGATCAGCTGTAGGGCGGCTCTTTGAAGGGCTGCGGCAAGAGTTTAAACAGTTTTTTGCCGCTCTGTCACCACCGAGAGCATCGGAAACAGCTTTCAGGCAGCTTGGCCTCAATTGCCAATCTACCACCACCGAGCGGTTTACAAGGAGCGGATCGGTTCTAGCCGGTCAGTTGGGAGGCTTCTTGGCTTCTCAATTTAAAGCTACGGTGTCTTGTTTTTTTTTCCCTCTTCTTTGTCAAGTGAGCCCTGATTTTTTCCTTCTAGCCGATGAGCTGGGACTCGGGAGGCAGCGAATAGATTGGGGGTGGGGCCAGGCAGAGATGGTATTTACCGGTTCTCTGAACTACTCAAAATTTCCACTACCGGTTCGCAACAACCGGTAGCACGCCACCACTGGATCAGCAATTCTGTACAGTTGTAGAACTTTGTCCTTTCTGAACTCAAAAGAATTGACTTTGGGGCCTAACATGCCTGAAGTGAGCAGGATTCTACTACTGAAGTCTTCAATAGTTCTAGAACATTCTTAGGACTACCTGATGCATAGCTCTGCGCTTATTACTATCACTTCTAATAAAACTAGAGCTGCTACCATCTTGAAGAATTTCATAAGCCTACAGAAAGTAAAAGAATTAGGATAATATTAGAAAACAACCATCAATCGTGGTTACAACACTGGAGATTAATAAAATACTGCCGGCGAACAAAATGAAGTTATGATTCAAATCCTTCCGTTACGCGGAGGGTGAAACCATACAATTTAAGAAATTAATGATGCTAATGAGTAAACCTGTGCTAATGAGGACTTCTTTCAACCTGTATTAACCTAAGATTATTAGGTTCAATCTGGATTTGGTCATGGAGGAGACCGATTGAAAGGAGTAAATTATACCCCAGTAATTGCCATTGAATACGTATTCAAATCACTACGACTTAATCTCAGTCAAGCAAAATTACAGGTAGTCCTCGGCTTACGAACACAATTGAGCCCAAAAGCTCCGTCCCTACAGGAGATATTTGTGAAGTAAATTTTGCCCCATTTTGCGACCTTTCTCGCTGCAGTCGTTAAACGAATCACTGCCATTGTGATGTTACTCACACAGTTGTTAAGTGAACCTGGCTTCCCCGTTGATTTTGCTTGTCAGAAACTCACAAAAGGGATCCCGGGGATACTGCGACTGCCACAAATACGAGTCCATTACCGAGCATGGCAATTTTGATCGCATGACCGTGGGGGAGTCTGCAACGGTCGTGACTGCGAAAAATGGTCGTAAGTCACTTTTTTCAGTGCCGTTGTAATTTTGAACGGTCACTAAACGAACTGTTGTTAGAGTGGTGTGGTGGCCTAGAGGTGGCGCTCTCGCCTCACAATCAGGAGGCTGTGAGTTCGATCCTAGGTAGAGGCTGATATTTCTCTCTCTGGGCACAATGAGAATATATCAGCTGAACAAAACTCCGCATTGGTGACAGGAAGAGCATCCGGCCATTAAAACACTCTGCTAGCTCCATTCAGTTGCCCAGACTCCACCCCACAAGGGATTATGCGGTCATTAAAGAAAGACTAAATGAACTGCTGCTAAGTCGACGGCTACTTGTGGACTGAAAGTTTCTCCAACCTGCATTGGTGACCAGGGATAGGGAACCAGGATTAAAAGAATTAAAAATTAAATTAAAATATCATTTTAATGTATGCCGATGAAGCGGACATTTAAAGTGACAATAAAGTTATTCTAAATCTAAGTCTAGTCTAGAACAAGGCCAAGCCATGGGAATGGACCATTTCTTTCAGACTTGCCTTTTATCTTCACCATCTTACTGGAAACTTCTACGTTCCTTCGTTTTCTCGGTCTCTACACCGTGAGCCACAGATTGCGCGTGATCGTATATACAGAGCTATTCTTATTTTTCAAAATTAAAGCGTTCCCCAGGCTGTCCCAGAAGAATATAAAACCCACCTATTTTCTGCAGGTTGATTAAAAATATAAAATCCTCTTGTTTACCTGGAGAACCTGTTTCGCTTACGTAAGTTGCAGCTGGCAACAGGTCTTGTCATGCCATTTGTGCTGGAGGATAATCAGCTTCTCTCTGGTGTAAGGATTGAGTTAAACCAGGGGTCAGCAACCTGCGGCTCTGGAGCCGCATGTGCCTCTGGAGCCGCATTTTTCACCCCTCTGCTGTGTCTCCCTGTCACTCAAAATATGCATCACTAGCGCCAATGTGTGACACCTGCCGGCACGTGATTTATTGAGCTTTTCAACCCCCGGTAGGCCAACCATGAATAAATCCAAGAAAAAAGAAAAGTTTCAGAGGAAAAGAGAACATTTCATTTCAACTACATCTGCTATTTTTGTGGCTGCTCAAGAAATAGTCAGGCACGGGAAGGGTTTTTGTGGCTCCTGGTGTTTTCTTTTCTGTGGGAAACGGATCCAAATGGCTCTTTGAGTGTTTATTTATTTATTTGTTTGTTTGTTTTAATTTGTATACCGCCCTTCTCCAACAGGACTCAGGGCGGTGAACAGCCAGAATAAAACAGAACATACAAAATTAAAAAAAAAAACCAATTTAAAAATAATTAAATATTTTTGGCCGCAATTTAAAACAAACCCAATTAAAATCAATTTAAAATTAACCAAAACTATGGGGTCAAGCCAGCCCGGCTAGGTGAAATAAATAAGTTTTTAGGGCCCGACAAAAAGTCTGGAGGTCTGGTATCGTACGTATCTCTGGGGAGAGGTTGTTCCAGAGGGTGGGCGCCGCCACAGAGAAGGCTCTCCCCCTGGGGGTCGCCAGCCGACACTGTTTGGCGGACGGCACTCTGAGGAGGCCCTCTCTGTGCGAGCGTACTGGCCGGTGGGAGGCTATTGGTGGCAGAAGGCGGTCTCGTAAATACCCCGGCCCTAAGCCATGGAGCGCTTTAAAGGTGGCCACCAACACCTTGAAGCGCACCTGGAAGACCACCGGGAGCCAGTGCAGCTCGCGCAGGAGAGGTGTCACATGGGAGCGCCCTGTCGTTCCCATAATCCCCCGCGCGGCCGCATTCTGGACCAGCTGGAGCCTCCGGGTGCACCCCAAGGGGAGCCCCATGTAGAGAGCATTGCAGCAGTCCAGGCGGAAGGTGACGAGTGCCTGAGTGACCGTGCGTAGGGAGTCCCGATCTAGAAAGGTTTAAGGTTGCAGACCCCTGAGTTAAGCCTTGTGCAACCTCAAATAATATATATTGAGGTTAGGGATCGGTAAATGGCCTTCTGTCCTTTCTTTAAACCCGGTTTTTCTGATCCGGCACCACAAGAAAATTTTTTAAAAAAGAGGGTCTGTAGAGATTCTCAGTCATCCAGGTCACACGGTTGACCAAAGGTGCTTTTTCAGGAGGCAATTAGACTCATTTGCTGTTGTTGTTGTTTCTTTCGAAGACGTTTCGCTTCTCCTCCAAGAAGCTTCTTCAGCTCTGACTGGATGGTGGGGGAACGGAAGGATTTATACTCCTTGCAGACAGCTGGTCATTTGCATCCTTTTTAGAGAGTCTTTGAGGCCACTTGGGAGGTTTATCTGTAAATCTCTGGATGACTGAGAATCTCTACCGACTTTTAGCTGTACCATTTGGGATGAACGCCTTCGGAATGGGGTGGGAGTAGGAATGGATTTCCAGAGGGGGGAAAAAATTGCAGACTGCAGGAACCATTTGCACTACTCAGGCAGGGGTGGGTTCTAATTTTTTTTACTACCGGTTCTGTGGGCGTGGCTTATTTTGTGGGTGTGGCTTGGAGGTCATGTGTCTAGGTGGGCGTGGCTAGCTGGTCAGAGTCATTTCTGGAAGGTCCTCGCACTTACGACCAGTCCTCGCGCTTACGACCCGACTCATTTGTTTGCTTTTAACACTGATCAGCTGTAGGGCGGCCCTTTGAAGCCCCGCGGCAAGAGTTTAAACAGGTTTTTTCCCCTCTAGTCATCAGCTGGGACTCAGGAGGCAGCAATAGATTGGGGGTGGGACCAAATAAAAGGTAAGAATAATGTGGGGTGGGGTGGGGGGGAGGGCGGCGGGGGGGGAGAACTGGTTCGGTGACATCATATCGTCACTGCTACCGGCTCGGCCGAACCGGACGAAACCGGGAGGAACCCACCACTGTACTCAGGTGACCCTGAGGACACCGATAAATCTCCAAGCAGCCTCAACGACCCTCTAAAAGGATGCAAATGACCAGCTGTCTGCAAGGAATATCAATCCTTCCGTTCCCCCACCGTCCAGTCAGAGCTGACGAAGCTTCTTGGATGAGAAGCGAAACATCTTCAAAAGAAAAAACAAGAAAGTCCAGTTGCCTCATGAAAAAGCACCTTTGGGATAAAAAAGACGGGACAAAAGGTATTGAAGATACCTGTTCTGAAGGAGAAGAGACCCACCGCGATGGACATTTGCATTGTTCCATTGTTGAATGTTGGGAGATGTTGCTGCTGAGGTCCAGAGCCTAAAGGAACAGCAAATACAGGTAGTCCTCGACTTACAATGATTCGTTGAGTGACCATTCGAAGTTACAACGGCACTGAAAAAAAGGGACTTATGACCGTTTTTCACACTTATGACCGTTGCAGAATCCCCAGGGTTGCGCAACTTACATTCGGACCACTGACTCACATTTATGACGGTTGCAGTGTCACAGTTCTGACAAGCAGACTCCATGGGGGAAGCCGGATTCGTTTCACGACCGTGTTACTCACTTAATAACTGCGGCGATTCACTGAGCAACTGTGGTGATGACGGTTGTAAAACGGGGCCAAACTCACTTAACAGTTGTCTCGCTGAGCAACGGAAATTTCCGGCTCCCTTGTGGTCATACGTTGAGGACTATCTAAATTTATTTGAATGATATTTCACACCCACGGGCAAAAGCAAATGTTACGTTGCGTATGAATCTCTAAAGTCAGAGTTCCTAAATTGGTAGCAAGTAAAGATGGCATTTTCTGCCTCAGCCATAATTCGCACCAGTCATTCTCATCATATCCCATTAACAAAACTGGTCTCAACTTCTGGAAATATAAGATTCCTTTCCTTTCCTTCTTTCTTTTCTTTCTTTCTTTTCCTCCTTTCCGTTCCTTCCTTTCCTTTTCTTCTTTCCTTTCCGCCTTTCCTTTCCTTCCTTCCTTCTTCCCTTCCCTTTCCCTTTCCCTTTTCCCTCTCCTCTCCTCCCCTCTTTATCTCTTTTCCTTTCCCTCTCCTCTTTCTCTCCTCTCCTCCTTCCTCCCCTTCTCCCTTCTCCTCCTCTGCTCTCCTTCCTCCTCCTCTCCTCTCTTCTTTTTTATACCTTTTCCCTTCCCTCTCCTTTCCTTTCTCTCCTCTCCTCCTTCCTCCCCTTTTCCCTTCTCCTCCTCTGCTCTCCTTCCTCGTCCTCTCCTCTCCTCTTCTTTTTTATCTCTTTTCCTTTCCCTCTCCTTTCCTTTCTCTCCTCTCCTTCTTCCTCCCCTTCTCCCTTCTCTGCCTCTGCTCTCCTTCCTCCTCCTCTCCTCTTCTTTTTTATCTCTTTTCCTTTCCCTCTCCTTTCCTTTCTCTCCTCTCCTTCTTCCTCCCCTTCTCCCTTCTCCCTTCTCCTCCCCTGCTCTCCTTCCTCCTCCTCTCCTCTCCTTTTATCTCTTTTCCTTTCCCTCTCCCTTCTTTTCTCTCCTCTCCTCCTTCCTCCCCTTCTCCCTTCTCCTCCTCTGCTCTCCTTCCTCCTCCTCTCCTCTCTTCTTTTTTATCTCTTTTCCTTTCCCTCTCCTCTCCTTTATCTCCTCCTCCTCCTTCCTCCCCTTCTCCCTTCTCCTCCTCTGCTCTCCTTCCTCCTCCTCTCCTCCTCTTTTTTATCTCTTTTCCTTTTCCTCTCCTTTCCTTTCTCTCCTCCTCCTCCTTCCTCCCCTTCTCCCTTCTCCTCCTCTGCTCTCCTTCCTCCTCCTCTCCTCTCTTCTTTTTTGATTTTTTAAAAAATTTGAATCGAGGAGAAACTTCCTAAGAAGTGAGGACAATTAACGAACGGAAGGGCTTGCCTTCAGAAGTTGTGGGCGCTTCATCACTGGGGTTTTTAAAGAAGAGACTGGACAGACACTTGTCTGAAATGGTATAAGGGCCGTGATGGTGAACCTATGGCACGCATGCCAGAGCCCTCTCTGCTGGCACGCGCACCGTCGCCTCAGGTCAGATCTCTGTGGAGTTTCTTTCGTGAGCTTTTGTTTCCCTGCAAACGACGAAACAGAAGCTCCCGAAAGAAAAAGATCTTACCTCTTGCTGCGCTGCCGGTGTTGGGATGCCACACCTCCCTCTGGTCTTCGGGTCTCTGCTGCACAAACCTTTCAGTTTGGGCATGCGTGCGCGCGCAGTTTGGGCACTCAGTGTCTAAAAGGTTCACCATCACTGGTATAGGGTCTCCTGCTTGAGAAGGAGGGTGGACTAGAAGACCTCCAAGATCCCTTCCAGCTCTGAATTTCCTCTCCTTTTCTTTCTTTCCTTTCCTTTCGCTACTTTTCCTTTTGCTCTTTCCTTTCCCTCTCCTCTCCTCCTTCCTCCTCCTTTCCTCTCCTCTCCCCCTCCCTCCTCCTCTTCCTCTCTCCTCTCCCTTGCTAAGAACGCAGCTAACGGGTGAGGAACAGGCAAAGACGCAAGACAGGACATTTAAATGGCTATTCCAGCTCCCACCATTGACAAAATGGCGGAAGAAGATGAGTTAGCGCTCCTTCCACTGATTTTCCCCAAGAAAGACCCCCTCCCGTTTCTCCAAACCCGCCCCCCCCATCCGTAACTCCACCCCAGTGCAATTTCACCCTGGAAACCATCATCTCAGCGATATGAAGAACTGCATCAGACACCTCCTCTCCGTTGTAGGTGTCCTACCCCCCCCCTTCAACTCAAGAAAGAACAAGGAGTGAACAATGGAGGCCGGAATGATGGAGCGTGTGCAAATGGCGGATGAAAGAAAAATAACCACAATTTTATGGCCATCACGAAACGAAAGGCGTCTGTTTTGGGCGTGGTAAAACAGCGGCAAGCGATATCCCGATTTTCTTCCAGGTGTTCAGCGGAGGAATTCTCTTCCATTAACTTCCCGCTTCTTGCAGTGTTTTTTTTTTTTTCCTTTCCCTTTCCCTTCGGAGCATTTCTTTTAAAAAGTGTGCAAATTTCTTTGACGCATGGATGTTTGCAACTTTCCCGTGCGACCTCCCGTTTCCCCCTTTGAAATGTGTTCCCCTGGTGTGACGTCTCATGCACGCCTCCTGAATGTTGTCGAGAGAGCCGCGGTTTCTAATCGGCGGATGGCCAAATTCATGTTCTGAATCTTCTCGCCGGAGAATTCTCTCACGTCTGGCTGAGCTATGTTTAAGAAGGCAGCTTTTTCACTCGTTCACTCGCTCATTCATTCGCTCATTCATTCATTCACTCATTCATGTTCTCTTCATCCCAGGATTCTTTCTTTCTTTCTTTCTCAGGCTTCTCCTCCATTAATGTTGATGTACAAAAGCTGTTAACTGTTTGTGCTCATTCTAGTGAAGATTCACTCAACAAAACTGCAAAGCAAAAAACAGACGGAGAGAAAACAGGGTTAGCACTCAAGAAACTCAAGTCTGCATTTTGAGGTCAAACATCAAGGGTGAAATGATAACAGATAACAGATTAACAGAGTTGGAAGGGATCTTATAGGACCGTGATGGCGAACCTATGGCACGGGTGCCACAGGTGGCACGTGGAGCCATATCGGTGGGCACACGAGCTCAGCTCCAGCACGCATGCGTGCGCTGGCCAGTTTGATTTTCGGGCCTTCTGGGCCCACCAGAAGTCAGGAAACACGCTGTTTCCAGCCTCCAGAGGGCGTCTAGGAAGGGTGGGGAAGGCTGTTTTTGCCCTCCCCAGGCTCCTAGAAAGGCTCTGGAGCCTTGGGAGAGTGAAAAATGGGCCTACTGAGCCCATTGTGCCATCATGTGCCAAAATCAGGGGGAGCATGAGGGGGGATGGGGCGCATAGAATTATGGATGTGGGCACACGTCCGTCCCCCCTGCCGCTTTTGGCACGCGATGGCAAAAAGGTTAGCCATCACTGTTATAGGACATGTAGTCCAACCCCCCGTTCAAGCAGGAGACCCTATACCAGTGATGACTAACCTTTTCGCCGTCGTGTGCCAAAAGTGGGGGGAGCACGGAGCCCACACCCATAATTCAATGCGCCCTCCGCGCATGCGTGTGTGACCCCCCCCGTGCTTCCCCTGCTTTTAGCATGCGATGGCCCGGTGGGCCCGGTAGGTCTGTTTTTTTCGCCCTCCCCAGGCTCCAGAGGCTTTCTTGGAGCCTGGGGAGGGCGAAAACAGCCTTCCCCACCCCCCAGGAGGCCCTCCAGAGGTCGAAAACAGCCCATTTGCTGATTTCCGGTGGGATCAGAAGGCCCGTTTTTTGCTCTCCCCAGGCTCCAGAAGCTTTCTAGGAGCCTGGGGAGGGCGAAAATGTTTCCCCCCCCGAGGGCCTCCAGAGGCCGGAAACAGCCCATTTGCTGACTTCCGGTGGGCCTGGAAGGCCTGAAAATCAGCTGGCTGGCGTGCGCCGGACCTGAGCTAGGGCAACGCTCGTGTGCCCACCGATATGATTCCGCGTGCCACAGGTGGCACACGTGCCATAGGTTCGCCATCACGGCCCTCTACCATTTCTGACAAATGGCAGTCCAATCTTTTCTTGAAAGTCTCAAGTGATGAAGCTCCCACAACTTCCGAAGGCAACTTCTGTTCCATGGATTGATTGTTCTCACTGTCAGAAAGTTCCTTCTCATTTCTAGGTTGAATCTCTCCTTGTTCAGTTTCCATCAGGCCAGTTCACCCGAACTGGTAGTAAAAATGCTACTGATTCTCCCGAACCGGTAGTAAAAAAATGCTTTAAAAAGTAAAAAAAAAAAAAAAAAACTTCCGAGAATCGCGTGTCACAGCTGATCATCGGAACTTTTTTTTTTCTTTTTTAAAGCATTTTTTTTTTACTACCAGTTCGGGCGAATAGGTAGTAAAAAAAAAAATGCTTTAAAAAAGTTTAAAAAATAAATACATTTTAAAAAGTAAAAAAAAAAAGTTTCGGACGATCAGCTGGGACAATCAGCTGTGCCATGCGATCGTTGGAACTTTTCTTTAACTTTTTAAAGCATTTTTTTTTTTTTACTACCTATTACCCGAACTGGTATTTTTGTGTAAAGTGAGATCATTTGTTTTTAAGCTTTCTGTGACTCTGTGAGGTTCCTGCTTGTTGCAGGGGCTATTTTGTATGAAGTCCAGCTGCTTTTGCATTGTGTGTGAGTCAGTTGTGTAACTTTTGTGTTATTTTTGTGTAAAGTGTGATAGCTGGTTTTCCTAGTCACATGCCCACCAAGCCACGCCCACCCAGTCACATGCCCACCCAGTCACATGCCCACCAAGCCACGCCCACCAAGCCACGCCCACAGAACTGGTAGGGAAAATTTTTGAATTTCACCACTGTCAAGCATGTTTCTGGAACATAATGCAAATTCTCTTTCGGCTTTAGGTAATACATTGGATAAATGGAGATTTTCCTGTATTTTTAGAACTGTTTTCTTTTCTTCTTTGCATTTTATATAATAAAATAAAAATGATAAATGGAGGAGGGGAGAACTGATTTCTTCCTCTCTTCCATCCGTCCTGCTCCAAAGAAGAAAGGAGAATTAAAAGGTAGTCCTGGACTTACGACTGCAATCGAGCCCCAAATTTCTGTGGCTAAGCGAGACAC
This sequence comes from Pituophis catenifer annectens, assembly GCF_029215685.1. NCBI lineage: Eukaryota > Metazoa > Chordata > Lepidosauria > Squamata > Colubridae > Pituophis > Pituophis catenifer. The sequence continues at coordinate 5,703,078 of NW_027256887.1, forward strand.
ATGTTAAGTGAGTTTTGCTCCATTTTACAACCTTTCTCATCACATTTGTTAAGCGAATCACTGCAGTTCTTAAATGAGGAGCATGGTCGTTAAATGAATTTGGTCTTCCCTGTTGATTTTGCTCGTCAGAAGGTCACAAAAGGGGATCACGTGACCACCACCCCCGGGGGACACTGCAACCGTCATTAATGTGAGTCAGTTGTCAAGCCTCTGAAATGTAAATCACGTGACCCTGGGGAATGCGGCCACGGTCGTAAGTGTGAAAAATGGTCAGAGGTCATTTTTTGAACTTTGAACGGTCACTAAATGACAAGCAAAGTCAATGGGGCAGCCAGATTCACTTAACAACTGTTCTGCCCCAGCTGCGGACCCCAAAGAATGCAGCACACACAAAGTCAGCACAAACCTTAGTTTACTAAATTAAATCAGTCTTTTTCAAACAAAGGCTGTTAATTAACTTTCTTAACAGCCTACAAGAATCCAAAGAATAAACAATCGTAATCTTACTAGGGTTGGCAGAAAGCCCAGAAGCAATTTGCAGGAAGCTGATAAGATAAGCAAGACAAGACACGAAGGTATGTGAATGAAGTTGTTCCCTGTAAATTGCTTCAGTCGGCGTTCCTCCTTAAATAGGCTAAGGGAGTGGCCAATTAGCCCCAAGCCTTACTCTCGAGGAGACCTCCTCCTGAGGAGCCACTCCTGCCTTTTGGCAGCTCTGCGTGCCCGTGCATCGAGAAGAGGCTCCTCCTCTTTGTCCTCTTCACTTAAAGGAGCTTCTGGAGGTTTTGAAGGCCCTGGCTGAATCCCTGCCTCTGGCACCACATCTTCTCCAGCCTCCTCATTGTCTGACTTGTGTGCCAGCTGCACAGGCTGCTGGTGCAGCACCACACCAGCCTCCTCGCTGTCGGAATCAGCTACTAGCTGCACAGGCCGCTGACGGGCCCCAACAACAACCGTGTTGCTAACTTAACCACATTCACTTCGCAGCTCTGGCAAGAAAGCTCATAAAATGGGGGGCAAAGCTCACTTAACAAATGTCTCACTTAGCAGCAGAAATTTTGAGCTCCGTCATGGTTGTAAGTGGAGGACTTTCTGCAGTAACCAGGGGGGGGGGAATGTTCCTGATTTTCCTCCTTGACCAGTACCGCCTTCTATTTTTACAACGGCAAAAGATTACATTAGCATTTATTTGCTAAAAATAAGCATCATTCATATGTAGTTCATTACAGAGCGCACGGCATTAAAATCTTAATTTGCTGCTCCCAGTTAAGAAGAAGGTGTTTTAAAAGGCAAATTGTTTTATGCAAAGAATTCACTTGCCGTAGTCACCCCGCAATGTTGCAGTTGCTACATCAACCGCACCGTGTTTTCAAGGGCGTTATTAAGATTTTTCAGTGAACCGGGAAATCAATCAAACAGAATAGAGCTGGAAGGAACCTTGGAGATCGTCTAGTCCAACCCACTTCTCAATCAGGAGACCCTATACCTGGGATGGCGAACCTATGGCACGTGTGCCACAGGTGGCATGCGTAGCCATATCAGTGGGCACGTGAGCTCAGCTCCAGCGTGCTTTTCAGGTCTTCCGGTCCCACCGGAAGTTGGCAAATGGGCCGTTTCTGGCCTCTGGAGGGCCTCTTGGGTGGGGGGAAGGCTGTTTTCACCCTCCCCAGACTCCTAGAGAGGCTCTGGAGTCAGGTGAGAGAGAAAAACGGGCCTACCAGGCCATCGCGTGATAGGAGTGCGGCGGAGTGGAGTGGGTTGCATGGGCATACGCGGGGGTGGGGCACATAGAATTATGGGTGTGGGCATGTGCGCACATGACCCCGCCCTCCTGGCACATGATGGCAAAAATGTTAGCCATCACTGCCTTATACCATTCTGGACAAGTGGTGTCCAGTCTCTTTTTAAAAACCTCCAGTGATGAACAGAGGTGGGATTCACATACTGTCAAACAACACAGCAATTCGCTCGCTCGCGCGCGCCATCCATCCATGCATGTGGCATCAAAAACACAGCGATATAGGACGGGATTGCGCCCTGGCGGGTCTACCCGCAGGTCACCACTACCGGTTCGCCTGAACTGGCCCGAACCGGCTGAATACCACCTCTGGTGATGAAGCACCTACAACTTCTGGTGGCAAGCAGTTCCACTGGTTAATTGTCCTCACGGTTAGGAATTTTCTCCTTAATTCCAGGTTGCTTCTCTCCTTGATTAGTTTCCATCCAATGTTTCTCCCCTTGCCTTCTGGTGCTTTGGAAAATAAGTTGGCCCCCTCCTCTTTGTGGCAACCTCTCAAATATTGGAAGACTGCTATCATGTCACCCCTAGTCCTTCTTTTCTCTAGATTGACCAGACCCAATTCTCGCAACCGTTCTTCGTATGTTTTTGTCTCCAGGATCTTAAACGTCTCTTCTTTGCACTTTTTCCAAAGTCTCAACAGCTTTTTTTGTAATGCAGTGACCAAAACTGCATGCAGGATTCCAAGTATGGCCTTACGAAGGATTTACAAAGCGGTACTGATACTTCTTGATGAATGTATCTTTTATTTTATGTACACTGAGAGCGTATGCACCAAGACAAATTCCTTGGGTGTCCAATCACACTAGGCCAATAAAAATTCTATTCTATTCTATTCTATTCTATTCTATTCTATTCTATTCTATTCTATTCTATTCTATTCTATTCTATTCTCGTGATTTTGATTCTGTGCCTCTGTTAATACAACCAAGGCTTGTATAATGTGACTTCCTATTTTACTTTGGTATTTTTGTATTTTATTCTATAAATTAATAAAATGTTTAAAATAAGATCTCAACCGTAGATGGCAAACGAAGGCTGCAGTATCGCTCGCTGCCACCAGATGGCACCTTTCTCCAAATGTTTACTGAGAAGTCAAAGAATGAATTTTCAGCCACTCGGCTGTATATTTTTTTATAATTTAACATTTCCGCATCTTCTCCGGCGCAACATTCAATAGCGCTTACAGATACTGTCTGTTGAAAGAAGCGTGCAATTATGCAGAGGCTCTTCGATTTTAGGCAATCGCGCTTTCCAGCCGATGGCTGCCACTTCTATATTTAATTCATGTTTTCCACAGATCGGAAACGCAGCTTTGATGGATTAAATTTTACCCAGCCTACGGAAAAATGATTTTGATGAATTATAAGGAACGTGCTTAGGCTGGACTTTTGATTTTCCCAAAGTAAATTGAGTATCGGCTATTGGCTTCTGCACAAAAGCTTCATTTCCTGGAGAGGCCAGTTTGAGAATAGTGGGGTGTTAGAAAGTTTTCAGTTCATCCCTGGTGATCAATTTCCCCCTCCCACCCCCATATCACTTCTGCAGGCCTTTTGGCATTGGGGAGAAATCAAGCAACCTTCTGAAGGGGTATCTATGGGAAACGGGTTTAAAAAATCAATATAGCAGTGTCAGATGCTCATTTTTGCTTTATTTGAAGCTCGCTAGCAACTGCCATAATAACCAAGGGGTAGGGAGCATTGGGGAAGGGAAGAGTAGAGTAGAGTAGAATAAAGTAGAGTAGAATAGAGTTAGAGTTAGAGTAGAGTAGAGTAGAGTAGAATAAAGTAGAGTAGAGTACAATAGAATGGAGTAGAGTAGAATAGAATAGAGTAGAATAGAGTTAGAGTAGAGTAGAATAGAGGAGAGTAGAACAGAGTAGAATAAAGTAGAATAGAGTAGAGTAGAATAGAGTAGAATAAAGTAGAATAGAATAAAGTAGAATAGAATAAAGTAGAATAGAATAGAGTTAGAGTAGAATAGAGTAGAATAAAGTAGAGTAGAATAGAGTAGAATAAAGTAGAGTAGAGTAGAATAGAATAGAGTAGAGTAGAATAGAGGTAGTGTAGAGTAGAATAGAGTAGAGTAGAGTAGAGTAGAGTGGAGTAGAATAGAATAGAATAGAATAGAATAGAATAGAATAGAGTAGAATAAAGTAGAGTACAATAAAATAGACTAGACGAGACGAGACGAGAATAGAATAGAATAGAGTAGAATAGAATAGAGTTAGAGTAGAGTAGAATAGAATAGAGTGGAATAGAGTAGAGTAGAGTAGAATAAAATAGAGTAGAACTGAGTAGAATAGAGTAGAGTAGAGTAGAGTAGAGTAGAGTAGAGTAGAGTAGAGTAGAATAAAGTAGAGTAAATAGAATAGAATAGAGTAGAGTAGAGTAGAATAAAGAAGAGTAGAGTAGAATAGAATAGAATAGAATAACAGAGTTGAAAGGGGCCTCGGAGGTCTTCTAGTCCAACCTCCCTGTTCAAGCAGGAAACCCTACATTATTCCAGACAAAATGGTTGTTCCATCTTGTCTTGAGAACTTCCAGTGATGGAGGAACTGTGGGCTCAATTGTGGTTGTAAGTCAAGGACTTCCCTGTGCAATCCATTCTCAGGTTTATTGTTATCCTAAAATGTGAATTTCCTACAGCTTGCTTATTCTGGGTTTTTTTTTTTTATTCTTTCCATCCCCCAGTTCGGCTCTCACTAGCTGCTGTTTATCCGTTAACTGGCCCCCAGTGGTTTTGACAGAGACGAGCAGCACGATAAATTCAATAAACGAATTTTGTCTGGGAGTTACTTTTAAACAGCAAAATGCAAGGTGTTGCAGAAGCACGCAAGGATTTCAGCCTAAACAAGATAGAACAACCAGTTTACAACTCCCAGTAAAGTAAGTAATGTCCTTTTGAAATTGCAGACACAACCCCGTCCAAAACGCATGTCGTTTGTTAATCTCCCTTAAACAGTGTTTAATATTAATAACGTCCTGCACTGTAAGTCAATGAAAGTTAGAACGCCGGTCGCAGGAAAGACGGAAGGAGCTTCAGCGAGTTTCTTTTTACAGCACTGAATCCATTTTAAATCATTTAAAGAAAGAAAGACGTTTGCAGAATTCCTCACCTTTTCCTCCGAATTGCAAAACAGATGCATAAATACATATATTACGTTCACTTGTTCAGAAGGGGGAGGAAAGGAAAAAAAAAAAAAGAGAGAGAGAGAGAGACGTTTATGTAACTTAAGCCAGACGGACAGGAATTTAAAAAAAGCAAATTAATCATAATTAGGATCACAAACGAAGCATTAAGAGTCAACCCAATCCTCTTAATTGCTTAGTAAGAATTCTGGAATTGCTTGCTTTAATCTTAAAAAAAACAACAACCAAAAAACAAAACAAAAACACCCAAGATAAGATCAAAGGCCCAGAGAACAGACAGAAAGGCTCCAAGAGCATAAACCACTAAACTTCCCAAGAAACAAACCGAGGTTACAACTAACCAAGGTTTGACGGGTTGTGTGCATGCAGCTTTGGGCTTCAATTAAACCGATCAAGCGTTGTTTTGAGAACCCAGACAAGGCAGTTAAATAAATAACTTGAAACGTCCCCGGGAAACAAAAGCAAAAAATAAAATAAAATTAGAGAACATGTTTACATAGATAGATCTGGCTGTAAACAGATCTGTATTTTCATTTTTCAAACTTGGAAACATGCTGGCTGGGGGGGAGGGGGGGAAACCCTGGGAGATGACGGTCATACTTAGGAGTGAGATTCGCAGGGGTTCGGGAGAACCTCTAGCTAAGATTCTGTGCAGTTCGGAGAACCCCCGAACCCCACTCCTGGCTGGAAACAACCAAGCTCAGAGACTACCAAAGACACCACAGACCTCGATCACCTCCTCCTCCTCCTCTTCTTCTTCCTCTTCTCCTTCTTCCTCTTCTTCTTCTTCTTCCTCCCCCTCCTTCTCCTCCTCCTCTTCTTCTTCCTCTTCTCCTTCTTCCTCTTCTCCTTCTTCCTCTTCTTCTTCCTCCTCCTCCTCCTCCTCTTCTCCTTCCTCCTCCTCCTCCTCCTCCCCCTCCTTCTCCTCCTCCTCCTCTTCTTCCTCTTCCCTTTCTTCCTCTTCTCCTTCTTCCTCTTCTTCTTCCTCCTCCTCCTCTTCTCCTTCCTCCTCCTCCTCCTCCTCCTCCTCCTCCTCCTCCTCCTCTTCTCCTTCTCCTTCTCCTTCTCCTTCTCCTTCTCCTTCTCCTTCTCCTTCTCCTTCTCCCTCTTCCTCTCCCTCTTCCTCTTCTTCTTCTTCTTCCTCTTCTCCTCCTTCTTCTCCTTCTCCTTCTTCTTCTTCTTCTTCCTCTTCTTCTTCTTCTTCTTCCTCCTCCTCCTCCTCCTCCTCCCCTCCTCCTCCTCTCCACAAACCCTACTCTCTTCTAGCCCTGATGATAATACCTAGTTTGGTAACGAAACGTCTGCAAGAAAACAACCAAGCTCAGAAACCACCAAGGACCCCCTCATTTTATTGCTCCTTTCATAGCAAGACGCTCTGGTGTCTTCTATGGTCTCCACTTAGACACAGTTGAAATGGCGCCGATTCCCCTCAGGGTCTCGGATCTGGAATCTAAACATTTCATTTAATAAACGAGTTTCTAAGTTTGATCCTGGACCTGTTGTCTGGCTTTTAAATGCCCAAACCCTGACTGTTATTTTCACACCTCTGTCTTGATTGTTACCTCAGAGTTGTTGTTGTTTTTTAAAAAAATCTCTTGTGTCCTAGTTCACACAAGCCTATTTTTGTCCCATCCTTGAAGATGTTAGCGCCATTTTCTTCTTCTTCTCATTTCTTTCCATTGGACCAATGACTCATCCCGGCTGATATCTGACATTCTCAGTTGTTCTCTCTGCATATTTTAGAAATTCTCTCTCTTTCTCTCTCTCTCTTTTTTTTTTGGCCATGTTTTAAACTTTCTCTGCTATTCCTGCAGAATCTAGAGAATTCTAGATCTCAACAGAATTTACCGGTCGTTCCTCGACTTACAACAATTCGCTCAGTGGCGGTTCGAAGTTACATCGGCACTGACAAAAGAGATTTATGGCCGTTTTTCACACACTTAACGACCGTTGCAGCCTCCCAGAGGTCACGTGATTGACATGCGTGTTGGAAGCCAGCTGGGAAGGCTGCAAATGGTGACCACATGTCCCCCCCCGGGGGCCCTACAACTGTTGTCGTTACACAAAGGTCGCAAGCGTGGGTCCAAATTTGGATCACGTGATTCTGGTCATAAGGGTGAGGACCAGACGTAAGTCTCCCTCCCCCTTTTTTTTTTAGTCTGTTGTAACTTCAGACGGTTGCTAAACAAATGACCGTTTATATCTTCAATGTTTTTAGTCACTTTGGCTGCATTCTTCAGCAGTAAGTCGTAAGGCCCATTTTTTTTCTAATGTGGTCGTAACTTTGAATGGTCACTAAACAAACAGTTGTAAGTCAAGGACTGCTGTGTTTCCCTGAAAACAAGACCCTATCTTATATATTTTTTGCCACCAAAAAAGGTACCAGGTCTTATTTTTGGGGTGGGGGGAATGTCGTCCACTGATTCACCTCACTTGCATGCATCGCCCCTGGCCTCCTTTTCACTGTCAGAGGCCTTCAGGAACTTCTTCGGCTTCGGAGAGTTGCAACTAGGCCTCGCACACCTCGGCCCATTTCTTTTGCAGCCGGCAAGGGTTTCCTGAAGACCTACAGAGATCTCTGTTATTGGCTAGAGCAGAGGTCACCGATCGGTGGTCCGTGAACCACCGGTGGTCCACGAAAAAATTTTGGTGGGCCTCAAATTATGGTCCCTCGGCCAGATACATACAATGAACGTTTGTGTTGCTGCAGAGAGTCTCCCCCTTTGGGGACCTTTTTGTATGGGTTGGAGGGGGGCAGAAATTCTAACTCGGGGTCTGCTTCAGCCTCCTGGTGTGGGACTTTGGGTGAAGGCTGGAGGGAAGTGCCACTGGTGGCAAAGAGACGGAGGGCCTCGTTCCAGTGGGACTGCATCATGGCCTGGAACTGGCTGACCATCTCATCCCACTGAGTCTCCAGGTGCCGGTACCTGGCCTTGCACTCCCACAGGTCTTCCCTCTGCTTGGAAAGCCTATGCTCCTAGTCCTCAGTGAGGTGCCTCTGCTGAGCCTCCTTCTCGGTCAGATCCAATTTGAACTGAGCTGTTTTGCCAACTCTTTCTCGTGGTGGCTGCTTAGCTCCAACAACTGCTTCCTGTTGGGTCATTAAGGAGCCCGGGCAGGCAGGTGAGGAGTAGCTGGGAGGGGAGGAGTGAGTAGAGGCCAGCAAGGCGCCCCTCAATATGAGTGACATCGAGTTTACCACGCCCACCCAGTCACATGACCACTTAGCCATGCCTACCCAGCCAGTCATTAGGCAGATCATATTAGTGGTCCGCGGGATTTAAAATTATGAATTTAGTGGTCCGTGAGGTCCAAAAGGTTGGTGACCCCTGGACTAGAGAGACCTTCAGGAAGGCCGAGTTGTGCGAGGCCTGGCTGCAACTATTCGAAGGTAAGTAGTAGGGCAAGTCCACTTCCCACATCCCCACTCTAGCTTAATTTTTACCTGTGCACCCTGGAGTGGGCGGAGTCTTAATTAGGGCTTATTTTGAGAGTAGAGCTTATATTGGGCGCACGTGTAAAAATCAAGCTAGGACTTACTTTCTGAGTAGGTCGTATTTTTGGGGAAACACGTTACCTACAACAGCACAGATGAATGGAGCCCAATTGAGGCCAGAATCATCCTTATCCTAAAAAAAAAGAGGGTCACAGTTAATAAAACAGCTAGGATTCCTCTGAAACAGAAAGAAGTCTAGTTTAAGCTTACTTTGATAAATTATTAAAATCTGTCGGAAATAATGATATGCCCTTTTAGTGCTCGAACCTGGATTACAACACTATTAACCTAGGTCAGAATCAAATCTGACCTAGATTACATTATGCAGGCAGTCCTCGACTTACAACAGTACGCCCAGTGACAATTCGAAGTTAAAACGGCACTGAGAAAAGTGACTTATGGCCATTTTTCACACTTACGACTGTTGCAGCATCCTTAGGGTCAACGTGACTTACATTCGGATGCTTGACAACCGACTCACATTTATGACAATTGCCGTGTCCCAGAGGAATCACGTGATCCCCTTTTTGTGACCTTCGGACAAGCAAAGTCAACGGGGAAACCAGACTCACTTAACAACCGTGCGGCTGATTTAAGAAGCGCAGGGATTCACTTAAAAGAATGTGGCGAGAAAAGTCGTAAAATGGGCCCAAACTCGCTTAGCCGATGTCTCGCTTAGCGACATAAATGTTGGGGCTCAATTGTGGGTCGTACGTTGAGACCGACCCGTCTTATTAAATGCAAGCAGGTAAGAAGCCACAACGTACTATAAACGAGGAATCCGCCAAGCCAAGATCAGTCCAATCTAAACCACTTTCACAAAACAGCAAAATGAGCCTCTCTAAGCGGAAACTTTCCTGGCTCAGATGAGGCTATAAATTTTTACAGCCCTCCAAAGTCAATTTTAGCATCTGAGCTTCTCATCTTAATATACTCACTGACAGCAATTAGTGCATCGTGTTTCTTATAAATGGCAAACCTGATGCTCTTTTGAAATGTTTGTGTTGCGGGGTGCGAATCAGGAGATGCAGATCGAACGTTGCAGGGTGAGCTTTCGGAGTCAGGTATGCGGCAGGTTTCCAAGGTGTCAACAACAACAACAACGAAAAAGGCCACTCGCAAATTATTTAGTGTATCTGCCATAAATAACCGGAGGTGTTGAGTGTGTGAACGCAACGGATGGTTCTAACGTGAGAAAAAAAGAAACCGGACGGTGTTAGGAACAGCCTACTCCTCGTTCTGGAAATTGGGGGGTGGTAGATTTTGAGGGTGGAGGTTCATTCTCCGAGCTTGTGGGTTGGTTTCCGAATGTTTCATTACCTGGTTAGGTAACATCTTCAGGCATTCTTCTGTTGATAAGGTCTTCAGTTGTGGGTGTATCAAGTGAGGGTCTCGTGATAGGGAGGTTACACCAGGTTAGGTCATTGTGAGGTGAATGGCTGGTAGGGGGGGCTTGTATGGATTGTTTGAGGGTCATTGATTTCGCTGATTGGCTGTGTGGTTGATGTGGATTCTGAGGGGTTCATAGGATGGTTGTAGGTCAGTGTGTCGGTTGATGGGATTTGTTGTGGCCCGTACGTGGCCTGTGTGGCTGGTGGCTGATTCAGACAGCGAGGAGGCTGGTGTGGTGCCGTGCCAGCAGCCTGGGCAGCTGACACTCAAGTCAGACAATGAGGAGGCTGGAGAAGATGTGGTGCCAGAGGCGGGGATTCAGCCAGGGCCTTCAGAACCTCCAGAAGCTCCCATAAGTGAAGAGGACAAAGAGGAGGAGCCTCTTCTCGATGCACGGGCGTGCAGAGCTGCCAAAAGGTAGGAGTGGCTCCTCAGGAGGAGGTCTCCTTGAGAGTAAGGCTTGGGGCTAATTGGCCACTCCTTTAGCCTATTTAAGGAGGAACGCCGACTGAAGCAATTTGCAGGGAACAACTTCATTCACTCTCCTTCGTGCCTTGATCTTAATTCTCTGCAAATTATTTCTGGGCTTTCTGCCAACCATAGTAAGATTAAGATTATTTATTCTTTGAATTCTTGTAGGCTCTTAAGAAAGTGAATTAGCAGCCTTTGCTTGGAAAAAAAAACTGATTTAATTTAGTAAACTAAGGTTTGTACAGACTTTGTGTGTGCTGCGTTCTTTGGGGTCCGTAGCTGGGGCAGAACAGGATTGCTTTTGGAGGGCCAAACTAGGTAACATCTTCAGTGGAGTTTAGGGGATGTCACTGTTGATGTTCTTCTGCTTATAAGGTCTTCAGGTGTGGATGTGTCAAGTGAGGATCTTGTAATGGGCCTTGTGATGGATCAGGTGTGACTCATCAGTGAGTCTTGTGATGGGGAGGATACATCAGGTGAGGGTCATTGGGGGTGGGTGGGTAAAGTGCTGGTTGGGGGCAGGGGTTGGTATTCACTTACTTTCCCTACTGAGAAATGCTACTTCTGATCATCTAAGAATATAGCCAGGTTAAAAAAAATCAGGTATAGAAAGTCCAGAGTCGCTGGATAAGGAGATGGGTGGCATATAAATTTAATAAAAATATAACCAGGTTAAAATTCCACATTGATAACCCAGTTTCAAATAACTGGATGATTTCTAGGCTGTGTTGAGACTCTTGAAAAGAGTGCAGAGAAGAGCAACGAAGATGATTAGGGGACTGGAGGCTAAAACATATGAAGAACGGTTGCCGGAATTGGTAGGTCTAGTTTAAGAAGGACTAAGGGTGACATGAGAGTAGTCTTCCAATATATGGTGGGCTGCCACAAAGAGGGGCCAAGCTATTCTTCAAAGCCCAGAAAGCAGGACAATGTTGTGACCTAGGCTTACTGAATCATTACAATACACAATTAGTCCCAAACAAACCTATTTTATTGTAACAGCTGAGAATTACGTTCATTCCCAGCTGAGTCCCAATTAGTTGTAAAACCAGTCCTTCGGAAGAAGTCCTTCAGAATAATCACCAACCTTTATCTTCTTTGACACTCTGCCAAAGGCCTTACTTGGCAAAGCCCCACAAAGTTCAGAAACAAACAAGAGATGCCGACTGGAAACAGAGTTAGCAACGTTGCTTTCCTGCAAAAGGCCCAAGTGCCTTTGTTTCTCTTTTAAGCCTTATGGGAGGGGCCAATCATTTCCTGGCCTTACTCCCGAGTCGTCCCTTTTGCTTTAACTGCTCTTGCCTTCTGGCAGCTCTGTGCATGCGTGCACTAGGAACAGGCTCCTTCTGTTCCTCTGCCTCTCTGCTGTCTGACTCAGGGGGCTCCGGAGTCCGTGCATCACTCCCAGATGGCCCTGGCCCCATCTCTGCCTCCGACGCAGAGCTGTTGTCTGGGCCTTCCCCTGACTCCAGGAAGAGACTCTTCAAGAAGAGACTGGACAGTCACTTGTCTGGAATGCTAGAGGACTTTCTGCTTGAGCAGGGATTGGAGCAGAAGTCCTCCAAGATCCCTTCCAATTCCGTTGTTCTGTTATTCAGTAGAGTAATGTATGGCTGGGAGGCTTGGGCCATAAGCAAGGCTGAGCACTGAAGAATTGGTAGTTTCAAGTTATTGGTGTTGGGGAAGACTCTTGAAAGTCTCTTGGACTACAAGAAGATCAAATCCTTCCATCCTAATGGAAATCAACCCTGACTGTTCTTTAGAAGGACAGAAACTGAAGCTGATGCTCAAAGACTTTGGCTATAAAATGCGAAGAGAGGGCTCCTTGTAGAAGACCTTGATGTTGGAAAAGACGGAAGGCAAAAGGAGAAGGGGACGGCAGAGGAGGAGATGGTCATTGATGGGGTAGAGTGGAGTGGAGTGGAAGGGAAGAGAAAAGAAGAAAAGGGAAGGGAAGGGAAGGGAAGGGAAGAGAAGGAAGAGAAGAGAAGGAAGAGAAGAGAAGACTGAAATGGAACAGAACAGAAAATTGGAATGGAACAGGACAGAACGGAATGGAACAGAATAGAAAATTGCAATGGAATGGAATGGAGTGGAGTGGAATAGAGTGACTAGGTGAACTGACTCAGTGGCTAAGACACTGAGCTTGTCGATCAGAAAAGTTGGCAGTTCGGTGGTTCGAATCCCTAGTACAGGTCTCCTGTGTGAGCAGGGGGTTGGACTGGCTGACCTCCAAGGTCCCTTTCAACTCTGTTACTGTTAAAAGAGTAGAGTAGAGTAGAGTAGAGTAGAGTAGAGTAGAGTAGAGTAGGGCAGAGTAGAGTAGGGTAGAGTAGAAAATTGGAATGGAATAGAATGGAATGGAATGGAACGGAACGGAACAGAATACAGTTTTATTTCTGCTTTTTAAATTTTGTATATATGTATTTTATTGTTGGCTGTTCACCGCCCTGAGTCCTTCGGGAGTAGGGCGGTATATAAATCAAATAAAAGTAAAGTAAAGTAAGTAAAAGTTCTTTATTGGCCAAGTGTGATCGGGCGCACAAGGAATTTATTTCCAGTGCCTAAGCTCTCAGTACACACACAAACAACCACGAAGCGATCGATCATTAATCATAGTTACAATGAAGATGAACTTGGGTAAAGGTGGTTTGGGGGTGGTTTGGGGTGGCTCGGCCCATGGAGTCACGAAAAGTCGGACACGACTTAACAACCGAACAATAGCACAGGCCCGGAAGTGTGGGCAGTTTCCTTGCCTTCCTGCCGAATATCAAAAATCCTACATTGAGGATTCATCTATTGAATTCCGGGAATTTCCCCCCTGCAGTCCCAAATTAACACCCAATAGAGAAATGAATGACCTTAAAAATACTCCTACATCTCCGGATTAAAAAAAGATGCTAAAAAAGAGTTACGTGCTGTTGGTTTTCGTTTTGTTTTTTTTGACACATCCTCCAGAAATATTCTTTGCTGTCTTATGTGGAAACTTTTTAATTCCGCAGTTACATTTCATTGCATTTTATTTCGGGAACATTCTCCCACCCGTCTAATCTGCTGGGAGTGCACCTTTTTAAAAGAAATATCACGGCTCGCTTATTAATTAGAAACAATTTAAAATTGCTGCTCCGACTGACTGTTGCCAGTCGGAGCAGCAATTCCTGAAATTTTTAGATCTAAGATAAGCTATTGTCAAGGGACAAAGAGCGATGGGTTGCATAAAACCTCTTTGATCTTGCAACTTCTGTTTAATAGCTTGGAGGTCTCTCTCTCTCTCTTTTTTTTTTCCTGGCAGAAATGTTTGAAGGGGAGGAAAAAAATCGCGATGATTAAAACGGTACTGTTCTTAACTTAGCTAAGATATCGGGCTAAGATAATATTAATTAAGGAACCTGCTCGATTTCTCACATAAGCAGAAGACAAGTCCTTTTGAAGATCTTCCCTACTGCTAGAAACTCAACCAACCAATCACAGATGAGGTCAGGGGTGGGATTCTACCGGTTCAGACCGGTTCGGGCGAAACGGTAGCTCCGACGATCAGTTGGGAGCGAACCGGTTGTTAAGTGAATCTGGCTTCCGTGTTGACTTTGTTGGTAAGACGGTCGCAAAAGGGGATCACATGACTCCGGGACACTGCCACTGTCATAAATGTGAGTCAGTTGTCAAACATCTGAATGTAAATCCTGTGACGATGGGGGAGACCGCAACCGTCATAACTGTGAAAAACGGTCCTAAGTCACTTCTTTCAATGTCGTTGTAACCTTGAACAGTCACTAAAATGAACCGTCGTAAGTTGAGGACCACCTGTAATCACGGCTCAGAATCGGCATACATTCTTCCATCAGCTCTTTTTCCTTTAATACATGAAAATGGGACCATTTTTTGATGGTTCTGCTTTGGGTGTTTTTTAGAGTGGCAGGCAGCTAGGTAAAGGTAAAAGTTCCTCTCGCGCATATGTGCTAGTTGTTCCCGACTCTAGGGGGCGGTGCTCATCTCCGTTTCAAAGCCGAAGAGCCAGCGCTGTCCGAAGACGTCTCCGTGGTCATGTGGCCGGCATGATTCAACGCCAAAGGCGCCATGGAACGCTGTTCCCTTCCCACCAAAGGTGGTCCCTATTTTTTCTTCTTGCCTTTTTTACCTGCTTTCGAACTGCTAGGTTGGCAGAAGCTAGGACAAAGTCACGGGAGCTCACCCCGTTACGTGGTGCTAGGGATTCGAACCGCTGAACTGCCGACCTTTTGATCGACAAGCTCAGCGTCTTAGCCACTCAGCCGCCGCGTCCCTGTGGCAGGCAGCTACCAGAGAAATTCTCACGTCGATTTGGGATAAAACAGGCAAAATGAGAATTCTTCCTTCTCTATTTTTAAAAGGTTTCTGTGATACGTCTAGAGCGGCTGGTGTTCCAAGTACTGAATTTTGTCACGTCATGTTAAATTAGAATATATTCATTGTATTACAGTCTATTAATAGTATTTTGCATGTTCTGATAGATATTATACTGGCTCCGGAAAAAGAAACGGAGATAATAAAGTCTGGAAGACCAGTATTTGGCCCGGATCCGGCCTGTGGGCCTTGTGTTTTCTGGTTTACTGGAACAACATATTTACTCTCCAGAAGGAGTCAAACCAAAAAAAAAAGAACAACCCAAAATAAAACTATACAATTAGAGTATTTGAACAGAGCTAGCCCTCAATTTACAACTATTTATGTAGTGAATCATTCGAAGTTACAACGGCGCTGAAATTAGTATTTTTCAAGACAATGATATAAAGGAAGTGTTTTATTATATGTAGCTTTGGATATAATTTAAGGGATAGCCTTTGGAGGGTTATATTTTGAAGAATGTTTTATTGAAGTAAAAATGTTTAACTAAAAATGGATAGCTTTTTAAAAGTTATTGAGGTATCAAAATGGTTAGTTTAAAATTTAATGGATAGCTTCCTGAAAGTTTTGAAACTTACATTTTGAAGAATGAATTTTAAGATTTAGAAATAACTTAACCCAATGGATTAACAGTATCTCGGAGGTTATATTCTGAAGAATGTTTTATCACAATCAGAAATTGGCACGTGGTTTATGAATGACCAAAGAGGATAAATGTTTAATTTAGAATTTTGCTAGGGAGTAATGCTGAAAAAGAAGGTATGGAAAGGATTTTAGTAATAAATGTGAAATGTGATAAGATAATTTATAAAAGGAAGGTTGATGAATAACTTTTAAAAGGGGAGTTAAAAGAACGTGAGGGAGTTTTGAATCTTGTAGTAAGTTAGCATATTTTACCTTAGATGTTCTGTCCCCGTACCATGCACGCACCCAACCAGCCAGCCAAGGGTTAAATAAATTCTTCAAACCCACAACGTCAGTGATAAGGAACTTGGCAGCAACTCCGTGGCTGCCTGCCAAGAGCTTTTACTCCGATAACACGGACAAAAATACACACAGTTTGAATTAAATCCACGGCAAATAGATGTTGTGTCCGAAGGTGCAAGTGCCTAACCAGAGATTAGCTTTGTCTGTCACAGAATCCGAATGGCTACCACACTCCCTTTTATAGCCTGTGGGGTGTGGTCCAGTGACTCATCTTAATCTCTGGCACGCCTCCTTTTCTGCTGCTCACGCTTGTCTCTCCGACGCTGGCGTGGGTCCAACCACAATGTTTCTTCGTCACTATCCGAAACACCTGGCTCCTGGCCAATCTCTTCTCCTTCGGGAGATACCTGAGGCATTGCCAGAGAGGAAGGTCCTGGAGAGGGAGGCCTGGCCGTCTCCTCTCCTTCATGTTCAGAGCCTTCTTCCTCCAATAAAATAGGCTCGGAGGACGGAGCCACAACATTAGGTTTGTTAAATGTTATACCCTGTTTTTGCTCTGGGAAGTCGGGTGTGTGTGGAGAGGGGTGGGTTGAAGGTTGTGTGGGGATGAAATTGTTGTAATTTTTTTAATAAAATAAAAAGATAGAGAAGTGTATTAATAGAGAAGTAAGAAATGTGGGGGAAATGTTATAATAAATGAAATGATAATATTAAGATATGATAAATATTGGCGGAGCAAGAAGAAGACACAAAAGATGTATTTAGATGATACAATGAATGATTGATTATGTATTGTTTGTTTGTTTATAAAAAATAAAAACTTTTTTTATATATAAAAAAAGTTACAACGGCGCTAAAAAAAAAGTGACTTACGACCGTTTTTCACACTTACAACCGTTGCAGCATCCCCGCGGACATGTGATCAAAATTCAGACGCTCGGCAACTGTCTCGTATTTATGACGGTCGCAGAGTCCCTGGGTCACGTGAACGAGTTTTGGGGACCTTCTGACCAGCAAAACTAAAGAGGAAGCCAGATTCACTTAACAACCGTGTGACTAATTTAACAATGACTCATTTAACGACCATGGTAAGAAAGGTTGCAAAACGGGGCACATCTCACCGAACCGTTTTGCTTAGCCACATCGATTTTGGGCTCCATTGTGGCCATAAGTCGAGGACTACCTGTAATGAGCAGCTGGAAATGGAATATTCAGATTCAATGTAGATGTTTACAAAAGGTACATCGCTGGATGTATCCCATCCAGTCGCCATCGATTGTCAGCTGGTTTTATTTTCAGGTTAATCAAATGCTGGTTTTTGTGGCATTCTTCTTGCCTTCCTCCTTTTTTTGGGTTATGCGGAGAGAATCAAATGAATAAATAACAGATTATAGCGTGGGGCACCCATTAATAACGGTTTTATGAGACTATTCCTTCTGGTAGCTCCAGGGAGCTGCAAATTACATCTCTAGATAGTGTCTTACTGCCAGCTGCTGGGTCCCCTAAATTCTGACAAACGTTCCCCAAATGTGCCATTTTCTCGTAACACGGCGTATAAACCTTCCAATGTGCAGCTCCTTAATTACAGCCCGAAGCAATATAATCCAGGGAAAACTTTACCACTGGAGGATCAATATAACATTCAATGCGTTATTAAGGGGGAAAATTCCGCTTTAAAAAAAAAATAGCACAAAAAGTGGGTAGATTAAACTCTTTTTTATGTTGCTTGAATAATAAGAATCTTTTTCCCCAGGTAATTTAATACAGGTAAGTTTTTTCCCACCCCTCCCTCTTTCTTTATCGTATCATTTTGTTTTACTGTAACGATTCTGTATCTTTTAAAAAGCTGCATAATATATAATAATGGTTCCAGTGACATTCAGAGGTGGTATTCAGCCGGTTCGGGCAAACCGGTAGCGGACATCACGGGTGGGCCCACTCACCTGCCCCGACACTATGCCATACTGTTTAGCCAGGCTTTTGAGACGGGGCGCATGCGTGGAAGGCGCGCATGTGAGCAAAGCACATGCGTGGACGGCTGGGCGTATGTGCAGAAGGTGTGCGCATGAACTGAGTGTGCGCACATGCAGTGAACCGGTAGTAAAAATAACTGAAACCCACTGCTGGCGACCTAGCTGTTTAGTTTATATATATTATCATCGTGGGGACAGGAAGCAAGGAAAGGTGATCACGATGTCCCTAAGGAGCTTTTTCAAGAGGCAACTGGACTTCTTTTTTCCCTTGAAGAGGTTTCGCTTCTCATCCGAGAAGCTTCTTCAGTTCTCACTTCCTGACAGTGAGAACAATAAACCAGTGGAACGACTTGCCTCCAGAAGCGGTGGGTGCTCCAACCCTTTGGAGGTTTTTAAGAAGAGACTGGACAACCACTCGTCTGAAATGGTATAGGGCAGTGATGGCGAACCTATGGCCATATCTGTGGGCACGTGAGTGTTGCCCTAGCTTAGCTCCAGCGCGCATGCGTGCACTGGCCAACTGATTTTCAGGCCTTCTGGTCCCACCGGAAGTCGGGAAACGGGCCATTTCCAGCCTCCGTGGGATAGGGAAGGCTGTTTTAGCCCTCCCCAGGCGCCAAGAAAGCCTCTGGAGCCTGGGGAGGGCGAAAAACTGGCTTACCTGGTCCACCATGCCATCGCGTGCCAAAAGCGGGGAAAGCTTGGGGGAGGGTTATGCACACATGTGGGGGGGCGGGGTGTGGGTGCGGGCACACACATGCGCAATGCCCCCGCTCTCCCCCCGCTTTTGGCACGCGACAGCAAAAAAGGTTAGCCATCACTGGTATAGGGTGTCGGACTAGAAGACCTCCAAGGTCCCTTCCGACTCTGTTATCCTGCTACTGTTATGTGATAGATAATCCGTTTTGTAAATTAAATGAATAATTTAATTTAGCTAGAGAGGGGGGGGAAATTAAGCTACGTATACTAGTTACATGATAAAAGTAGTGAGGTGGCCTAGAGGTAGAGCTCTCGACTCACAATCAGGAGGCTTTGAGTTCGATCCTAGGTAGAGGCAGATATTTTTGAGAATATATCTGCTGAATTTAACTCTGCATTGGCGACAGGAACGGCATCCGGCCAGTAAACACCAGCTCCATTCAGTAACCCAGACTCTACCTCGCAAGGGATTATGGGGTCATTAAATGGAGATGATGATGATGATGACGATGCTAATTACGTGATGGATAATCCATTTTCTAAAATAAATGAAGAAATAAAGAGGGCTAGGCAGGAACAAAAGCATTAAAGCCAGCTATGCTTGTGCTAACACGAGGGTTGCAGAGCACTTTAACAAACACACAAATGACAACTTCGGCTTTTTAAATCCGAACTTGGGAAAAGGAACATCTGTAATGCGCTGCATGAGGTATTAAGCATGCTACTCGGGTCGCAAAACCACAGCAGAAGCCATGCAAAGATGGGGGGGGGGGTGTTTTTGGCAGAAGCACACAAAAACTCCACCGCACCGTTCAGCAAATCATGCTTACACTTACATTAGTGTCATACTCCCTTTGCCTTACGCATTTCCATCGTCTGCACAGGAAGGGGGGGGAAAAAAACCAGAAAGAAGAGCTGAAAAGGGCTACTCACATGCACAGGCTAGAAAATTCATTTTCCAATCGGTCAATCGCATGGAAATATAAAGATAGATAAATAAATATAAAGATCTCCACACGTATAAATCGGTCCGGAGGATTGTTAGTACCATCTAGCGGTTAGGCTCAAAGACGCTGGAGGCTCTGAGTACGTTACCAATTTGTATACCGGACGTCTTCGACTTACAACAATTCGTTTAGTGACCGTTACAACAGTTACAACAACACTGAAAAAAAGTGACTTATGACCGTTTTTCACACCTAGGAGACACTGCAGCTTCCCCACGGTCACGTGATCAGAATTCAGACAATCGGCAACTGGCTCCTATTTATGATGGTCGCAGTGTCCCCCGGTCTTGTGTTCTCCTCTTGCAACCTTCGGACAAGCAAAGTCAACAGGGAAGCCAGATTCACTTAACATTCCCGTTACTTGTCAGGGATGCCCTAATTAAACCCTTCCCCCCAGGGTGTGTCATCAATCACATTCGCCAACGGAGCAATTTTGCGGGTTGTAGAGGTCACTCCCCTCCGGCTGCTGTAGGTAACCCTGGGATACAGCCTTGAGAGAGATAAGCATGGAATGTGCATCTGTCTTTAGCTGCTATGCCATTTTGCTGGTTTCCCATCTCCCCTGGCCTATGGCAACTCGAGAGCAGGCCAGGGATGCTTTGCAAGTTGACATTACTAAATTTACAAGTGCAGCGATTCAGTTAACAACTGTGGCAAGAAAGGTTGTAAAACGGGGCGAAATTCACTGGACACCTGTCTGGCTTAGAAATTTTGGGCTTGATTGTAGTCATAACCCGAGGATTATCTATACTTTCTCTGTGGCCACCCAGAAATCAGAACATTGTGGGCTAACAAACTCATCATGGGTGACAAACTCAATTTCATTGAGGGCCGCATCAGGGTATTTGACCTCAGGGGGCCCGGGGGGGGGCATGGCCAGGGGATGTGTGGCAGTGGTGCGACAGCCTCCTGCAGCCCTCTGCCAGCGAAAATGGAGCTCGGAGGGACCGTGTGGCAGTGGTGCATTTTCACTGGCGGAGGGCTGCAGGAGGCCATCACTGTTGAAAACGGAGCTTGGGAAAGCTGCATGCGGCCCACCCGAGCTCCATTTTCACTGGCAGAGGGCTGCAGGAGGCCGTCGCGGTTGAAAACAGAGGTCGGGAAGGTTGTATGCGGCCAACCCGAGCTCCATTTTTACTGGCAGAGGGCTGCAGGAGGCCGTCGCGGTTGAAAACGATGCTCGAGAGGGCTGCATATGGCCCTACCGACCTCCGTTTTCACTGGCAGAGGCACCACAGGCCGGTCCTTTGCTGTTTCCACGGCAGCCCCGTGGACCAGATCTAAGCACCCCGCGGGCCAGATCTGGTCTACGGGTCTTGAGTTTGACACCCCTGATATAGGTAGTTCTCAACTTATAGGTAAAAAAGTTATCTTCAACCTACAACTGGACTCTTAGTGACCATTTAAAGTTATAATGGGCCACTCCGGGGCTACCTATAACAAGAACTTAAAAGTTCTGATGGCTGAACCCCACAGTCACATGATCATATTTTCGGTGCTTAGCAACTATCCCAAATTTATGACCGTTGGCATCATGCTGTGGTCACGTGACTGCCAGAAAAGTTTCATTTCATTTTGTTCCGCGCTAAGTATCTGAAGAGGGGTGAATCCAAAGGTCTAACAGGCCGGCCATGCTCATGTGATCATGGTGTCAACCATCTTAAGAGAACCCCAATATTTGCAGAAGAAAAATGTTGAAGAAAGAAAGTTAATATGACAAAAGAAAGTGGTAAAATATTTATGATGGAATGAATGAATGAATGAATGAATGTAATAATTTGCTTTACTTCAAGGGGCTTTATGGAGAATAAGAACTTTAATCTTTAACTATGTGTTCCTTTTATAAAGTTGATATTGCCCATTGTCTCCCATACCTGGACTGCCATCTGTCAGAAATGTTAGGGTCTCCTGCTTCAGCAGGGGTTTGGATTAGAAGACCTACAAGCTCCCTTCCAAATATGTTTTCCATTCCATTCCATTCCATTCCATTCCATTCCAGTCCATTCTAGTCCAGTCCAGTCTAGTCTAGTCCAGTCCAGTCCAGTCCATTCTTATTATTTTTTCTTATTTTCTTCTTCTCTTCTCTTCTCTTTCTTCTTATTTCTTATTTCTTATTTCTTATTTCTTATTTCTTATTTCTTATTCTATTCTATTCTATTCTATTCTATTCTATTCTATTCTATTCTATTCTATTCTATTCTATTCTATTCTATTCCTATTCCTATTCCTATTCCTATTCCTATTCCTATTCCATATTTTTTATTCCATTCCATATTTTCTATTCCATTTCATTCCATTCTCAGATAGTCCTCGACTTACAATAGTTCATCTAGAGTCCGTTAAAAATTACAACGGCACTGAAAAAAGTGACTGTTGGGTTCCGACGGATGCCCTAATTAACTCATGAGCCTCGAGCCAAGTTTCAAAAGAAATCCAGTTATTTATTAGGAGCAACATATCAGCAACTATCGGAATGAAGTCAACTCTGCTGCACGTAATTTACAGCTCAACTTTGACCCTGTTTCCCCACTCCTCTGAAGCTGTGTCATAAATCACATTCTCCAACGAGGCACTTTCGCGGGCTGTAGAAAACGCACCTCACAAACCGGCCCTGGTAATCTGAGATCCAACCTTGAAGAAGGTATGTCTGGAATGTGCTTTTCAGTTCTCCCCCCTTTCTGCCCATGGCAACTCAAGAGCAGACCAGAAATGCTTTGCAAGTTGACAGTGACACGATCATTTTTCACACTTACGACTGTTGCAACATCTCCATGGCCACGTGATCAAAATTCAGACGCTCAACAACTGACTCATATTTATGACAGTTGTAGCGTCCCGGGGTCACATGATCTCCTTTTGCAACTTTCTGACAAGCACAGTCAGAAAGGGGAAGCCTGATTCACTTAACAACCGTGTTATTACCTCAATAACTGCAATGATTCGCTTAACAACTGCGGCAAGGAAGGTCAGAACACGGGAACTCGTCTCTTTTAACAACTGTTTCGTTTAGTGACATAAATTTTGGGCCTCAGTTGTGCTTTTAATTTGAGGAGTAACTGTACTGGCTCGGTAGGGCTGCATATGTTATTCAAGTAAAAAAACTTTTAAGGGAACCTTCTAGAATAATTGAGACTATTCTAAGGCAATTGGTATTTTCATCAAGACGGAGATCTCTATCTAGAGGTCACTCACCAAAATGAGATTTCCAAAAGACTATTTCTACATTATTCGTTCCTGTCTGTAAACAAAGGCAGGGACTATCTCGGTCTGCATATTATTTTGCTTTATCAACTAATTATCATTTATAGCTGTGCAGCATTATAGAGGACAGCCGATAATGATAAAACGGTTTGGAGAAGTTGTCATTTATAAACAAAGAGGAGGAGAAGTTGAGCACAGCAATTTGGAAACATACCAGCATATATTTTCTCATCAGTAGCTTGTCATTAAATCTTGCTCTTATCTTCTCCAATATCCCTGCACTCCCAATGCCCTTGCATTTAAACCCATAGTCTTTTGGCAATTCTTCATTTTCCTTTCCTCTTTCTAAGATAGCACAAGATCTGCTTGGATCGGCCTCAAGAACGAAGCAAAATTCCCACTCTTGATCAGTTAGCAGCCTTTATAGGTTTTATATTTGCTCCAAAGCTTATTAAAAGAATAACAGAGTTGGAAGGGACCTTGGAGGTCTTCTAGTCCAACCCTCTGTTTAAGTAGAAAACCCTACAGCATTTCAGACAAATGGCTGTCCAATCCCTTCTTAAAATGCGCCAATGATGGAGCACCCACAGGTTCTGGAGGCAAGTCATCCTACTGATTAGTTGTTCTAAATGTCAGGAAATTTCTCCTTCGTTCTAGGCTGGATCTCTCCTTCATTAGTTTCCCTCCATTGTTTCCAGTCCTGCCCTCTGGAGCTTTGGAGAATAGACTGATCCCCTCTGCTTTGTGGCAGCCCCTCAAATATTGGAATACTAAATTACTATACTCTAAAAGAACATTCTTCATCGTTTTGTCGTTCACAGTTCTTTTTAAATCACAAAAACAAATAAATAGTTTATATCAGCCCGTAACACTTTCCCCAAGATTTCAGAACCGGAAAAGACTTCCTTCACCTATTAACAGGGGTGGGATTCAGCCGGTTCGGGCCGGTTCAGGCGAAGCGGTAGTTAAATTGAAGGCTGGCCCCCTCCCCTCCCCACCCCTTCCAGTAGTCCCCACATGCCCCATTTTGGCTCCCAGGTAAGTGCAAGGAGGCTTACTAGGCCCAAAACAGGGTTCTGGGGAGTCCGGCGGCCCCCCCGCATCCCGTTTTCGCTCCCAGGAGGCTTCAAAGAGGCCTCCTAGGCCCAAAATGGAGCACAGGGGGGCGGTATCCCCCTGCGGCCTGTTTTTACTCCTAGGAGGCTGCAGGGAAACCTACTAGGCCCAAAATGGGGCACGGGGGGCGCATCCCCCCCGCAGCCCATTTTTGCTCCCAGGGGGATGCAGGAGGCCGAGTGCTGCCTGTCACAACCCCTGGCCACGGCCACCACAGCCATGGCCACCCAGCTGGTCATTAGAGCAGAGAACCGGTTGTTAAATTATTTGAATCCCACCACTGCCTATTAAATTTTATAAACTTTGGCTATTCCGTTCCCTGCATTCCGGGGTTACAACTCCGAAAAAGCTCCTTGTTGCCATACAGATTTATCGATGCTCAATTTTCCTTTAAAAGTTTGGAAAAAAAATATGACGAAGAGGAAGCGAAGATTGCGGATTTCTGCGGCTCGAGGCTTAGTTCAGAACGAACGCTGCTGGACTTCCAAGAAACTTTGATTTGAGAATGAAAGTAAATATACATGTCCCAGGATAAATGTTGTAAGCACCAGTCTGGGTTAGTCACCGGGGGGGAAAAAACCCTTTGCTGACCCAGATTGGAATTTGAAACTTTGATTGGTTCCACTAAAAGCTCTAAATTTAAGCACTACCTCCTTCTCCACTGGATTTGAGAATAAATAATCTGGTTTGATGAGCCTCACTTTCCCCCCGATATCAGAAAAGTTCTTTTTTTTTTAAATTGATTTATATGCCGCCCTTCTCCGGAGACTCAGGGCGGCTTACAATGCGTTAAGCAATAGCCTTCATACTTTTGTATATTTATACAAAGTCAGCTTATTGCCCCCACAAACTGGGTCCTCAATTTACCTACCTTAGAAAGGATGGAAGGCTGAGTCAACCTTGAGCCTGGTGAGATTCGAACTTACAGTAATTGCAGACAGCTGGTGTTAATCACAATGCTATTAGTCTGCTGAGCCACCAGGCCCGTTTAAATGCTTCCTACAAATAGGGGCACTCTGTGTAAACCAGGACGTTAGACGGATTGTTAAAAACCATTACTTAGGAAACGGGTTTACCAAAGCAAGATTCTCAGGGGATACCCATAGAAGGATCGGAAGAAGATCGTGGTTTAATATCTTGTTCCAGTAAAAGGAACCACTTTGCTGAAATGTCAGCATTGTTTTATTCATAGCCTGCTTAAATCTAGGCAAGTGAGTCTAAAAAGCTTTATATGGGGCAGTCTGAAAAGATGGCGGAGAAAGCATCTGGAACGTGTTAAACACGATGCGAATTCTGCATCAGCTGCTTGGCTTCAAAGAAGTCAGAGTTATCCCTTTGGGGTCTCTGAATCAAAGTTAAGGATGCTGCCAGATTTTGTTAAATTACGGCTGCTAGCAGACCCGACACTTACAGCTAATGGTAAGAGTTATAGTTTTATCTGCAGCCTCAGAGTTTCATCGCCTGTCTTGAGTCTAGGATCATGTATTTCCCTACCACCCAAGGGGGCTACATTTGGGCTGGAAAAATCCAGAGAACTACAAAATGGCAGCAGAAAGTTAATGGTTTCCTTCCTTCCTTCCTCTTTTATCTCCTTCCTTCTTTCCCTTTCTCCCTTCCTCCTTCTTCTCATATATGTTCTTTCTTTCTTTCTTTCTTTTCTTTCTTTCTTTTTCCTTCCCCCCTTCCTCTTTTCATATACCTCCTTCTTTCCTTTCTCTTCTTCCTTCTTTCCCTTTCTCCCTTTCTCCCTCTCATATATCTCCTTCCTTCCTCTTCTCATATACCTCATTCTTTCCCTCCTTCCTTTCTCTTTTCATATACTTCTTCCTTCTCTATCTTCTTCCTTTTTTCTCCTTCTCCCTTTCTCCCTCTTCTCATATATCTTTCTTTCTTTCTTTCTTTCTTTCTTTCTTTCTTTCTTTCTTTCTTTCTTTCTTTCTTTCTTTCTTTCTTTCTTCTTTCTTTCTTTCTTTTCCTTCCTTCCTTCCTCTTATATACCTCCTTCCTTCCCTCCTTCCTCTTTTCATATACCTCCTTCTTTCCTTTCTCTTCTTCCTTCTTTCCCTTTCTCCCTTCCTCCCTCTCATATACCTTCCTTCCTTCCTTCCTTCCTTCCTTTCCTCTTCTCATATACCTCATTCCTTCCCTCCTTCCTCTTTTCATATCCTTCCTTCCTTCCTTCCTGTCCGTCCGTTCGTCCGTCTGTCCATCTGTCCGTCCGTCCGTCCGTCTTCTCCTATCTCTTATCTACAGATCCGTTTATATATAGATTTGTACTTATATATCAGCTCCAGAAAACTACCTCTGTCCTCAGCAGAATCTTAATGGGAGAAACAAAATACTTCTTGGTAGTAATTTCTAGATTGAGATTCCATTGTTTAGGGCAGTAAAATTTTTTTAAGGCACTGCAAGGATCTGTGCTCTCTCCTCTCCTATTTAGCATCTACATCGGACCGCTGAATAGTCTGCATTTGTCACCCTGGGCTGAACCATCATCTGGTTGGCTGATGATACCCAACTGTACATTTCTGCTCACACTGAACTGAGCCATTCTGTAGACATCCTCTCCTGGTGTCTGGAGGCTGTGAAGGTCTGGTGCAGGGGTCAGCAACCTGCGGCTCTGGAGCCACATGTGGCTCTTTCATCCCTCTGCTGAGGCTCCCTGTTGCCGGTCGGCTCCACAATTGATAGGGTTTTCGGTTAGGACAGGTAGAGGAAAAAGGATGCTGTGCTAGGAGGAGACTCTATGGTGGTGGCGGTGGTGGGGAACCGGACTTCCGGTTGGCAGAGGAGAAAAACGACGCTGCAGTAGGAGGAGACTCTATGGTGGGAGAACCAGACTTCCGGTCAGCTCCAGAATTGAACAGGGGGCTTCCGGTGAGAACCTTTGTGCCCCTTTGTGACTAACTTAAAAACTGCATTTGCTCAACAACTGTGGCCAGAATGGTTGGAAAATGGGGCGAAACTTACTTAACGGCCGTTTTGCTTAGCTATGGCCATATGTTGGGTCATAAATTGAGGCCCGCCTATGTCGTTAACTGGCCAAGCATCTTGCTCCTATGTATATTTGGTTTTTTTAATTGTATTTTTTTTTAAATTGTAAGCTGCCCAAGAGTCATTGATTGAGATCGGCAGCTATAGAAATGGAATAAATGAATATATTTTGAGAAGGAACTCAGGTTGGAAGTATTACTTAAATATTCTGAGGTTGCAAACTGAATCTATATAGACTATTTGGGAGGGGTTTTTTTTGTTTTGTTTTTTACCTCTAGCCATTTTAATACGTACGGCGCATAGCTGAGCAATCTCAGCAAATTCATGGATGATTGCCTGTAGCTTCTTGATGTAGCTTCTGCTCTGTAGCAGAACATAACATCCAAAAGCTTATGTCAAATTCAATGAGATGTGAAGAAACTAATCTTAAGAGCAATGGCGAGATATAAAATCTAAATTGCGCCTCTCAAATCTACAGCATCTTTTATTGCATAGGTATCCCACATCATGTGGGGGAAAGCCAGTGATGGGATGGGATGTGACCTAGTAGAGAAGTGTATGTTATACTTTATAATCGCTCCGAATAACTTTGGAGTTGTATAGACTAGCCTCATCAATGCATGACACCATGCCCTTGATAAGAGAACAGAGCAGCACAGAACAGCACAGAACAGCATAGAACAGCACAGAACAGCACATAATAGAATAGAACAGAACATGTGGAATGGGATGGAACAGAACAGAACAGAACAGATCAGATCATGTGGGATGGGATGGAACAGAACAGAACAGAACAGAACAGAACAGAACAGAACAGAACATGTGGAATGGGATGGAACAGAACAGAACAGAACAGAACACTCTATTTGGCCAAATGTGATTGGATACACAAGAAATTTGTCTCTGATGCAGAAGCTCTCACCGTACATACAAAACAATAGATAATAATATATATTGTTAATATCTATCTATAATAATCATCATAATAATTATACCAATAAAAGACGTTAGTAGAAAAAATAATGAGAAGGATAATAGTAATATAGCCATACTACATGAGTAAATATCCTTAGACATAAAACAGTACCGTCTTATAGAAAGTGGAAAGTTACTTATAATGGAAAGATACTAAATCTACCCTCTTCTAGAAACTTCTAGAACTTTGTCTAGAAACTGTGTCACAGAGGGGCAGAGGGACACTCTGTCCCAACAAATGTTGAAAATTGATGAGAAAATGTTCCTTCTGTGGACAGATATATATATTTTTTACATTTAAGGAAGAATCTTCCCAGCCTGGGTGTAAAATGTCCAAATGTGTCATTTTTAATGAATTTCTGGTGTTTGTTCTTCAGAGCAGGAAGACTACTCATGGTACAAAGATACGTACTGTATGTTAGAAAAGCGTCTTTTCCCTCTCCTTTTCTTTTTTATTATCTTGCTTTTCCTCACAAGTTGACTTAAAAAAAAACACACCCCTCATAGTTGCATGGCCAACCGACATTCACTCTCCTGTACCCACCACTCCAAAAATGGCATTGGTTGAATTTCTACCTGTCACCCAGCTGTTTAAAATTGCAACCAACTTGCTGGAGGGGAAATGAGACCCCCCCACTTCTGACAAAGCAGAAGAAAAATACAAGAGGTTAAAGTAATTTACTTTTAGGACTTCAAAATGTCAGGTGAAATTGCCTGGAATGGCAGATATATCTAGATTGAACTTCCAAGGGTATGTGGATATCTCTAGAGCAGAGGTCTTCAAACTTGGCAGCTTTAACATTTTGGACTTCAATTCCCAGAATTCTCCAGCCAGCTGGCTGGAGAATTCTGGGAGTTGAAGTCCATGAGTCTTAAAGCTGCCAAGTTTGAGGACCTTTGCTCTAGAGCTTTCTTGAAAGCTTGTTGAAGGTGGAAAGATGCTCAAGGCCATTACATTAGAGAAGTGATTCTCAACCTTGCCAGCTGGAAGATGTGTGGACTTCAACTCCCAGAATTCCCTAGATATCAGTTGTGGAATTGGAAAAGCCATGGGCTTCCCTTCCTGTTCAAAGCAAGGAGATCATGGGTTTATAATAGCCTAGGAAAGCTGCAGGGAAGACTTCAAGTAGTAGATGTTCTTCTCTCTCCCAGAAGGACCGATACTTGGAGGTGATGAAGAATATAGGTTCCAGCTGGTAGAAGAAGACGTGGAACAGAGACTTTCTAGAAGAATTCATTATCAAACTGCCATTTCGAATCTTGGCTCCCAAGAACACAATAACAGAGTTAGAAGGGACCTTGGAGGTCTTCTAGATCAACCCGTCGAAGCAGGAGACCCTATGCCATTTTGAACAAATGGCTGTCCGATCTCGTCTTAGAAGCCTCCAATGATGGAGCACCCACAACTTCTAGAGGCAAGCTGTTTATTTTAACCTCGATCAAATAAACCAACTTTATATTCCTTCCTTTTACTTTTAATAATCTTGATCTCTAATCCCTTCAAATGATGTCCTAAATTTTTCCTTTTCCTTTTTTCTTTGTCTCTTCTCACAAAACTACAAAAATTTCAATGAGCCTCTTTTATAAGCCCAATGTAGGAAAATTACCCAGGTCATTCTCTTGGTTTGTGATTTCTACATCCGTTCTAATTATTAAAACATCAGTCAGTTTCTTTTGTGTGTCCAATGTAGTATATTTTAAAATCAACTGTAAGTCTGGTAAAACTTACTTTTCTTTCACAAAACCTTTTAAACATAATTTATCTACAGAGGCAGACATGCTTAAAATTAACTTCTGAATCCAATTCGAAAATATCATTCCATGTGTCCAATGTTTCAAATATTTTGTCCATTCTATATTAATAAGTCAAATATAAGTGTTCTTTTCGTTTAATTGTAACCTTTAGTTCTTTCTAGTTCTCTCTAGTGTCTAATCTTCAAAGTCCCATCCTGTGATTTTTTTTTTAATGAATTCAAAGCAAAAGCACTTTCCCATGGGAAGGATTATTATAATTAATTCCAAAATCTTTTTTTCAAATTTATCTGGATCTTTAGTCTGTTTGTTACTTTCTAAAATCAAAGTTTTAATCACCCTTTGCTGTTTCGTAAAAAAAAAAGTCCTTAAATTTGTATTTAAAACTTGTTTCACTAATGATTGGAAGAAACTCACCCGAAGCTATAAAACTTGTTAATTCAAAGATTTGTAATAGCTAAAAAGCAGATAACAAGCAATTTCTGAAAGTGATTAGTAAAAGAAACGTGCAAACCCAGTGTCCTTAAAAGACTAACTGTAGTTTGAACAAGATGGTTATTCCCTTGTCTCCCAGAAATCTAAACCCACGGGAGACCATTATCTTGTGCAGAGGTCAGCAACCCGCAGTTCTAGAGCCGCATGTGGCTCTTTCACCCCTCTGCTGCGGCTCCCTATCACTCAAAATATGCGTCACAGCTGCCAATGTGTGACTCCCGCCGGCATGACATTTATTGAGTTTTTCAACCCCCGGTAGGCCAACCATAGATAAATCCAAGAAAAGTAAAGTTTCAGAAGAAAACAGAACATTTAATTCAATTACATATGCTAGTTTTGTGGCTGCTCAAGAAATAGGCACAGGAAGGGTTTTGTGGCTCCCGGTGTTTTCTTTTCTGTGGGAAACGGGTCCAAATGGCTCTTTGAGTGTTTAAGGTTGCAGACCCCTGATTTTATGGGTTTCCTCACAAGGAACAACTGTATGAAGAACATGTGGCTAATCTGTATCCGGAGAGGCATTACGAAGAGTCTATCTGCGTGCTGGTTTTTCATTACGCTGCATTGATCAGCTCTGCTAAAAATTCACATTTCCGTTTGCCGTTATTTTCCCTGGATGTTCCGGATTAGGCACGTTTCATCTTTTCGGTGACTTACAGCCCAATTTTGCTTCGTTTTCTGCTGAAAATTGGTTTGTTTTCTGCTGTCAAATTTCAGCAAGGCAATTGCTGAAACTGTTGGGGACTGGGTGTCACATAAAAATCAGAATGGAGGCTGTATTAAACTGTGGCTAGAATAATCACAAAACAAGCTGTGGAAAAGATTTACCTCACGGAAGTCTTCAATTACACAGAAATGGGTCGATGCCATGTCGCATTCTCTCCCCTACCTGAGTAACTGGTTCTTGTGGTTTTACATATTGTTTGGCCACTACTAAAACTGTAGGATATATATACAGACAATTTATAGGAGTTTACACTGAAATTGTCCTGGCTCTACAGAATGAGATCATAAACCTTCCATGAATGAAATCATTGGATAGTAACAACTCTACTTCCCTCGGCTAAAAACTCGTATAAGGAAGACGTAAACTACTCAGATTGACAAAAAGATGCTACTACAACAGTGGTGGGATCCTGCTGGTTTAACAACCGGTTCGGTGATCGTCCGATTCGCTGCGCGTGTATGTGCAGTTTTACGAAAACTTACCTTCCGCGTTTCTGCTGGGGAGTAAGATAGCTGAGGCACGGCAATCTGCTCTGCCATGCGAATCAACTGAGAAGATATAGGTCAGTAAAACACAGGGGCAGGCAGGTGGGCCCACCTGATCGTTGTAGCGAACCGGTCCGCTCCCAGCTGATCGTTGGAGCTACCGGTTCACCCGAACAGGTCCAAATCGCTAGAATCCCACCCCTGCCCTGCAATATTTCCTTAGCTATTAGCTAAAGAACAAATTAACCACGAAGACAAACTCCAGCATAAAGACAGATTAATCACGGCCTTTGTTTGACAGTCAAACCTACAGGAAATCAATGCCGACTGTTCTTTCGGAAGGACAGATACAATAGTGAAGCTCAAATACTTTGCAGGATCCAATCTGGGTCGGTCTCCGGGACCAGTGGTTCAGTCTTGTGAGTTTTTGGATTCGTGTTGGAGCCCATCCTCAAGGAATTTCTCTCTCTCACCAGAATGTTTGCTTTGGGCTAGTTTATGGGTAGTATTTATGTGGTGCCTGGTTTTTAATTGTTTATTGGGGTGTGGATGGCTGGCTATTAAGTTGTTGGCTGTTGTTTCCTTGTGCTGCCAAGTATCAATTCCCAAGTATCAGATAAGCTGGTGGTAAATCAGCACTCCTGTTGACTGATGAGGGGCCCATATCCCAAGCTTCAATCATTTCCCTGGCTGTTTTTGTACCTGCTCGTCCGGCTATTTTAATAGCTGCGAAATTGAATGTATGTCCTTGTTCATTGCAATGAAAGTCAGAAAGCTCAGAAGACAAAACCTCTGGCCCCGGAGACCGACCCAGATTGGATCCGGCAACATTATCCTGGGACACATATATTTGCCCTCATTCGTCAAATACTTTGGCCACCTAATGAGTTGAGAGGAGTCCTTGGAAAAGATCTGATGTTGAGAAAAATGGAAGGTGAAAAGAGAAGGGGACGGCAGAGGACGAGATGGTTAGATGGTGTCATGGACACAATGAACGTGAATTTGGGCAAACTCCAGGAGACAGAGGGCCTGGCATGCTGTGGTCCATGGGGTCACAAAGAGTAACGTGAAACGGTCACTAAACACACAGTTGTAAGTTAAGAACTACCTGTATACAGCTGGCTTCTGTATCTAAGGGAGGATCTCATCTAGGGGTGGGTTTTACTTAGTTTTACAACCAGTTGTATGCGTGCAAGCACGCTTTACATGCACGCCTTCCGTGCACGCGCGTGGGCCTTCCGTGCATCCGCTTTGCTTGCGTATGCACCTTTCACGCATGCACCCGGCCTAAAAAACATGCCAGGCCCACCCCGTGATCTCCGCTATTGGATTTCCCAAACCGGCTGTATACCACCACTGATCTCATCTCAAGTCTACCTGCTTGAGATGCTTTTGGTCCAACATCTTAAACATTAGATTGGTGTTTTGCAACCTTGGCAATTTTGAGACACACGGACTTCAATTCCCAGAATCCCTCAGCCAGCATGACTGGTGAATTCTGGGAACTGAAGCCCACGCATCTTAAAATTGCCATCGCACTGCAGTAGATCAACTGTCTGTTGCAGAAGTCCTAATCACTCTTTAATGCCTTTATTCAGCAACTTCATTTTTATACCGTATTTTATTTTTCTGCCGGTATCAACACCTGCTCCTCGTTAATACAACATATAATATTTCAAATCTGAATTGGCAATATTGCTATCCCCTTATCTGGACCCCATTTGGACAGAACGTGAAATTAAATTAAAATGAGTTCTCCCTGATTTGTCATGAAAGTTGTTCCTTCTGCTTGTTTCTTTTTTTTTTCTTTTCTTTTTTAAATCAAAGGCACGGATTTCATTTCACTTTATAGCCAGAAGGAAATTTTGATGGATCAAAATAAACACCGCTGGTCTCTAAGAAAACTTGCCTTTTAAAGGAAGACCGAAATAATTGTCCCCTCTTTTCATTAGACTAGCAATTCATGTCGTATGTTGCATGTTTACATTTAAGCACTTAATTCAGGAATACGGTGAATTAAAAACGCCAGGCACATGGACAAAAAGAAAAAAAAAAGGACGAAAAGTAACCTGAAAGCTTTTTGCACTTTGTGTATAATTTCGGCGCTCCTCGGATTGCTTTGATGCTGAAGGGATTTTAAACAAAGAAAATGTGAGCTATTTTTAAATATAAATCCTCTATCCAAAGACAACATACAATGATTCATTTATAATGATTCTCCTTCTTTCAGTATCTAGGGCAGGAAGTTTTTTTTCATATGAATTTAATAAGTTCTTAACTCCTAACAGATTAATTTGGAAACCAACTTCATATAAAAACTATCTGTTTCCCTCTAAATCTGGGAGAAATAATCCCATGTTCTAAAAAATGACAAAAGGTCTCCGGATTCATTGTTTCTGTATGGAAAAAAAACACACCAATGGATGGAGACCAGGGAATAAAACAGGAACTAGTGAAGTTGAGAAATTGTTGAAACCTAACTACAATCTACAACAGGGGTATCAAACTCAATTTCTTTCTTTTTTAATTTTTTAAATTAATTTTACAACAACAACACAACACAACATACAAAACAAAAACACACAATATGTGTTTCTGTTTACGTATCAGTTTCGTTCCTCTTACTTTCTACTTTCTACATTTCCCGTTTTACTCATCCTTTCTCATCTTTATCTTTATCGTCCCTTTATTTCCAGTTTTATTCATTTACAATATTTTAGACATTTGTCACATCATTTCTTCACTTTTACTTTCCCTAATCTCGAGCCAATCGTATCGCTTAGTCGATAATATTCTGTATCTTCCTTTTCTTTTATTTCTTTCGTTAATTTAGCCAAACTCAATTTCATTGAGGGCCGCATCGGGGCTGTGGTTGACCTCGGGGGGGGGTATGGCCGACTGGGTGGGTGTGGCCAACTGGGTGGGCGTGGCCAGCTTGATGTCACTCACTGGATGTGGCTGACTGGGTGGGTGTGGCCGACTGGGTGGGTTGACGCCACCCAGCCTCCTCTTCGCATTGGGTAGACCAGGCCGAAGCCACACAGGTTGGCCCCTTACATTTTCCAGGATGGCCCCGTGAGCCGGATCTGATATCGTGGGCCGGATTTGGCCTTGTGTTTGACACCCCTGATCTACAACCTGCAGACCTCAACACAAAGTAGACAAATAGAACACATTTGAGATGGCAATGAAGTAGCAGAGGAAGGAACTATCACCTCTGAGT
The DNA here is from genome assembly GCF_029215685.1 of Pituophis catenifer annectens. Classification (NCBI taxonomy): domain Eukaryota; kingdom Metazoa; phylum Chordata; class Lepidosauria; order Squamata; family Colubridae; genus Pituophis; species Pituophis catenifer. The sequence continues at coordinate 5,737,338 of NW_027256887.1, forward strand.
ATCGTGCTGCCCCCAGTCCAACTTCTCAATCTATCCCAAGAGACTATCAGGATCAGTGGTGAGGTAGCTTACTAGGACCATCAGCTGTGGTGCGAGCAGAGACCATGATGAAATCTGGATTTTCCTAGAGAGCTCACTGTATCTCAGGGAGCCAACAGAAGCAGTATGATGTCCTTCACCTTTGCTTGGGAAGACTCATCTGCAAGAGCTTCTTTAACCAGAGAATTCCCTATGTTAAATGAGTCTCACAGAATCATCCAGCTATCAGGATTCCGACGGATGCCTTAATTAAATCATGAGCCTCGAGCCAAGCTTCAAAAGAAATCCAGTTATTTATTAGGAGCTTCATGTCGGCAGGTTCCCAAGTGAAGCTAGCTCTGACCCTATGTAATTTACGCCCCAATCAGGACCCTGTTTCCCCCCTTCCCCCAGGGTGTGTCATCAATCACATTCTCCAACGGAGCAATTTCACGGGTTGTAGAGACCACACTGCTCCGGCCGCTGTGGGTAACCCTGGGATACAGCCTTGAGAGAGATAAGTCTGGAATGTGCATCTGTCTTTGGCTGTCATGCCGTTTCGTCGGTTTCCCATCCCCCCTGGTCTATGGCAACCCAAGAGCAGGCCAGGGATGCTTTGCAAGTTGACACCAGATGGAAATTCATGCCCATCATTTGGTCCAACCACCTGCTCACCATTGGGTACGCAAGAACATCTTTGGCAGACCTCACCGTTATCAACCTCACCCAACCCGCCAACAAGAAGGTGCTATGGAGATAAAATGAGGGGAGACCTTCCGCATAAGTTGGTTGAAGTTTTCGGAGAAGAAGCTGGACAGAAATGTAATGAATAAATAAACAAGGAACAATAATTAAAATAATTTGTACACCGCCTAGAGACCCACTCTGAGAGGGACTGGAGGTTAGGAAATATGAAATATAAATAAATAAATAATGAATGAATGAAGGCACATATACGTGTCCCAGGATAAAATAAATAAATAATAACGATTAAAGATTTAAATCAATAAATAATGCCAATAAAGAAGAATATTTGTAGCTCAGGGTTGACATGAGAGGTCCTTGGTGCTCTCTGAGCTTGCTTGCTTTCTTGCAGATGTTTCATGACCCAAAACTATTTATTTATTTATTTATTTATTTATTTATTTATTTATTTATTTATTTGTTTGTTTGTTTGTTTGTTTGTTTGTTTGTTTCCATTTCTATACCGCCCTTCTCCAAATAGGACTCAGGGCGGTGAACAGCCAAAGTAAAAAACAGAACATACAAAATTTAAAAACAGTTTAAAATAATTAAATATTTTGGCCGTAAATTAAAACAACCCAATTTAAAATCAATTTAAAATTTAACTCAAGCCAGCCCAGCTAGTTGAAATAAATAGGTTTTCAGGGCCCGACGAAAAATCCAGAGGTCTGTTATTGTACGTATCTCTGGGGGGAGGTTGTTCCAGAGGGTGGGCGCCGCCACAGAGAAGGCTCTCCCCCTGGGGGTCGCCAGCCGACATTGTCTGGCGGACGGCACCCTGAGGAGGCCCACTCTGTGTGAGCGTACTGGCCGGTGGGAGGCTATTGGTGGCAGAAGGCGGTCTCGTAAGTACCCCGGCCCTAAGCCATGGAGCGCTTTAAAGGTGGTCACCAACACCTTGAAGCGCACCCTGAAGACCACCGGGAGCCAGTGCAGCTCGCGCAGGAGAAGTGTCACATGGGAGCGCCTCGTCGCCCCCATAATCCCCCGCACGGCCACGTTCTGGACCAGCTGGAGCCTCCGGGTGCACCCCAGGGGGAGCCCCATGTAGAGAGCGTTGCAGTAGTCCAGGCGGGAAGTGACGAGTGCCTGAGTGACTGTGCGTAGGGAGTCCCGATCTAGAAAGGGGCGCAACTGGCGTATCAGGCGAACCTAATAAAAAGCCCCCCTGGCCACGGCCGTCAAATGATCTTCTAAAGACAGCCGTGCGTCCAGGAGGACGCCCAAGTTACGAGCCCTCTCCGTGGGGGCGAGTGATTCGCCCCCAATAGCCAGCGATGGCGTCAGCTGGCTATATCGGGACGCCGGAAGCCACAGCCACTCGGTCTTGGAGGGGTTGAGTCGGAGCCTGTTTCTCCCCATCCAGGCCCGCACGGCCTCCAGGCACTGGGACATCATTTCAAGGGCATCTAGGGAACATCATCTATCAGTGCTGACGTTGTTACCTCGTTTGGATAATGAAATGTCTACAAGAAAATGAGCAAGCTCAGAGAACACCGAAGAGCCCTTCAAATCAATAATGTTTCAGGATTAAGGAACGTTTCCTGATTTTTAACTTTTAACTTTTCCCTTTTCTTTCAGGGTCCTGGCTTCTTTTACTACAATGCCCGAAGGAAGAGTTTTTAGGAGAAGAGCAAACAGAGCCTGGTGGTGGAGTCAAGAGAGGAACCAGCCTAGAATCATTACATTGCCACAAATGTTTTAAATCAGAGGTGGGATTCAGCCGGTTTGCACCGGTTTGAGCAAACCGGTAGCAGCAATTGTGGCGGTAGCGGCAATTGTGGGTGGGCCCGCCCCCACCCACCTGCCCCGGCTACAAGTCATGCTATTTAGGCACGTTTTCAAGGCCGGGCGCATGCGTGGATGGCGCACAAGCGAGCAAAGCACATGCGTGGAAGGTCGGGCGCATGCGCAGGCAGCACACGTGTGTGGCGAACTGATGGTAAAGGTAAGTGAAACCCACCCCTGGTTTAAATCCAGCCTCTCTTGAATTCCATGGATTCCTATCTAGAATCAATTTAGTGCTGAGCGTTAGTTGACTAGATTCTTATGTATAAGACATCAGCAATAAATCTTCTGAACTGGAACTTAATGTGTGACCCTGATTCTTCACCCCTGACAGGATGGTTCTTGTTGCTGTTGTTATTCAGAGAACCTTCCCTACTACAGCTTAAATACAAAGAAGGGGAGGGAGAGAAGGGGAAACGAAGAAGAAAAAAACAGGGCACTGATTATTAATTACCCCAAAGACATGTTTGAAAAAACAGCTTCACTGCCACTCTAAGCAACCACAGGCAGTTGGACTGCTTAAACATCTACAGTTCCAATACTGCATCCAAAACCTTTGTAAACAAGAAACGACAAAGGTACACAAAAAGGAACTGCAGAGGTAGCTTGATTTGTGAAAACAGGTTCAAACCAGGGGTGAAATTCAGCAGGTTCTGACAGGTTCTGGAGAACTGGTAGCGGAAATTTTGAGTAGTTTGGAGAACCGGCAAATACCACCTCTGGCTGGCCCCAGAGTGGGGTGGGAATGGAGATTTTGCAGTATCCTTCCCCCAGGAGTGGGGTGGGAATGGAGATTTTGCAATATCCTTCCCCTGGAGTGGGGTGGGAATGGAGATTTTGCAGTATCCTTTCCCTGCCATGCCCACTAAGCCACACTCACCAAGCCACACCACGCCCATCAAGCCACATCCACAGAACTGGTAATAAAAAAAATTTGAATTTCACCACTGGTTCAAAGGTAGCACCTGAATTGAGAATTTCAATCTGGCAAAGCTGTGAATGTATAAATAATCGCACACCAATTGTGGGCAAAATCTGCCCAGTTCTCCTTCTAATGTTGATTTTTTTAAGTGGAGCAATTAGAATCAGGCCTAAAGGTGGAAGATGCAATATTAACATTAGCCTTTGTCTTATTTTTTTTTATATATATATAACTTGAATCTTACTCTACGTCAGGGGTGTCAAACTCAAGGCCCACGGGCCAGATTCAGCCCGTGGGGGTGCTTAGAACTGGCTCATGGGGCCGCCCTGGAAATAGCAAAGGACTGGCCACAGTACCTCTGCCAGCTCCGTTTTCACTGGCAGAAGGTTGCAGGAGGCCAACCCAGCCAAAAACAGAGCTCGGGAGCCCATTTTCCCTGGCAGAGGGTTGCAGGAGGCCGTCCCAGCCAAAAACGGAGCTTGGGAGCCCGTTTTCACTGGCAGAGGGTTGCAGGAGGCCATCCCAGCCGAAAATGGAGCTTGGGAGCCCATTTTCGCTGGCACAGGGTTGCAGGAGGCCATCCCAGCCGAAAACGGAGCTTGGGAGCCCATTTTCGCTGGCACAGGGTTGCAGGAGGCCGTCCCAGCCAAAAACAGAGCTCGGGAGCCCATTTTCCCTGGCAGAGGGTTGCAGGAGGCCGTCCCAGCCAAAAACAGAGCTCGGGAGCCCATTTTCCCTGGCAGAGGGTTGCAGGAGGCCGTCCCAGCCAAAAACAGAGCTCGGGAGCCCATTTTTCCTGGCAGAGGGTTGCAGGAGGCCGTCCCATCCGAAAACGGAGCTCGGGAGCCCATTTTCCCTGGCAGAGGGTTGCAGGAGGCCATCCCAGCCAAAAACGGAGCTTGGGAGCCCGTTTTCACTGGCAGAAGGTTGCAGGAGGCCATCCCAGCCGAAAACGGAGCTTGGGAGCCCATTTTCACTGGCACAGGGTTGCAGGAGGCCGTCCCAGCCAAAAACAGAGCTCGGGAGCCCATTTTCCCTGGCAGAGGATTGCAGGAGGCTGTCCCAGCCGAAAATGGAGCTTGGGAGCCCGTTTTTGCTGGCAGAGGGTTGCAGGAGGCCATCCCAACCGAAAACGGAGCTTGGGACCCTGTTTTCGCTGGCAGAGCACGTGGGACACCACGGAGCCCCCCGACACGAGTGACATCAAGCTGGCCATGCCCCCCCTGGCCCCCCAAGGTCAAACACAATCCTGATACAGCCCTCAATGAGTTTGACACCCCTGCTCTACGTTGTACTCTTTTCTTCTCCTGCAAAGCTTTCAAATATCCATCACAGTAACTGGATACGATGCCGAACACCTACAATTTCTTGAGAAGGAAACAAATTGCATACACAAATTGGAAACCCAGCCAAGGTTTCTGAAGGCAGCATCTCCATTTCAAGCAAGTTTTTTTTTTTTTACCATTCCCTTCAGGGGGTGGGAAAAAAACAACCCCCATTTCTCTGCAGAGATGGAGCTGCAAAGTTTTTTTTAATAGTTACATTCTGTTCTAACCCAAGGCATATTTGGAACTTAAATCACATCTCTGAAGATATATGAAAGAATTATTTTTTCAATGAATGGAAATCTCCCAGGATGACTTCCTGCCCACTGGAGAACTCAAGTGAGGGAAGCTTAACAGTTCTAGTACATTATGGTGCTTTTGCCATTTTCACTGTCAACTTACTGGTATCTATTTTGCAATTGTATAAGAGAGGCTTTCCTTCCTTCCTTCCTTCCTTCCTTCCTTCCTTCCTTCCTTCCTTCCTTCCTTCCTTCCTTCCTCCAAGATACACACAGTTCAAGAATTGTCAAGTCCCGTCCGTATTAAATTCAAGGCAGATAACGTTGTTTCAAAGATACAATGTGACTCGCTAGTAGTTAGTTTTGTCCGTCACAGAGTCTGAATGGCCACCTCACCCCCTTTTATCCCCTGTGGGGTATGGTCCAGTGACTCAGCTTAATCTCTGGCACGCCTCCTTTTCTGCTGCATGCGCTTGTCTCTCCAACGCTGGCGTGGATCAAGCCAAGACTTATCTCCATCACTGTCCGACTGCGAGGAGATACCTGGCTCCTGGCCAATCTCTTCTCCTTCAGGAGACACCTCAGGCATTGCCAGAGAGGAGGGTCCTGGAGAGGGAGGCCTGGCCAACTCCTCTCCTTCATGTTCGGAGCCTTCTCCCTCCGATAAGTCGGCCTCGGGGGTCGGAGTCACAACAGATGGAAGGCCAAAGGAGAAGGGGGACAGCAGAGGATGAGATGGTTAGATAGGGTCATCGGCACGATGAACATGAATTTGGGCAAATTTCAGGAGACAATGGGGGACAGGGGCATAGTGAAATCCAATTTTTTTTACTACCGGTTCTGTGGGTGTGGCTTGGTGGGCGTGGTATGGTGTGGCTTGGTGGGTGTGGCTTGGTGGACATGGCAGGGAAGGATACTGCAAAATCCCCATTCCCTCGCCACTCTGGGGCCAGCCAGAGGTGGTATTTGCCGGTTCTCCGAACTGCTCAAAATTTCCGCTACCAGTTCTCCAGAACCTGTCAGAACCTGCTGGATTTCACCCCTGGACAGGGGGGCCTGGTATGCTGTGGTCTATGGGGTCACAAAGAGTCAGACACAGAGATGCCATTCACACAATTTACCTACTGGTTCGCCCAGCACTGAAAATATGAGCGTGCTGCGCTCGGCCACTTCTGCGCATGCCCCCGGCCTTCCGCGCATATGCTTTGCTTGTCCATATGCCTTCTGCTCATGTGCCTGGCCTCAAAAATGTGCTTAAATAGGACAGCATAGAGCCGGGATGGGCCGACTCACCCGCGATTTCAGCTACCGGTTCATTTGAACCGGTCTGAACCAGCTGAATACCACCTCTAAGTCGGACACGACTTAGTCACTAAACAACAGCAACTTCTCAACGTCCTTGAAGAATGAAGGTTGTCTTGGTGCTAATCAATTAGAATGGTTCTATTTTTGTTTGAAAGGAATTTAAAGTCCTTCCAGGGGTCAACATCTACAAGATATGAGTTTAAAGCGTCATACTCAAATTTCCTCCCTTGTAATTGGACTCTTCTTGCTCTCTTGCAGATTTTGACATTCTGCTACCCCATGTGGACTCACCTGCCTGGAGGACTTTCTGAATTTCGGTTGCCTAATTTAATTTCTGATCCTCAGCCTTGACTGGTGGCCAATCAGACATCTGTCCCTTGCCCAATTCCAAGCAAGCTTTCCCCAACATCGAGTCCTTCTTCAGACATGCTCCATCCTACCAAATAGCTGCTGGAATATAATCCGATGATTAGAGACTTTGTTCCCAGCACTATAAATCTCTTTTTAAAAATTGGCCGGCTCATTTCTCTCGCTGTTGCATGATTTATTTTCGAGCAGCTTGGCAGCAGTTGTCTTTTAAAAGTGGCAATAAAGACCCGCAGTGCTTTTTTGGAGGGTTGCCATTCAAGTCAGGCAGGGGTGGGCATTTATGGCCCCTTTACGATCTGTGGATTTCAACTCCCACAATACTTGAACCAGCCAGGTTAAATAGGAGCCAGCCGTGTGCTGCAGCTGCCAAAAAAGCCAACCCAGTCCTAAACTGCATTAACAGAAGGATAGAAACAAGATCACGTGAAGTGTTAATACCATTTTACAATGCCTTGGTAAGACCCCACTGGGAATACGGCATCCAGTTTTGGTCGCCACGATGTAAAAAAGATGTTGAGACTCTAGAAAAGAGTCCAGAGAAGAGCAACAAAGAGGATTGGAGGCTAAAACATACAAGGAACGGTTGCAGGAATTAGATATGTCTGGTCAAATGATAAGAAGGACCAGGCCTGACATGATAGCAATCTTCCAAAATCTAAGGGGCTGCCATAAAGAAGGAGGGGTCAACCTATTCTCCAAAGCACCTGAAGGCAGAACAAGAAGCAAAGTGATCTGTCCCCATCCACACACACACACAAACACAGCCAGCCGAGGGTTAAGGAAACACTTTGGCACACACCCAGGTCTTTATCTCCAACTTGGCAGCGATTTACACACCGTCTGCCAAGTGCATTTATTTCCACAAAACAGAAAGATAAGATACTTAGCGTACAAAAGTCCAATCAGAATAATATTCCTCTCAGCAGTTTCCGGACGAGGCTTTAGTGACTATCCAAGGTTTATTTTTGTTTGTCACAGGGATCGCTGGCCACCACCCTCTATTATATAGTCTCTGGGGTGTGGTCCAGTGACTCAGTTCTAATCCCTAGCACGCCTCCTGAGCTGCTGCAATCGTTTATCACGCCTTCGGAGGCGTGCGTCCAGGAATGATGTCTCTCCCTCGCTCTCATCTGAGCGTCTCATCTGTCTCCCTGCTAATCTCCTCTCCCTCGGCCGGCACCTGAGACAGTGCCAGAGGGGAGGGGCCTGGCTGACTCCTCTTCCTCATGCTCGGAGCTTTCTTCCTCCGATGGGACAGGCTCAGAGGGCGGGGCCACAACACAAAGGATAGAAACTAATCAAGGAGAGAAGCAACCTAGAACTAACAAGATATTTCCTGACAGTGAGAGCAATGGACCAGTGGAACAACTTGCCTTCAGAAGTTGTGACTGCTCCATCATTGGAGGCTTTTAAGAAGGGACTGGACAACCATTTGTCTGAAACGGTATAGGGCCACGATGGCGAACCTGTAGCACGCAGAGCCATATCTGTGGGCGTGCAAGCAGTGCCCTAGCTCAGCTCCAGCGCGCATGCGCACGTCGGCCAGCTGATTTTCGGGCCTTCTGGGCCTACCAGAAGTCAGGAAACAAGCCGTTTCCAGTCTCCGGGGGTGGGGGGGGGGGAAGGCCATTTTCACCCTCCCCAGGCTCCTAGAAAGCCTCTCAAGCTTGGGGAGGGCGAAAAACGGGCCTTCCGGTCCCACTAGAAGTCGGGAAACGGGCCATTTCTGGTCTCCGGAGGGCCTCCGGGGAGGCTGGGGAAGGCCGTTTTCACCCTCCCCAGGCTCCTAGAAAGCCTCTATAGCCTGGGGAGAGTGAAAAACGGGCCTTCTGGTCCACCAGAAGTTGGGAAATGGCCAATTTTTGGCCTCCGGAGGGCCTCCAGGGGGTGGGGAAAGCTGCTTTTGCCCTCCCCAGTCCCCAAGAAAGCCTCTGGAGCTGGGGGAGGGTGAAAAACGGGCCTACCAGGTCCACCGTGCCATTGTGTGCCAAAAGCGGGTGGAATGTGAGGGGGGGTTGCGCTCACATGCGTGGGGGGTGGGGCGCATTGAATTATGGGTGTGGCCATGCATGCGCGTGGCCCCTGGCGCAACCCCCGTTTTTGGCATGTGACGGCAAAAAGGTTAGCCATGACTGGTATAGGGCTTTCTGCTTGAGTATGGGGTTCGGCTAGAAGACCTCCAAGGTTCCCTTTCAACTCTATTATTCCGTTAGGTCATAAAGGGACTAGAAAGTACTCCACCCCTGAAATAAGGGGTACTCTACGGCTCCTGCTATGGACTTGATGACTGACAATATATTTCTTTTTCTTGTACAAACCCACATTTTCCTCTATGTTAAGTAACATGTTGTTGGTTAATGCACACAGACAAAAAAAGCTGTTATTATCCACTGGAAGAGCTGAATCCTGATTTCATAGCACCAGAGCTAATTGTAATGATTAGCCCTGCAACAGCCAAAATCAAAATCTAATCCCAAATGTGTTCATATTTTTTGACCATCTTATTGTGGGAATAGCAATAGCTCTTCGACTTATATACCGCTTCGTAGTGCTTTTACAGCCCTCTCTAAGCGGTTTACAGAGCCAGCCTATTGCCCCCAACAATCTGGGTCCTCGTTTTACCCACCTCGGAAGGATGGAAGGCTGAGTCAACCTTGAGCCGGTGAGATTTGAACTGCCAAACTGCAGCTAGCAGTCAGCTGAAGTAGCCTGCAGTACTGCACTCTAACCACTGCGCCACCTTGGCTCTTTCCCGATGCCTCAATGACTGGTAGGTATGGTTGCGCTTAAGCTCTGTGCAATTGTTAAATTGTTGAGCTGGTTCATAAAATCCTGAGAAAAACCAGTGTAATCAATGGTGCTTAGTTTGGTTGTAGGCGTAAAAGCAAATTTTCCTGGCCTATTCATACCAATGGCCTCATATAAAGGTGGCGCAGTGGTTAGAATGCAGTATTGCAGTCTAATTCTGCCCACTGCCAGCAGTTCGATTCTCACCGGCTCAAGGTTGACTCAGACTTCCATCCTTTCGAGGTGGGTAAAATGAGGACCCAGACTCTTGGGGGCAATAGGCTGACTCTGTAAACTGCTTAGAGAGGGCTGTAAAGCATTGTGAAGCGGTATATAAGTCTTAAGTGCTGTTGCTATTGCTAAAGGACTGGGAGAAATGTAATTTCACCCTGAAATACTGGCTGCAAAATCCTGCGTAATTCCATTTTTCATCTTTGAAATGGCACACATCCAAAAACAGCTCTTATGTAATTCCCAGGAGGTATTGATGGAATTTCAGGTATCGTTGGGACATAACCTGATTTAAAACTCCCCACTAAAATGTTCCGAAATAGAGGTAGCAGGCAGTCACTTTAAACCGCATACTTTTCTAATCCATTCCACGGATTACCAATTTCTTAACCTGGTCTGATAAAATGGGATGCTTCTGCAGAGAAGCATTGGTTTACGTTGCGTTAATTGATTTCCACCCCCCTCCCCCAACCTGCAATTTTGGTAAGCGGTGGGATTGTTTATATTTTAATTGATTTTTTTTTTGCCGTTTCTTTTTAGTGATGGAAACCTTGGGGTTTTTTTGGAAAAAAAATTAGATTGCTTTGCCTTTTTCATTTAATAGTGCGAAGATTTCTCATTACTGTTGCCGTTGACATTCGGATGCTTAATTGTCTTTCAAAAGGTTGTTAGGCACCTTGCTAAGTGATGCGCTATGCGTAAGTCTTATTTTATTGACATTAACTGTAAAGTTTGACAAGCACTGATGCTGCCACCCTGCAGAAGGAGGCAGCTGTAGCGTTGGATGCACAGTTTGAAAAAAGATAAATCTACTGTCAGGGTGGCAATTAATCCCATTCTGCTTTTGGGTAATTGCACCTTGATTAGAGAACGAATTGTGGCCTTTTCTTGCAAGTATACCTTAAGAAAATAAACCGAGATATATTCTAATAAACACATTTTATTAGAAAGAAGTAAAAACATCTTACTAATCTAATTAGTTACATCTTGGAAGCTTTCCCGCCGGACCTCTCTTGGCCGGAGAACAAAGAAAGATAGAAGAAAGTGAAAGAATGTGGACATGCGCAGTTAGCTTAGAGATAAGAACTTGGCAAGCTACGGTAAGTCTGAAAGTTCAAAAATAAGAGCTCATCTGGTAAATACAAAAACGCAGTGACATCTACCAAGGCTCACTGGGTATCCCTGACTCCTCTAGGAAAATTTAATAATAACTACCCACATATATTCAGAGCTGGTATTGACTTACTTTCCCTACCGATTCACAAATGTGTGTGCACACACGCGTCCACACGCCCCATCCACACATGTGCTCAGCCTTCTGTGCATACGCTTTGCTGGCGCACGCGCCTTCCTATTCTGCCCCAGCTACGGACCCCAAAGAATGCAACACACACAAAGACTGTACAAACCTTAGTTTACTAAATTAAATCAGTCTTTTTCAAACAAAGGCTGTTAATTAACTTTCTTAACAGCCTACAAGAATCCAAAGAATAAATAATCGTAATCTTACTAGGATTGGCAGAAAGCCCAGAAGCAATTTGCAGGAAGCTGATAAGAGAACTAAGATCAGGACGCGAAGGAGAGTGAACAAAGCTGTTCCCTGCAAATTGCTTCAGTCGGCGTTCCTCCTTAAATAGGCTAAGGGAGTGGCCAATTAGCCCCAAGCCTTACTCTCGAGGAGACCTCCTCCTGAGGAGCCACTCCTGCCTTTTGGCAGCTCTGCGCGCCCATGCATCGAGAAGAGGCTCTTCCTCTTCTTCCTCTTCACCCATGGAAGCTTCTGGAGGTTCTGAAGGCCCTGGCTGAATCCCCGCCTCTGCCACCACATCTTCTCCAACCTCCTCATTGTCCAACTTGAGTGCCAGCTGCACAGGCTGCTGGTGCAGCACCACACCAGCCTCCTCGCTGTCAGAATCAGCTACTAGCTGCACAGGCCGCTGACGGGCCACAACACTTCCGTGCATACGCCCAGCCTTAAAAACATGCCTAAATAGGATGGCACAGAGCCGGGGCGGGTGTGAGGGCCCACCCATGATTTCTGCTACCAGTTCGGGAGAACCGGTTTAAACCTGCTGAATACCGCCTCTACATATATTGCTTGTTTCATCCAGGTCTCGTATAAAACCCCGTTGGAAGAAATATCCATCTGGTTCAGTTCCAAGCCGGGAAAAAGGCACTGGAGACAAAATGGAGGCTGGTGGCTGATTGGAAAGAGGGTTCATTTATTGATGAAGGAGGACCACCAAGCATGTGTGATTTTGGGCAGCTGAGTACATGGAGCGGGGGGTATTTATACCTTCTCTTGGGCTTTGCACTTGAGCTTCCTGTTCCTGTGCAAGAACATATATTCTATTGGCCATTGTCAGACTCCCAGGGGTCATGTACAAATCCTAGAAATTTGCCTGAGATAGGTTTGGTTTACTCCAGCAGCAATAAAAGAACGTTTGTTTTCGCAAAATTTCCAATCCAGGTAGACTTTCCTCTTGATTTTCATCATTTCGTCTTCTTTGTCTCCTGTTAGAACTATTAAGGTTTTGCGCAGACTTCAGGAAAGACGGACGTTCCACAAGATATCTAGAGTTTTGCAATTCGAGCAGGCAAGTCAAGACATCTAAAGCAGTGATATTTTCAGGGCATGGATTCCTGAATTCCTATTACATATTGGTAATGAGATCAAAAAAGATCCAGAGGGCAGAAGAAGCTGCGGCGATGAGTTATTTTAACTTCTCCAAGCTGCAACTCGTTTCTCACTTTTTCTTCAAAAGGATCACAACAGAGTTTGAAAGATTCTCATCGTTATGAGTCATCAACTGTTCATTTGCCTTCTTCTTCTTTTTTTTTTTTTTAAAAAGGAAGAAAATAGGCCTTCAGTCTAGCAGAGACAAATCATTTCCTTAACACATTTCATCCATCCAATTTCGGCTGCTCGTTTCATTTAATAAACAACAGCTTGTGCATTTGAGATTGTGGTTTATCTTTCTGAACTTTGAAAGAAGAGCATTTTTTCCAAGGCTCTCCTTAGTGTTACATGCAATCGCCTACAGCAGCGGTCACCAACTGGTGGTCCGTGAACCACTGGTGGTCCGCGAGAATATGTTGGTGGTCTGCAGAAAAATTATTTGCATTTTTTATATTGCACTAAATCAGGGGTCCTCAAACTACGGCCCCTGGGCCGGATACGTGCAATGAACGTTTGTGTTGCTGCAGAGAGTCTCCCCCTTCGGGGTCTTTTTGTGTGGGTCGGAGGGGGGGCAGAAATTCCGACTCGGGGTCTGCTTCAGCCTCCTGGTGTGGGGCTTTGGGCGAAGGCTGGAGGGAAGTGCCACTGGTGGCGAAGAGCTGGAGGGCCTCGTTCCAGTGGGACTGCATCATGGCCTGGAACTGGCTGACCATCTCAGGCCGCTGAGCCTCCAGGTGCTGGTACCTGGCCTTGCACTCCCGCAGGTCTTCCCTCTGCTTGGAAAGCCTATGCTCCTAGTCCTCAGTGAGGTGCTTCTGCTGAGCCTCCTTCTCGGTCAGATCCAATTTGAAGTGAGCCAGCTGTTTTGCCAACTCTTTCTCATGGTGGCTGCTTAGCTCCAACGACTGCTTCCTGTTGGGGTCCTAAGGAGCCTGGGAGGGCAGGCGAGGAGTGGCTGGGAGGGGCGAGTAGAGATCGTCGAGGCGCCCCTCGATGTGAATGACATCAAGTTGGCCACACCCACCCAACCACATGACCTCCTAGCCACGCCCACCCAGCTCGTCATTAGGCAGGGATTTAAAATTATGAATTTAGTGGTCCCTGAGGTCCGAAAGGTTGGGGACCCCTGGCTTACAGACTCTCTCATCCTGAATACCTTTCAAGGAAAAGTGAAGATCTTCAATTCAATCCAAAGTTGATCCTTCCCATGAAGCCTTGGTAGTACAGTGGTCTAAAGCACCCTGTTATTAAGACCAGCTGCCTGCAATTACTGCAGGTTCGAATCTCGCCAAGGCTCAAGGTTGACTCAACCTTCCATCCTTTCTAAGGTAGGTAAAATGAGGACCCGGATTGTGGGGGCAATAAGCTGACTTTGTATAAATATACAAAAGGATGAAGGCTATTGCTTAGCGCATTGTAAGCCGCCCTGAGTCTCCGGAGAAGGGCGGCATATAAATCAAATTAAAAAAAAAAGAGATGGTAGCTACAGGGACCTCTTAAACCGCTATGTCACATCGAAGAGGACCTGAACAGTTCCAGAGAAAACAAGATAACCCTCCGTGAGCATAAATTCTCTTTATTTGTATTTTTTTTTTTGGCAGTGGGTAGAAGTACCTTGTTTAATTGAAGGAACATGAAGATCTGGAACGATTGTTAATTCCACCCCCCCCAACTTGGTCTTGTTGGAAGAAAGACCCATCTGGTTCAATTCCAAGATGAGAGAAAGATGCTGGAAATAAAATGGAGGCTGGAGGCTGATTGGAAAGAAAGATTCTGTTTATTGATGGACAGAACTACCAGGGTTTGTGGTTCTGGGGAAGCTGATCCATTCGTTTGATGAGTACATGGATTTTTATAAGTTTCAGAGATGTTTGTGCAATGTCTGAAATGCCCTTATTGTGCAATGTAGTGAGCTCTGTGTCTTCTGCTAAATGATAGTGGGTTAATCCTATTATGCCATGAAGGGCCGTGCCTTGTTCTTCTTAATCCCATCCATCCTGGAACTGAAGGTCTTTTGTTTTGTAGATAAACTGGCCCAGTCTTTCTTAATGGGCACAAAATATCTGCCGGGTGTGTGTGTGTGTGTGGCTATTAAGAAAGACTGAGTCTGCTTTCTGTCTTTAAGAGTATGTTTCTCCATTTCTCCCTTTGGGGAAATATGATATTCTGGAGTTTTTAATATTTCCCAAAATATTTCATTCTTCTGGGGTGGGGGTGGGGGCTTCCCACAGTCACCCTGGAACTCAACTAAATTTTTAAGAGCAGCATTTCCGGGTCTGATGAACTTGGATGCCGAAGTTTGCCCAACTGTATTTAACCCCTAGTTAAGATTTTCCAGCCTTTGCAGGAAGGGTTAAATTGATTATTTTATTCCAAGAGGAATATATATATATATTCATTGGATATCACTTCTGGATTTTGTGTTTGTGATAAAAAAATATATGAAACTTTGACTTTGGTTTTGTCGATCAGAAAGATTTGTCGTTATAGAAATGGCTAGTTATGAATTAATGTGTAAAAGCAAAAAGTTGAGGTTGGAATGTTTTTATCTCATACTGTGCTAGGAAGAGTTGGAAGTCAGTGCCTCTTTCTTTTTTTTCTTTCTTTTTTTCCTTCCTTCCTTCCTTCTTTCTTTCTTTCTTTCCTTCTTTCTTTCCTTCTCTGTCTTTCCTTCGTTCCTTCTTTCTCTCTCTCTCTTTCTTTCCTTCCTTCCTTCCTTCTGTCTTTCCTTCCTTCCTTCCTTCTCTCTCTGTTCTTTCTTCCTTCCTTCCTTCCCTCTCTCTGTCTTTCCTTCCTTCCTTCTCTGTCTTTCCTTCCTTCCTTCTCTCTCTGTCTTTCCTTCCTTCCTTCCTTCCTTCCTTCCTTCCTTCCTTCTCTGTCTTTCCTTCTTTCCTTCCTTGCTTCCTTCCTTCTCTCTCTGTCTTTCTTTCCTTCCTTTCTTCCTTCTCTCTCTGTCTTTCTTTTCTTCCTTCCTTCCCTCTCTCTCTTCCCTTCCTTTCTTTTCTCTCTGTCTTTCCTTCCTTCCTTCCTTCCTTCCTTCCTTCCTTCCTTCCTTCCTTCCTTCCTTCCTTCCTTCCTTCCTTCCTTCCTTCTCCCTTGTATCTCATACCCCCTTTCCCCCGTTCCTTTTCCTTCCCTTATTTTCCTATTTTATTTTATTTGTATTTTATATAGTAAAACAAATAAAAATTTGGACTACTTCACAAAAAAAATTGAAAGATTTTGCAGCCTTTGACCCTCTAGGATGAGTTCCAGTCTGCACAGAAGCTATCACCCTTCTGAAAACTAGAATTTAGAAGGCGTTCTCGCCTTCATACGGGAACTCCTGGGGTGAGCGTTTTTGAGGCATCAAATAAAAGATGTCGAATGCCAAACTGACAAAAATAGGGCTCTCAATTTGCTTTTTATTGATAGTTAAACTTATATAGTAGCCCTGCAGCTTATTTTGGGAAGATAGAAGTTTCCAAACATAAAAGCGCTTTCAATGTACATTTCGTACACTGTAATGTACAGTGTCATCGGCCACACCAAAACTCGTCAGAGCTTATCGAAGCCTGGCATATTACCAACGGGCCCATCTACAAATAGATTGACTTAGAACCAATAAGGAGGCAAAACCCCAACCGTCAACAGAAGCGGCCACCCCTCCCTCTCCAATTGAACTCCGCGCCTCACAGCAACCCGTCAGAAGTCACCAAGTCACAAGACCAGAACCAGCCTTGTGATTCAGTCAGTCCTGTGATTCAATTCCTGTGAGTCACAAGATCACCCTATCAGGGTCCCGACGGATGCCCTAATTAAATCACGAGTCTCGAGCCAAGCTTCAAAAGAAATCCAGTTATTTATTAGGAGCTTCATGTCGGCACGTTCCCAAATGAAGCCAGCTCTGACCCCCTACGTAATTTATGCTCCAATTATGACCCTGTTTCCCCCCTCCCCCAGAGTGTGTCATCAATCACATTCTCCAACAGAGCAATTTCACAGATTGTAGAGGTCACTCCCCTTCGGCTGCTGTAGGTATCCCTGGGAAAGAAC
Organism: Pituophis catenifer annectens; assembly: GCF_029215685.1. Classification (NCBI taxonomy): domain Eukaryota; kingdom Metazoa; phylum Chordata; class Lepidosauria; order Squamata; family Colubridae; genus Pituophis; species Pituophis catenifer. The sequence goes on from NW_027256887.1 coordinate 5,753,781, forward strand.
CTTGAGGGAGATAGGCATGGAATGTGCATCTGTTTTTGGCTGTTGTGCAGTTTCGCCAGTTTCCCATCCCCCCTGGCCTATGGCAACTCGAGAGCAGGCCAGGGATGCTTTGCGAGTTGACACACCCAACCACCCAGAACATATATACAAAAAAGACCTCTCGCCCAACCCCCCCTTCCTCCCCCGCTGAAGATGTTACCTAGTTTTGGTAACGAAACATCCAGGAGTCACGCAGCAAGCTCGGAGAACAGACCCCTGCCAAAACTTCCTTCACTGTCTTTGATGGAAGATTTAACAAACAGGTTCTGGAGAACCGGCAAATACCACCTCTGGCTGACCCCAGAGTGGGGAGGGAATGGGGATTTTGCAGTATCCTTCCCCTGGAGTGGGGTGGGAATGGAGACTTTGCAAGAGCCTTCCCCCAGGAGTGGAGAGGGAATGGAGATTTTGCAAGATCCCTCCCCCAGGAGTGGGGAGGGAATGGAGTTTTGCAATATCCTTGCCCCAGGAGTGGGGAGGGAATGGAGACTTTGCAATATCCTTCCCCCAGGAGTGGGGAGGGAATGGGGATTTTGCAATATCCTTCCCCCAGGAGTGGAGAGGGAATGGGGATTTTGCAGTATCCTTCCTCTGGAGTGGGATGGGAATGGAGACTTTGCAATATCCTTCCCCCAGGAGTGGGGAGGGAATGGGGATTTTGCAATATCCTTGCCCCAGGAGTGGGGAGGGAATGGGGATTTTGCAGTATCCTTCCCCTGGAGTGGGGTGGGAATGGAGACTTTGCAATATCCTTCCCCCAGGAGTGGGGAGGGAATGGGGATTTTGCAATATCCTTGCCCCAGGAGTGGGGAGGGAATGGGGATTTTGCAGTATCCTTCCTCTGGAGTGGGGTGGGAATGGAGATTTTGCAGTATCCTTCCCCTGCCAGACCCACCAAGCCACACCACACCATGCCCACCACGCCACGCCCACAGAACCGGTAGTAAAAAAAAATTGAATCCCACTGTTGATTGTATCCCAATCTATGTCTAATCTTCCAGTCGCTTTATTTTAACCGACTCTTATTAGCATGGGATATTTTACAACTCCCATTTTTACCCTTTGTCTTGACGATACTGCCGTTATATTTTTATTCTTTTAATAGAATATTTTATATATTACTTTTACGATAGCGTGTAATTATTGTTTTACGCATTAATGTTAATAGATTGCCGTATACATTTTTAATATTATTCAAGCTTCTCAGCGGGGAATAGCTGTGCCATGGAATAGCCTCCTGCTGAAAACTATATGTGTTCTCACATTATTAGCTTTCTGCAAGATTATTTCAGACAGCCTATGGAGGAGGAAATAATGCCGTTAATTTAATATTGCTGTTAGAATTGCTTGACTTTATTTTATATTTTAAAACTGATACGAGGGGTATTTTATTGCACATTGTCTGTGGTTTTATCGTGTTTTTGATTGCCGCGATATTATTATCTGCTGAATGTCTCTGGATAACGGCCACCTAAGTGAATAAAATAAAATAAAAATCTACTTGGTGGTTTAACCTTTTTAGGATTTCGGAGTTCTAGGATGTAAAATTTAAGATTTTTAATTTGCTCATAATTTGTACCGATGGTGAAATCCAATTTTTTTTTTTACTACCGGTTCTGTGGGTGTGGCTTGCTGGGTGTAGTGTGGCTTGGTGGGCGTGGCTTGGTGGGCATGGCGGGGGAAGGATACTGCAAAATCTCCATTCCCACCCCACTCCAGGGGAAGGATACTGCAAAATCCCCATTCCCACTCTACTCTGGGGCCAGTCAGAGGTGGTATTTGCCGGTTCTTCGAACTACTCAAAATTTCCGGTTCTCCAGAACCTGCCATAACCTGCTGGATTTCACCCCTGATTTGTACGCATAGATTTTATTATGTTGGGGAAAACTCACAATTCCGTAATTTTAAATGGTATTTATGTCAGTCTTGGACCGTAATAAAGTAACAGACCTATAGAGTTGGATGGGACCCTTGGAGATCTACTAGTCCACCTCCTTGCTCAAGCATGAAACTCTTTATTGTTTCAGACAAATGGTTATCCAGTCTCTTCTTAAAAATCTCCAGTGTTGGAGTGTCTGAAGGCAAGTCGTATGAAATTCAAATAATTTGAATTTACCAGAGCCATTTTGATAAATGAACTCTCACTCACCAAGAAGAGGCTAGCTTTAATGCCATCGCAGTTGTATATTAATCACTTCATGCTCAAGCAGCGTTGAGTATTAATTACACCAGCTATTGTTGTAACTCTTAATGAATGATTTACCGATGACTATTTTGTCTCTGATATCTGACCCGCTACTGACACCTGATTTAGAATGTAAAGGAAATCGTATAATTTCATTTCTTTTACATTAAATCTTTACGCTCTTCCTTAAATCTGCAGTCAGCGCAACCACAAGGAACATAACCACAAGTACACTGCAGAATTACAAATATGGATATTAGCTTAAATAATATTCTTTCTGGTTTTAAATATCTGTAGTATTATTCATGACCCCTGTGCCTTGTGTGCATATCATTATGAGTCCATTTAAAAGATAGAAGCTGAATGCAGTTCTTAGTTCTCTTAGGTTCGATTTTAATACAGTTTTTAATAATATTTAAATTTCTGTAGTTTTTAACCTTTTAATATTTCAATTATTTTTTACTGGTTTTATAACATGTAAGCGGCACAGTCACCTTGTAGGGGAGATGGATGGCATTGAAGGTTAATGGATGGATGGATGGATGGATGGATGATAGATAGATAGATAGATAGATAGATAGATAGATAGATAGATAATGGATGGATGAATAGATGATAGATGATAGATAAGTAGGTAGGTAAGTAGATAGATGGATGGATAGATAGATAGATAGATAGATATGGATGGAAGGAAGGATGGATGGATAGATAGATGATAGATGATAGACAGGTAGGTAGGTAGGTAGTAGATAGATAGATAGATAGATAGATAGATAGATAGATAGATAGATAGATAGATAGATACGGATGGATAGATGATAGACAGGTAGGTACGTAGATAGATATTATTATTATTATTATTATTATTATTATTATTAATCAAATAATAATTGGATAGATATGGATAGATATGGATGGATGATAGATAGATAGATAGATAGATAGATAGATAGATAGATAGATAATGGATGGATGGATAGATGATAGGTGACAGATAAGTAGGTAGGTAAGTAGTTAGATGGATAGATAGATAGATAGATAGATAGATAGATAGATAGATAGATAGATGGATGGATGGATAGATAGATAGATAGATGATAGATAGATAGATAGATAGATAGATAGATAAATAGATATGGATGGATGGATGGATGGATAGATAGATGATAAATGATAGACAGGTAGGTAGGTAGGTAGGTAGGTAGGTAGGTAGATAGATAGATAGATTGATATGGATGGATAGATGATAGACAGGTAGGTACGTAGATAGATATGGATGGATGATAGATAGATAGATAGATAGATGATAGAAAGATAGATAGATAGATAGATAGATAGATAGATAGATAGATAATGGATGGATGGATAGATGATAGGTGACAGATAAGTAGGTAGGTAAGTAGTTAGATGGATAGATAGATAGATAGATAGATAGATGATAGATAGATAGATAGATATGGATGGATGGATGGATGGATGGATAGATGATAAATGATAGACAGGTAGGTAGGTAGGTAGATAGATAGATAGATAGATAGATAGATAGATAGATAGATAGATAGATAGATTGATTGATAGATTGATATGGATGGATAGATGATAGACAGGTAGGTATGTAGATAGATATGGATGGATGATAGATAGATAGATAGATAGATAGATAGATAGATAGATAGATAGATATGGATGGATAGATAGATAGATAGATAGATAGATAAATTTATAAATTGATAGATTAATATGGATGGATGGATAGATAGATAATAAATAGTTTGCCTTGTGGTGAGATGGTGGCAAATAAATATTAATAAACAACAAGCAAACAAAAAAAAATTGAATTCTGTGAAAAATCCATGTCTACTCCAGGATCAACAGCAACACTAGCACACAACACACCCAAAAACAGAGATCGTCCTCGAGTTACAACAGTTCATTTAGTGACCATTCAAAGTTACATCGCTAGAAAAAGTTCTTAGGACTGTCTTTCGCACTTACGACCAATGCCGCATCTGCAGGGTCATATGTTCAAAATTCAGGCTCTTGGCAACCAGCTCACCTTTATGACGGTGGCAGTATCCCAGGGTCATATGATTCCCTTTTGTGATCTTCTATCAAGCAGAATCAATAGGGAAGCGAGAGTCCACTTAATAACTGTTTTACTAACTTAACAACTGCAGCGACTCGTTTAACCACGGTGGCAGGAAAGGTCGTAAAATGGAACATTAACAATTGTCTTATTTAGCGACAGAAATTTTGGGCTCAATTGTGACTGTAAGTCGAGGACTACCTGTATGAGAAATACTGAACTATGCTATAGGCAGAATTTCGATCATCTTCAGATGATTCAGATAATAAGATCGACACATTTGAAAAATAATGGGATAAAATACTTTTCTTGGGGTAAACGATGTCTTCTCACAACATTACTTTGGACCAACTTACTTTAAGAGGGGCTGCCTTCAAAACTTTTGCGGAACTTAAAATTGAGTTTGACTTATCTTGAGAATCTTTGTATGCAGTTTGTTCAGCTTAATTATCTCTTATGTGGACGACTTGATCCCAGCGTTATTGCTGCTGTGAAGTTTTACAAAACCGTGAGGGATTTAGGAGGAAGTAATTAAGGTTCTTAAAGCAATAATCTATATTTATAAGGGGAGAAAGCTAACGCAACCTAGGACTTCAAGAAGTGACATTGAATGTCCTATTTCTAAAGCAGCGGAGGGTTGCTTTAAACAAGGTGTAATTATTTTCTTCTTAATCTTAACATGAGATTATTGCAGCAAAGCATTTATTTGATGAAGGAGACTATCGGTAGCTCAGGGTTGAAAAGCGGGGTCCTTGGGACACTCTGAGCTGGGATGTTTTCTTGTAGATGTTTCCTTACCAGACTAGTAACGTCATAAGTGCTAGTGAGGAGTGGGATTTGCTCTCAGCTTATATTGGAGGTTCTTTGCTTAGCGATAGCAATAGCAATAGCACTTACTTATATAACCACTTCATAGTGTTTTACGGCCCTCTCTAAGCGGTTTACAGAGTCAGCCTATTGCCTCCAACAATCTGGGTCAACCTCGAGCCGGTCAGGATCGAACTCCTGGCAGTGGGCAGAATTAACCTACCACCCTGTATTCTAACCACTGCCCCACCAGGAAGAAGAATGAGAAAGGGAATAAGAGAGGAAGGAAAGAATAAGGCTGACTCTCTAAGCTGCTGACAGGGAGGGAGGGAGGGAGGGAGGGAGGGAGGAAGGGAGATAATAGAATGATAGAGAAGGAAAGAAAGAAAAGTAACAGAATGATAAGGAAAGAAGGAAGGATGGAAGGAAAGAAGGAAGGAAGGAAGGAAGATAAAAGAATGACGGGGAGAAGGAAGGAAGGAGGGAGGGAGGGAGGAAGGAAGATAGGAAGGAAGGAAGGAAGGAAGGATGGAAGGAAGGAGCAATAGCTCTTAGACTTATCTACTGCTTTTCAGTACTTTCCAACTCTCTATAAACACTTTAGAGAGTCAGCCTATTGACCCTAACAATCTGGGTCCTCATTTTACCCACCTCGGAAGGATGGAAGGCTGAGTCAACCTTGAGCCTGGTGAGATTCGATCTGCCAAATTGCAGGCAGCCGGCAGTCAAGCAGAAGTAGCCTGCAGTGCTGCACTCTAACCACTGTGCCACCGTGGCTCATAACTCTCTAACCACTGCGTCACCGCGGTTAGGCTGTCTACTGTTAGCTTGCTTGGCAGTTCCTTGACTGGGTTATCGTTTACTTCTTGATTGTTGGTCTGATGTTAATTGGAGTTTAAACTTTGCTCCTCCGGGTGCTGATTGGTGGTAAGGAAGTGTTTTGGTCTTTCTGTTCTCTTTTTGGCTTTTTGAATGTCTCTTTTGCATAACATAGAGATAATAATAATAATAATAATAATAATAATAATAATAATAATAATAATTATTATTATTATTATTATTATTATTTTATTTCTATACTGCCCTTCTCCCGAAGGACTCAGGGCGGTGTACAGCCTATTAAAAACACAAAACAACATCAGTTAAAATAGTTTAAAATTATTAAATAAATTCGGCTGAATTTTAAAACCCCAGAATTTTAAAACCCAATTTAAAATTGTTATGTTGATAGCCCAGCCTGGCGGATATTGTTTATGTGTGTATTGTCAGCCAATTTTTCAGAATGCCAAGCTTCTGGGAATTCGCTAGCATTTGTGGACTTAACTTGAGCTAAGATAATCAGTTTTCCAGTTGAAACTATTGTAACATCCAGTGGTGAGTTGTCCCCGGTTTGGACCGGTTCGCAAGAACCGGTAGTAAAACAGGCAGGAGGCCCCGCCCACTGCCCCAGATATCATCGGCGATCTGCACATGCGATCCCGTTGCAAACTGGTAGTAAAGGTAAGTAGAACCCACCCCTGGTAATGTCTGTCCATATGTTCAGCAGTTGGTTTCAGATTATGTTGTTACTGGTTCACCCCGGGTGCGCACGCTCGCTTTGTGCACAAGCGCACCCAGTTGTTGCATGCGCCTGCCTTCCTCACATATACCCGGCCTTCCGCATATGTGCTTTGTTCGTGTACCTGCCTTCCGCGCATGCGCCTGGCCTCAAAAACGTGCCTAAATAGGATGGCATAGAGCCGGGGCGGTTGGGTGGGCCCACCTGCGATTTCTGCAACCGGTTCGGGCGAACCGGTGCGAACCAGCTGAATACCACCTCTGCATATGTTATGAAATTTAAGAGTTTTCATCATGTCTTCTGACTTTAATCGGCCTTATGGATGTATTCTGCTAGCCTTCTGCCTGTTTCTAAGAATAAGAAGCCCAACCAATTACCAAGACCACCAACCCTGACAGAATACAAATTCAGAACAAACCCCATTCCTTACCAGCACTGATAATATTACCTAGCTGGGCAATGAGACGTCTGCTAGAAAACAGTCAACCTTGGAAAGCATTTATTTGGGATGTACCCAGCATTTTATAGAATACTTAAGAAGGACAGGTTGATAACATGGCAATCCAATTCAAGAGTCTAGATTTTGGATTGAAATCTTAAAAAAATATGAACGTAGCTTCACACCATTTGTGCAGATTTAATATGCATACGTCCTGCTTGGCTAAAACCCCATTATTTGGAGTCTTATCAATAAATATTTTTCAATCCCTTTTTAAAATAATATTATATTGTATGGTAAACAGCATTGAACATATGTATTTTTTCAACAATAAAACAAACAACTGTTTTTAAAAATGAAATGCCGAAAACAAGTATGCGGTTGTGGATAATGGAAGTTTCCTAGGAAACCCTCTTCGGTTGTCCTTACCCTAAAAAATAAGTATCTTGCTCGGATAATTGCTTGATGCTGTACTTGAAAATGTGACAGTTATTGCTAACCCTTCAGAACTGAATGGATGTGTGTGTGTGAAGTCACAGCTCTATTAAATCTTAAATATTTTGCTCTTTTTGGGCTGCTTGACGTAGAATAATGGAAGTTACAGGGGTGGGCTTCAGATCCTTTAGCAACGGGTTCACTGCACCGTTGCTGGGTGGGTGTGGCCCTGGTGGGTGTGGCCTAGTTGGCTGCCTGCACCACTGGGGGGAGGCATTTTTTTGCCCTCCCCAGGCTCTGGAGGCTTTCCTCGAGCCTTTGGGTGAAAACAGGATCCAGAAGCCTTTCAGAAGCTGGAAATAGGCCCATTTCTGGAACTTCCGGGAGGCCTGTTTTTCGCCCTCCCCAGACTCCGGAGGCTTTCCTCGAGCCTCTGGGAGGGTGAAAATAGCTTCACCTGGGATCCGGAGGCCCTCCGGAAGCCAGAAACAGGCCCATTTCTGGACTTCTGGAACCTCTAGTAGGCCTGTTTTTTTGCCCTCCCAGACCCTCTGCGTGGCTCCTGCATTTACCTGGAATGATGAATGGGCCACGTGGAGACTCCTGGGAGTGGCGGGGCGGAATGGGTTTGGGCGTGGCCAGTGGTGGGATTCAAATAATTTAACAACCGGTTCTTCCTAATGACCAGCTGGGTGGGCATGACTGGAGGGGTTATATGACTGAATGAGCATGGCCAACTCTATGTCACTCGCGTGGGTGGTGCCTGTATGGGCCAGACAGGGTTGGGGAGGGAATCCAGGGGTCTCCAGTGGCTGGGGTGGGAGGGAGGAGGGAGGGGGTGGGGGCCCAGTTAGAGGAGTGCTGAGATTCCAAAATGGCCTCAGGAGAGGCCGGCTGAGGAGTGCCTGGAAGGGGAAGGGCGACGGCCTGTGGTGGGATCAGCCAGTTTGCCGAACCGCACAGCCGGTTCGCCGAACTGCACACAAAGTTATCAACCGGTTCAGGCGAACTGGGACGAACCGGCTGAATCCCACCTCAGGTCTTGCTGCAAAGCTAAAGAGCAGATGCCAATTCATTCCCAATGGGTTGCCAAGGACTCCTTCCAGGGCAAGAATTAAAAGCCAAAGGATCATTCAGAAACGGTAAAGGATCACAGCAAGAAAGCCAGGGACAATTTTTGTCCTTCGGTCCCAGAAGATCGTCTCTTTAACTATTCTGCGCCTCTTCTTTCCATACTGACAGCTCCCATCGTTTTCTCTCGTGGTACCGAAATATGTCACCGAGTAACTCTAATGCCAGACCTCCTAATTAGGCCTCCAAAATGTCTCTTTTTCAAAACACACCCTGTCATTTCGGGCACACACCAACGTATCTGTCATCGCTAAGTGACAGAAGCACCAACAGCAAGGAATAGCAAGGAAAGATTAAACAGTGTGCTTTGGATGGATTCCATTTGCGGAAAATTTATACAGAGCATTGATTTCTCTCTCTGTCTCTCTCTGTGTCTGTTTCTGTCTCTCTTTCTCTCTCTCTCTCTCTCCCTCTCTCTCTGTCTCTGTCTCTCTCTGTCTCTCTCTCTCTGCCTCTGCCCTTCCTTCCTTCCTTTCCTTCCTCCCTCCCTCCCTTCCTTCCTTCCTTCCTTCCTTCCTTCCTTCCTTCCTTCCTTCCTTCCTTCCTTCCTTCTCAAACTTAGAGCAAACCTCTAAAAAAGTATTGCCACTAAAATATGATTTACAAATGCTGTGCTCCAGTGATAAAATGCTATCAGTTTGCACCAGTTCTGGTGAACTGGTAGTGATAAAAACTGGTGGCAAACCAGTTCAGATTTAACCACTATTGTGCTCTGCAAATCAATGGGGGGGGGGGTGTCACTTGAAATTTCCAGAAATTGGTTTCGTGGGCCTTAATGGCCACGCTTCTAACTGCAAATATTTACCGCTGCTGCGTTGGCAAATCCTTCTTGCGTTTTAGGAGTGTATGCAATATGGGTCATCCTCAACTTACAGCCACAACTTCTGTTGCTAAATGAAACAGTTGTTAAGTGAGCTTGGCCCCGTTTTACCACCTTCCTCGCCACAGTTGTTAAATGAATCAATGCTGTCAGGGGTGGGTTCTAAATTTTTTTACTGTGGGCGTGGCTTATTTTGTGGGTGTGGCTTGGAGGTCATGTGACTAGGTGGGCATGGCTAGCTGGGCAGAGTCATTTCTGGGAGGTCCTCACACTTACAACCAGCCCTCGCACTTACGACCCGACTCATTTGTTTGCTTTTAACACTGATCAGCTGTAGGGCGGCCCTTTGAAGCCCCGCGGCAAGAGTTTAAACAGTTTTTTTTCCCTCTAGTCATCAGCTGGGACTCAGGAGGCAGCAATAGATTGGGGGTGGGACCAAATAAAAGGTAAGAATCACGTGGGGGGCGTGGGGGCGTGGGGGGGAGAACCGGTTCGGTGATGTCATATCGTCACCGCTACCGGCTCGGCCGAACTGGACCGAACCAGGAGGAACCCACCACTGACTGCCGTGGTTAAATTAGTATCACGGTTGTTAAGTGAATCTGATTTCCCCGTTGATTTTGCTTGTCAGGAGGTCACAAAAGGGGATCACATCACCCCCCTCAGTACACTGCAATCGTCATAAATATGAGTCAGTTTGTCAAGTGTCTGAATTTTGATCGCGTGACGATGGGGATGCTGCAACGGTCTTAAGTGTGAATAATGGTCATAGGTCACTTTTTCAACGCCGTTGTAACTTTGAACGGTCACTAAATGAACTGTGGTAAGTCAAGGAGTACCTGTGGGAAACTTTTGATGCCAAAATTGTGATTTTACTCCTATGTGAAGGATCGTAGCTGGAATTAGATTTATGCACCTTCTTTCCCTTCTCTGCAGTTTCCTCTTGTCTAGATTGGCCCAAAAAGCCAACACAATCCTAAATTGCATTAACAGAGGGATACAATCAAGTTCAAGGGAGGTACTAATACCACTCTATAAAGCCTTAGTAAGACCACACGTAGAATTCTGCATCCAGTTTTGGTCACCACACTATAAAAAAGATGTTGAGACTCCAGAAAGAGTGCAGAGAAGAGCAACCAAGAGGATTAGGGGACTGGAGGCTAAAACAGATGAAGAACGGTTGCAGGAACTGGGTATGTCTAGTTTAATGAAGAGAAGGACTAGGAGAGACATGATAGCAGTCTTCCAATATCTCAGGGGTTGCCACAAAGAAGAGGGAGTCAAGCTGTTTTCCAAAGCATCCGAAGGCCAGACTGAACAGTTTACTGAAACTGTTCCAGTATTGTGCATCAATTCCGGTATCAAATGCAAACGTTGAACGAATTTTCAGCGTCATGGGAAATTTGTGGACTGATGAACGTAACCGACTGCTTGTACCATCAGTTCGAAGTGAACTTTGTATATTTTTTAATATTTCTCAACGTTGTACTGAAATTAAAGAATTATTCCTTAAACACAAAGAATTTATCAAAGCTCCGCAATCAAATAAAAAATACACACGACAGCAAAGTAAAATGTAATTTAATATTTTACATATTATTATAATATATTTGATTTTTTAATTTTAAGTAAAGTTTTGAAGTGATTATTTTAATACGTGTTAAAATGTTTGTAAGAAAATATATAATTTAATTGTAAAAAAATTTTTTTATGTTTTTTACTACTTAACCGACCCCCCACTCCACTTGTCCGCTATTTTTTGGAAGCAGACCTGGCAACCCTAACTATAAAAAAGAGGTGGAGACTCTGGAAAGAGTGCAGAGAAGAGCAACCAAGATGATTAGGGGACTGGAGGCTAAAACGTTCGATGAACAGTTGCAGGAACTGGGCCTGGCTAGTCTAGTGAAGAGAAGGACCAGGGGAGACATGATAGCAGTCTTCCAATTTTTGAGGGGCTGTCACAGAGAGGAGAGGGTCAAGCTATTTTCCAAAGCACCTGAAGGCCAGACAAGGAATAATGGATGGAAACTGAAGGAGAGATTCAACCTAGAAATAAGGATAAATTTTCTGACAGTGAGAACAATCCACCGATGGAACAGAAGTTGCCTTCAGAAGTTGTGGGAGCTTCATCACTGGAGGCTTTCAAGAAGAGACTGGACTGCCATCTGTCGGAAGTGATGTAGGGTCTCCTGCTTGAACTGGGGGTTGGACTAGATGACCTATAAGGTCCCTTCCAAACTGTAAAGCCTGCCAGTCTGAACAAACAGCCGAGCCGATTTGCAGCAAAAGAGGAAGCAGTGGTGAGATCCTTCTCCGTCTTACTTGGAGTTGATGGAAATCTTCTCTCCCCTCCGACATTTGCTACCGCTCAGGCTGTCAAGAGCAGCTGCTCTGCCTTCGTGCTTGACTTATTGCATCTTTTCAAGATTCGAGTAGACAACATCTGTTGTCTTCCTTTCTCCTCGCAACCTATTCCCCTGTTGCACTGGAGTGTCTATCAGTTTGCAAATAGGAACTGTCTTATTTCTAATCTTTGCTGCTCTGGAAGTTTTTCCAGATGAAGAGCTGGATGAAGATGGAAGGAGGGAGGAAGGGAGGAAAGTAATAGAATGACAGGAAGGGAGGGAGGGAGGGAGGGAAGGGAGGAAGGAAGATAAAAGAATGACAAGGAAGAAGGAAGAAGGAAGGAAGGAAGGAAGAAAAATAAAATAATGACAAGGAGGAAGGAAGGAAGGAAGGGAAGAATAAGGAGGGAGACAGGAGAGAAGGAGGGAAGACAGGGAGGAAAGAAAGAAGGAAGGGAAGTAGATAATAGAATGATGAAGGAGGGAGGAAGGAAGGAGAGAGAAGGAAGGAAGACAGGGAGCGTGGGAGGAAGGGAGATAATAGAATGATAGAGAAGGAAAGTAACAGAATGTTAACGAAAGAAGGAAGGAGGGAAGTAAAGAAGGAGGGAAGTAAGACAAAAAATGACAAGAAGGAAGGAAAGGGTGTGGGAGGGGGAGGAAGGAGGGAAGGAAGCAAAATAAAATAATGACAAGGAGGAAGGAAGGGAGGAAGGAAGGAGAGAGAAGGATGGAAGGAAAGGAAGGAATAAGGAGGGAGACAGGAGAGAAAGAAGGAAGACGGAGGAAGGAAAGAAGGAAGGGACGAAGATAATAGAATGATGAAGGAAGGAGGAAGGAAAGAGAGAAAAGGAGGGAAGGAGTCAGGGACGTAATGAAGAGGGAGGGAGGAGAGAAGGAAGGAAGACAGGGAGGGAAGGAGGGAGGGAGGAAGGAAGGGAGGGAGATAATAGAATGATAGAGAAGGAAAGAAGAAAAGTAACAATGATAAGGAAAGAAGGAAGGAAGGAAGATAAAAGAATGACAAGGAAGAAGGAAGGAAGGAAGGAAGGAAGGGGGTGGGAGGGAGGGAGGGACAGGAAGGAGGGAAGGAAGGAAAATAAAATAATGACAAGGAGGAAGGAAGGAAGGAGCGATAAGGATGGAAGGAAGAGAAGGAAGGAATAAGGAGGGGGACAGGAGAGAAGGCGGGAAGACAGGGAGGAAGGAAAGAAGGAAGGAAGGAAAGAAGATAATAGAATGAGGAAGGAGGGAGGGAGGAAGGAGAGGGAAGGAGGCAAGGAGTTAGGGAAGGAATGAAGAGGGAGGGAGGAGAGAAGGAAGGAAGACAGGGAGGGAGATGATAGAATAATAGAAAAGGACAGGAGGAAAGTAACAGAACCATAAGTAAAGAAGGAAGGAGAGAAGTAAAGAAGGAAGGAGAGAGAGGAGGGAAGGAGGCAGGAAAGGATTGAAGAGGGAGGGAGGAGAGAAGGAGGAGAAAGGGAGGAAGAATTTCTCTTATCAGAGAAAAATGCTTAGCGCTTGAGTCAAGGAGTGGGTATATCACCCTGAGCATCTTTGAAAGCTTATTCTCGTACAACATCAAATCGCTCGTAGTCTGTTCCCCCTTCATGATCACGGAACTAAAAATTGTCTACATGGATTTTAAAAAAAACTGGTTTAATCTGTTTCCTCGTGTCTCAGTCTGCCCTCCACCTACCAAATTCAGACTGGGAGCTATTTTAAGAAAACGGCACGCGCTGCTGATACAGAAGATAAGATGCAACTTTTTAAGGTCACGAAGCTGCCTTTCCCTGAGTTGCGTATCCTAAGAGTTGTTCTACTTTTCTTACTAGTCGGCGGTAAGTCCCAGCTTTTGCAAATCCTGAGAAGCAGCGGGGTGAACGAAACGGCGTGTTTTATGCCGCTTACCACGTCTTCAGCCACCAGGGTGAGGCAGCAGCCAAAAAAGCCAATGCAATCCAGGAGTGGGATTCAGCCGGTTCAGACCGGTTTGGGCGAATTGGATGCTAATTTTACATCCGGTTCACCGAACCGGTAGTTGCAAGGACTGGCTGGCCCCGCCCAGTGGTGGGTTTCAAATTTTTTTACTACTGGTTCTGTGGGTGTGGCTTGGTAGGCGTGGCATGGCTTGGTAGGCGTGGCTTGGTGGGCGGTGGCAGGGGAAGGATACTGTAAAATCTCCATTCCCACCCCACTCCAGGGGAAGGACACTGTAAAATCTCCATTCCCTCCCCAATCCAGAGGAAGGTTACTGCAAAATCCCCATTTCCTCCCGATCAGCTGGGACTCGGGAGGCAGAGAATAGATGGGGACGGGGTGTCAGCATTCTGATGCTGCCATAAAAAGGAGGAGACGAGGCTTGACTTTTCACCTACTTATTTTCTCTGTAGATAATATCCCCTAGGAGATGGGATGGGAGGGGGGACATTCCTGTGGGTTGAGGTCAGAAGCTGGGGAGACTGACTTGGAAGATGGCCAATGAGAAGATGAGAATTGGGGAACGGAAAGGGAAGGGTTTGGGGGTCAGAGGGTTAGTATTGGCTACGACGAAGTCGGGGCCAGATCTGTCGGACTCAGTAAATGGAATATTTCAGCAAAGATTAATTGTTTGGGAGTGCAATTTATTTGAGATGACATCGAAACCTGACACGGGGCCAGTCAGAATTTTTCCTACCGGTTCTCTGAACTACTTAAAATTTTCTTCACCGGTACTGGTCAGAACCTGCTGAAACCCACCTCTGGCCCCGCCCCCACCACCCCTCCCCTCCCAGGAGTCTCTATGCAGCCCATTTTGGATGCCAGATAAGTGCAGCGCCTGCGTGGAGGCTCTGGAGGGGCAAAAAACGGGCCTCCCAGAAGTTCCAGAAGTCAGAGAATAGATGGGGGGTGGGGCCAGTCAGGATTTTTACTACCGGTTCTCTGAACTACTCAAAATTTCCGCTACCGGTTCTCCCGAACTGGTCAGAACCTGCTGAAACCCACCTCTGTCTTAGCTCTGAATGATGAGTTTAAAGTAATGTCATTATGTAAGCCTATTGTGATTGTATTTTAAGACACAACTTTATAGCCTTGTATTCTGTGAGCTCTGGAGTGGTGCGGTGGCCTAGAGAGGGAGCTCTCGCCTCACAATCAGGAGGCTGTGAGTTCGATCCTAGGTAGAGGCAGATATTTTTCTCTCTCTGGGCACAATGAAAATGTATCTAATGAACAAAACTCCGCATTGGCGACAGGAAGGGCATCCGGACATTAAAACACTCAGCTAGCGTCATTCAGTTGCCCAAACTCCACCCCGCAAGGGATTATGAGGTTGTTAAAAGAGGATGATTCTGTGAGCTCTATTGGCTGTGAGTTAGTACAATATTGCTCAACACAGTACACTTTTAGAATGTAGGACGATACTATTTTTTAAATTTCCAGCTACCCTATCAATTATAAAATGAAATAGCTTAACACTTCTGGGTATTAGAAAAACGAGTGGGCAGGAAATAAAGGTAGAAGCATACATCTGAAATAATTCGGCGTGCTATAATTCATGTTTCACAGGTTAAAAGAATCTTCAACTCATTTCATAAAAAGATAAAACGATGTATCTCTGAAAGAAGGAATAAGCATCAAAATATAAAAAGATCTCCAAGATCTCCTAAATTTTAGGACAAAAAAAGTAGAAAACAAGCTTTTCTGTAAAGCTGTCTGACAGAAAATGTTTTGAAGTGAAAGAAGCCACATTATTTTTAATATCAGATCTTTTATGCAGTTTCTTATTAATATTATCGATCCCATCCATTTGGGTGTGCTATCTTGACTTCTAAAATAAATTGGGTATAGCTTTCAGGCTAGATAAGATACATTCTGTAATATATATTTGAACTGATACCGGAATAGGAATAGATTTTGCTCTTTTAACCATAACCGACATGAAAAATATATAAATACACTTACATGAAATCCATATATTTCTCTTGACAACTGTATAGGAAGCTCTTTAAAGTTAAATACTTGACATATTTTTTTTCCCTCAAATGAAAACCCACAATTTTAAGGATGCTTCTGGTCATAATACTCACATAATCTCTTTTAATCTTCAGTGATCAGCGTTGACTCAAATTCTCTAGAAAGCACTTAAATACCTTCCTTAGTCAAGGTTATGTAATTTATTATGAATTTCCTTTATTTCTCAGTTACATGTAACCTTTGTATTTGGTTAATAGTAAGATTGCATTACTATTAATCTTCTCATCGTTCCTATCACCCATCTCTTCCCACTTATGACTGTATAACTGTAACGTTGTTGCTGGTATCCTTATTGACTGTTTCCCTATGACTATCATTAAGTGTTGTACCTTATGATTCCTGATGAATGTATCTTTTCTTTTATGTACACTGAGAGCGTATGCACCAGAGGTGGGTTTCAACAGGTTCTGACAAGTTCTGGAGAACCGGTAGCGGAAATTTTGAGTAGTTTGGAGAACCGGTAGTAAAAATTCTGACTGGCCCCGCCCCCATCTATTCTCTGCCTCCCAAGTCCCAGTTGATAGGGAGGAAATGGGGATTTTGCAGTAACCTTCCCCTGGATTGGGGAGGGAATGGAGATTCCTGTGGGAGTAGGAATGGATTTCTAGAGGAAAAAATTGCAGACTACAGGAACTATTTGCACCGCTCAGGTGACCCTGACAACACAGATATACCTCCAAGCAGTGGGGGGATTCAGCCGGTTCGCACCACTTCGGGAGAACCGGTTGTTAACTTTCTGAGCAGTTTGGCAAACTGGTTGTTGGAAGAAATCATTAGGGCAGAGAACCAGTTGTTAAATTACTTGAATCCCACCACTGCCTCCAAGTGCTTCAAGGACCCTCTAAAAGGATGCAAATCAGTGGTGGGTTCCTCCTGGTTCGGTCTGGTTCGGCCAAGCCGGTAGCGGTGACGATATGACGTCACCGAACCGGTTCTCCCCCCCCCGCCCTCCCACCCCCCCACGTTATTCTTACCTTTTATTTGGTCCCACCCCCAATCTATTGCTGCCTCCTGAGTCCCAGCTGATGACTAGAGGGAAAAAAACTGTTTAAACTCTTGCCGCGGGGCTTCAAAGGGCCGTCCTACAGCTGATCAGTGTTAAAAGCAAACAAATGAGTCGGGTTGTAAGTGCGAGGGTTGGTCGTAAGTGTGAGGACCTTCCAGAAATGACTCTGACCAGCTAGCCACGCCCACCTAGTCACATGACACCCACAAAATAAGCCACGCCCACAGAACCGGTAGTAAAAAAATTTAGAACCCACCCCTGATGCAAATGACCAGCTGTCTGCAAGGAATATAAATCCCTCCATTCCCCACTATCCTGTTAGAGCTGAAGAAGCTTCTGGGATGAGAAGCGAAATGTCTTCAAAAACAAGAAAATCCAGTTGCCTCCTGAAATGAGCATCTTTGGAACAACGGTAACCCGGATGACGGAGAATCTCTACAGACTTTAATCTTAACAATGGAAATTTTGGGCATCAATTGTGGTCACAAGTCAAAAGCTGATCTAACGGAAGTATTTTTTTTTTTTTTTACGTAAAAATCTGGAATAGGCTTCCCTTGTTTTAAACAACACTGCATTTTCCTCCAAAGATCTAACTTCGGGTTTTTTGCATTCGTCACTAGACAATAGAAAAACTACAAATGATGGTAATATCAAGATCCATTTGCCACCTCAGTTGTAAACTATCGTTAACGGCTCTCGGTGGGGTTTCATTTGTAACAGATTTCGAAACGGCATGTGCTGTTTCTGTGCTAGATGTCAGACTGCATCGTGTCTTCCGGAAAGCTAGCCAGAAATTAATGCCGATAGTCCCAATCTATCAAAAAGATTCAGAAGCAGGAGAGAGCATCACTGCTGGTTTCATCGCACGAGGCGAAACTGTATTAACCAGCAATCCTATTCATCTCTGGGACCAGCTCTGGAAGCAGAGTGGTTGCTTAGAACCGTAAGAAGTTAGCACCCAGCCCTCTCCTAGGAAAATGAGGTATTTGAGGAAATATTAAAAAGGCAGAATATTTCCCCTAAAAGGGAGGCAGAAAGTCAGCCTCCCCATTACATCATCACCCAGCAAGGCTCAACCAAGCCTGGGACACAAACAACTTACTAAGTTACCCCTGCATGGCCCCATGGGAGCCTGACAACCAATCAGGAGACAAGCTCAAATTCAAAGCCAAACAGAGGGTATAAATCTCTCTCTCTCTCTCTCTCTCTCGCTCATATGCTCTTTTTGCCCAGGACCTCAAAACCAGTGGTGGGTTCCTCCCGGTTCAGTCCGGTTCGGCCGAGCCGGTAGCGGTGACGATATGACGTCACCGAACCGGTTCCTCCCCCCCGCCCTCCCACCCCCCCCACCCCTCCATGTTATTCTTACCTTTTATTTGGTCCCACCCCCAATCTATTGCTGCCTCCTGAGTCCCAGCTGATGACTAGAGGGAAAAAAAACTGTTTAAACTCTTGCCGCGGGGCTTCAAAGGGCCGTCCTACAGCTGATCAGTGTTAAAAGCAAACAAATGAGTCGGGTCGTAAGTGCGAGGACTGGTCGTAAGTGCGAGGACCTTCCAGAAATGACTCTGACCAGCTAGCCACGCCCACCTAGTCACATGACCTCCAAGCCACACCCACAAAATAAGCCACGCCCACAGAACCGGTAGTAAAAAAAATTAAAACCCACCCCTGCTCAAAACCATGTGATCCTGTCCACAGATCTCCTGCGTGAGCAAAGGATTGGACCACCAAGGTCCTTCCAACTCTTGTTACTGTTACCATTAAACCATCTTTTCAAGCAGTCTCCATGTTTCCAGTGGCTTTCTTCACACTTGGAATGGAACCCAGATGGACATTTCTTCCAACATTACTAAAAAAAACCAAACCTTACACTTTCTAACAGTTAATACTAAAAGCCAGAAGTTATAAATACAATATGGAGACTCTAGAAAGAGTGCAGAGAAGAGCAACAAAGATGATTAGGGGACTGGAGGCTAAAACATACGATGAACGGTTGCAGGAACTGGGTATGTCTAGTTTAATGAACAGAAGGACTAGGAGAGACATGATAGCAGTGTCCCAATATCTCAGGGGCTGCCACAAAGAAGAGGGAGTCAAGCTATGCTCCAAAGTACTTGAGAGTAGGACAAGAAGCAATAGGTGGAAACTCATCAAGGAGAGAAGCAACTTAGAACTAAGGAGAAATTTCCTGACAGTTAGAACAATTAACCAGTGGAACAACTTCCCTCCAGAAGTTGTGAATGCTCCAACACTAGAAGTTTTTAAGAAGATGTTGGATAACCATTTGTCTGAAGTGGTGTAGGGTTTCCTGTCTAGGCAGGGGGTTGGACTAGAAGACCTCCAAGGTCCCTTCCAACTCTGCTATTCTATTCTAATATTTATGAAAAGCAAGTAAAGGGCTTACCTCAGTGGTGGGATTCAAGTAATTTAACAACCGGTTCTTTGCCCTAATGATTTCTTCCAACAACCAGTTTTTTTTTAAAAAAAAAATTTGATTTATATGCCGCCCTTCTCCGGAGACTCAGGGCGGCTTACAATGCGCTAAGCAATAGCCTTCATCTTTTTGTATATTTATACAAAGTCAGCTTATTGCCCCCACAAACTGGGTCCTCAATTTACCTACCTTAGAAAGGATGGAAGGCTGAGTCAACCTTGAGCCTGGCGAGATTCGAACCTGCAGTAATTGCAGGCAGCTGGTCTTAATAACAGGGTGCTTTAGACCACTGTACTACCAAGGCTCCTTAGCAGTTTGCCAAACTGCTTAGAAAATTAACAACCGGTTTTCCCGAAGTGGTGCGAACCGGCTGAATTCCACCACTGGCTTACCTAATGAATTCAATTTAGAACAGGAGAGAAACGCTTGGTTTAGAACCGTTCATTTAGTGACGGTTCAAAGTTACAACGGCATTGAAAAGAAAAGTGACTTTTGGTCCTTTTTCTATACTTACGACCCTTGCAGTCAACCCATGGTCAAAATCCGAGTACTTTAGAACTGGCCTGTATTTATGATGGCTGTAGTGTACCGGGGTGATTGAGCGACTTTCCGGTAAGCAAAGTCGTATGGAGAAGTCCCCATCTTTTGTTTTTCCTTGGAAGTCGCTTCGCTTCTCATCCAAGAGGTTTCTTCGTTCAGAACGCAGAGCCTTGGTAGTACAGTGGTCTAAGGCACCCTGTTATTAAGCTGGTTATTAAGACCAGCTGCCTGCAATTACTGCAGGTTCGAATCTCGCCAAGGCTCAAGGTCGACTCAGCCTTCCATCCTTTCTAAGGTAGGTAAAATGAGGACCCAGTTTGTGGGGGCAATAAGCTGACTTTGTATAAATATACAAAAGGAT
Organism: Pituophis catenifer annectens; assembly: GCF_029215685.1. Lineage (NCBI taxonomy): Eukaryota > Metazoa > Chordata > Lepidosauria > Squamata > Colubridae > Pituophis > Pituophis catenifer. Next base: position 5,773,987 of record NW_027256887.1, read on the forward strand.
GAAGGCTATTGCTTAGCGCATTGTAAGCCGCCTTGAGTTTCCGGAGAAGGGCGGCATATAAATCAAATTAAAAAAAAAAAAAAGAACGGAAGAAGCTTCTCAGATGAGCAGTGAAAGGTCTTCAAGGAAAAACCAAGAAAGTGATTGAGTGAGAAGCGAAACGTGAGAAAAAAACCAAGAAAGTCCAAAAGTCCAGTTCAGTGGTGGGTTGTTATTGGTTCACCCCAGTTCAGACGAACTGGTAGCGGTGACGGCGGGGGGGGGAGGCTCCACCCACCTGCCCAGACATCATCAAAAATGCTTTTCGCAAGTGCAGGACCGTCTACACATGTGCAGAAGCGCCGCGTGCTCGCGAAACAAGCACACGCACCCACACGCTCCCGATAGCGAACTGGTAGCGCCGAGGTTTGAAATCTGCTACTGGTCCAATTGCCTCTTGAAAAAAAGCTCCTTTGGGACCACCATTGGCCTGGATGACTGAGAATCTCCAAAGACACTTCTTGTGACGAGCTAAGTCAATGGGGCCATTTGGTTCTCGTCCGAGAGTTAGCTCAGAAGAACAACATTGACCGAAGTGATGTCCCAATGGGGCTTTTTCAAGAGACAATTGGATTGTCTTTGTTTTTCCTTGAAGACGTTTCGCTTCTCGTCCATTTTTTTTATTTTTTTTTAATTTGATTTATTTGCCGTCCTTCTCCGGAGACTCAGGGTGGCTTACAGTGCGTTAAGCAATAGCCTTCATACTTTTGTATATTTATACAAAGTCAGCTTATTGCCCCCACAATCCGGGTCCTCATTTTACCTACCTTAGAAAGGATGGAAGGCTGAGTCAACCTTGAACCTTGGCGAGATTCGAACTTACTTTAATTGCAGACAGCTGGTGTTAAATTACGGTGCTTAGTCTGCAGAGCTATCCATTCAGTCAGAACTGAAGAAGCTTCTTGGATGAGAAGCGAAACGTCTTCAAGGAAAAAAAAACCCAAGGAAGTCCAGTTGCCTCTCGAAAAAAAAGCACCTTTTGGACAACTGTGACCTAGATGGTTGTAGAACCTCCATAGACATTGTCCCCAAAAGCGAGCTTACCTTTGTTTTCCAACTTCAGCTCTTCTGCTAGTAAGCTGTCCTGCCTATTGCCGAGTACAAATGCCAGAAACGAGAGGATCATGGCATCCAAGATGCCAATAATGGCTAAGATGTAAGCCCAGCGGATCGAACAAGCTCCCAGGGTGTACTTGTCTGTCTTCTCACCGCACATCCGCTTCACTTCTTTGGCATCCCAACCGTCAGGATAAATCATACAGCCGAGGATAAGGCAGGCAGCTGGGAGGATAAAAAGTGTAAGGGGGAGGGAGGAGGAGGAGGAGGAAGGAGAAGGAGAAAAGGAAGAAAAAGGAGAAGAGGAGGAGGCAGAAGAAGAGGAAGAAGAGGAGGAGGAGGAGGGAGGAGGAGAAGGAAGGAGAAGGAAAAAAGGAAGAAGAAGGAGAAAAGGAGGAGGAAAAGGAGGGGGAAGAGGAGGAGGAAGAGGAGGAAGAGGAGGAGAAGGAGGAGGCAGAAGAAGAGGAGGAAGAGGAGGAGGAAGAGGAGGAAGAGGAAGGAGGAGGAGAAGGAAGAAGGAGAAAAGGAAGAAGAAGGAGAAGAGGAGGAGGAAGAGGAGGGGGAAGAGGAGGAGGAAGAGGAGGAGAAGCAGGCAGAAGAAGAGGAGGAAGAGGAGGAGGAGGAGGGAGGAGAAGGAAGAAGAAGAAGGAGAAAAGGAAGAGGAAGGAGGAGGAGAAGGAAGAAGGAGAAGAGGAGGAGGAAGAGGAGGGGGAAGAGGAGGAGGAGGAAGGAGGAGGAGAAGAAGGAAGAAGAAGGAGAAGGAGAAAAGGAAGAGGAAGGAAGAGGAGAAGGAAGAAGGAGAAGAGGAGGAGGAGGAAGAGGAGAAGAAGGAAAAAGGATGATGAAGAGGAGGGGGAGGGGGAGGAGAAAAGGAGGGGGAGGAGAAGAGGAGGAGGGGAGAGTGGGAAAGGGGGAGAGGGAGAGAGAGAGAGAGAGAGAGAGATGTTAAAAACTTTAATTAGGCAATAGCTGCATTTCATCATTATATCCATAGTTTGCTACTAGTTATTAGAGTATCTCCGGGATTGTATTTCTCATACACAGGTTTCATAAAAGTAAAACATATACAGCATGCATGTAGGAGAAGGACAGGTAGAGACTGGGGGTGGAGTCAAGAGAGGAATCAGTCTGGAATCATCACATTCCCACAAGCGGTCTAAGTTCAACCCCTCTTGGATTCTGTTGACTCTTAACTATTGCCAATTTTAGGGTTGACCATTACTAGATCAGATTCTTGTGTATAGATAGTCATGAGCAATAAATCAGCTTAAGTGGAACTTAACGTCTGGTCCCGGATTCTCCTCGCCTGACTGTATCCTCCCTGTAAAGGTACAATATTTGTTGATATTGTACTCATCATGAGATGAGGGTGTGGCTAACTGATGAGGCCTTATAAGGCCGAAATAGATCTATCTTAGTCTCCCAATGGGCAGCAAAGGGTCTGCTGGCTGCCAGAAGAAAAAAAGCATAATATCTTGGTTTACGTAGGTAGAACCTGGCTAAAGAGAAATACACATAAAACCTACGAGAGAGATATATATATATATATATATATATATATATATATATATATATATATATATATATATATATATATATATATATATATATGTTTTCTCAGGTTTTCGCGGGTGTTTGTATGTAGGTCTTTGGTTATTCGGGTCTTCTCCCACGTAAAATTGGAAGTGTCTTGGTGACGTTTTGACGAAGTCTCATTCGTCATCTTCAGGCTGGTGTTCTCGGCTTCGTGCTTCCAGGAGCAATGTGAGATCGCAGCTCTCTCACATTGCTCCTGGAAGCACGAAGCCGAGAACACCAGCCTGAAGATGACGAATGAGACTTCGTCAAAACGATGCCAAGACACTTCCAATTTTACGTGGGAGAAGACCCGAATAACCAAAGACCTACATATACACACACACACACACACACACACACGCACACACACACACATATATATATACAACTTCTCCCTAGCAAATAGTACTTTCATGGATCTTGTGCCTACACTAAGAGGCTGAAGCTTAAGAACTTCTATATTTATTTCTCTGCTCGCTGATCTGATTTTTAAAAAATACCCAAATTAGCTTTTTCCCAGATTTGTCACAGTCAGTAGGAGTGAACGCATGCACATATGCATACATTTGATTTTTAATTTTAATTTGGTTTGCTTGAAAGAGTCCGAGGCTCCAGAAAATATCCAGTATGAAATAAGAGAGTTAAGAAAACCCAAGGTGTCAAATGCAAGCTATATTTAACGATCAGCTTTAAACTATGCACGAATGGGAATTATTAAATTCAATTAAAACAGTTACCAAACAAAATACAAAGGCTTGTCCGTCCGTCTTCCTTTATGCGTTTCAAACAGATTTATGCAATATTTTAATTGAATTTCAGCTCGCTTGACTGTCAGATGAAATATCTCGACACATGTCACATTCAGAAAACAGGAGGAAGGCCATTCTCTTCACGGCAGCGTAGAATTTTACTAAATTCTATTCTAATTAGCAATCTTCACGTGCCGCAAAACAATCCAAAATGCAAGACAGGATTCCTTCTTGGATTCTCTTTATCGATGCCTAAAACCAGAAGAGCATGACTTGAGGTAAAGGCTGGTTATCAGCCTAAATCATTTCAAGTGTAAAACTTTTTTTTTAAAAAAACCTATTTACTATATAGCTTGAGTTTTCTTTGCTACCTTAAGGGCAGCCAGATGTTAGATGTTGTACCTTGGCTTTAGTTTTACAATGAGGGAACAATTCAGGCCAAGAATAAATCAGGGAGAAAGGCTTTGGCACAATCAGATGCTCATGGTTTTCATGTGGCTTGAAACACTTCAACAAGAGAAAAAAAGTAACTTGCCTTAATCAAAAATACACCTCCTTCCTTCCTTCCTTCCTTCCTTCCTTCCTTCCTTCCTTGCTTCCTTCCTTGCTTCCTTCCTTTCCTCCTTCCTTTCCTCCCTCCTTCTACAATCCTTTCCTGCCCGCTTCCCTCCTCTCTCTCCTTCCTTCTTTAGTTCCATCCTTCCTTCTTTCCTATTCATTGTTATCTTCCTTCTTTCCTTCTCTATCATTCTATTATCTTCATTCTCCTTCCCTCCTCCCTCTTCCTTCCCCTCCCTCCTTCTCTCTTGTTTCTTCCATCCTTCCATATATCCATCCTTCTTTCCTTATCATTCCATTATATTCCTCCCTCCCTCTCTCCCCTCCTTCTCTCCTCCTTCCCTCTATAATCCTTTCCTGCCCCCTTCCCTCCTCTCTCTCCTTCCTTCTTTAGTTCCATCCTTCCTTTAGTTCCCTACTATCCCAAAATATTCATTTTGTTATCTTCCTTCTTTCCTTCTCTATCATTCTATTATCTTCATTCTACTTCCCTCCTCCGTCTTCCCTCCCTCCCCTCCCTCCCTCTTCCTTCCTTCCCTCCTTCTCTCTTGTTTCTTCCATCCTTCCATCTATCTATCCTTCTTTCCTTATCATTCCATTATATTCCTTCTTCCCTCCCTCCCTCTCTTCCCTCCTTCTCTCCTGTCTTCCTCCTTATTCCTTCCCTTCCTTCCCTCCTTCCCTCATTTCTGGCCTCCAGAGGGCTCCGGGGGAGGTTGGGGAAGGCCGTTTTCACCCTCCCCAGGCTCCAAGAAAGACTCTGGAGCCTGGGGAGGGCAAAAAAATGGACCTAGCAGGCCTTGTAACCTTTTTGCTGTCGTGTGCCAAAAGTGGGAGGAGCACAGGGGGAGGGGTCATGCACGCATGGGTGGGGGAGTGGAGCTCAGGGGGGCATTGAATTATGGGTGTGGGAATGCATGTGCGCAACCCCGCCGCGCTCCTCCCACTTTTGGCACACAACGGCAAAAAGGTTAGCCATCACTGTTCTAGGCTATCTTCAGCAGTGGTGGATTTCTACTGGTTTGCCCCAGTCACCTTACCACCAAGCCCCACCCACTAATTAAGCCACGCCCACAGAACCGGTAGCAAAAAAAATCTAGATTTCACCCCTGCATTAGGTTCTTGATTAAATTATCTTTCCATTGATATATAATGTTATGGTACTACTAAAAAAAAAAAAGCGGTGTTTATTAGCTAGTTTTAGAAAATACATTTTTCCCAAAAGGTTTCCACAATTTTGGCCACTACTGTATAAGCCTAATAAATGATTATAAAATTTACTCTTTATACCTGATCACTTACATTAGAAGTTATTCTGGGATATATAGAAATATTGATTTTGCTTGAACACGGATTACTTGTTCCTTTATGCTACCCAGTTCTTTGCACAATTTAAATGAGAAATGTAACCTTTTCGTGAAACTCAATATATTACGGCTGACGTGTTGGGAAAATCAACAGACACTACAGCTGGTGCCCAAACATGCTGTAAATAAGGGTGGAAACCTATAGACTGATTCCATGAACAGCGATCACTCGGAAACAGAGTTGGGTTTCAGCAGGTTCTGACCAGTTCTGCAGAACTGGTAGCAGAAATTCTGAGTAGTTCGGAGAACCGGTAAATACCACCTCTGACTGGCCCCGCCCCCATCTATTCTCTGCTTCCCGAGTTCCAGCTGATGGGAAGGAAATGGGAATTTTGCAGTATCCTTCCCCTGGAATGGGGTGGGAATGGAGATTTTACAGTATTCTTCCACTGCCAAGCCACACCCACCAAGCCACACCCACAGAACCGGTAGTAAAAAATTTTGAAACCCACCACTGCTCGGAAAGATAGGTATTTTCTGTTGATGTTGATAGGAAAAGACATTTTTGGGGATCTTGGCTTGAGAAGAACGAATTGGATGCGTCACGTTAATCAGCAACCTAGGAAGGTTGTGAAGAGAAGTTTGAAAACAACCTTGTTTGCGGAAAGCAGAGAAAGGGAAGGGAGAATTTTCTGGATTAATTAATTGAAAAGGTCAACGGGAGGAACAACACGAAAGAACAAAGATAGGGGTTTTTTTCCTGCAGCTTCTACTTTATAAACATCGTTGCCATTTGATATGTTTTTAACTCATCGACAAAACGGAGACGAACAGAAGCGGAAGTTTACGATGATCATCTCCTTATCCAGAGGTGGGATTCAAATAATTTTTTTTTTTAAATTTGATTTATATGCCGCCCTTCTCCGGAGACTCAGGGCGGCTTACAATGTGCTCAGCAATAGCCTTCATCCTTTTGTATATTTTTACAAAGTCAGCTTATTGCCCCCACAAACTGGGTCCTCAATTTACCTACCTTAGAAAGGATGGAAGGCTGAGTCAACCTTGAGCCTGGCGAGATTCGAACCTGCAGTAATTGCAGGCAGCTGGTCTTAATAACAGGGTGCTTTAGACCACTGTACTGCCAAGGCTCTACTGCTTCACCCAGCACCGAAAATATCAGTGCACACGCCATGTCCACGCATGTGCCCGGCCTTCGGCACATACGCTTTGCTCAGTGGTGGGTTGCCCCCGGTTCGGACCGGTTCGCAAGAACCGGTAGTAAAACCAGCGGGAGGCCTCGCCCACCGCCCCAGATGTTGTCATCAGCGATCTGTACATGCACAGAAGCTTCTGCACATGCGCAGAAGCAAGGCGCATTCACGAGTGAAGCGAGCGCACGCGATTCCGTTGCGAACCAGTGGTAAAAGTAAGTAGAACCCATCCCTAGCTTTGCTCGCGCACACTTCTTCTGTGCATGTGCCCGGCCTCAAAAATGTGCCTAAATAGGACAGCATAGAGCCGGGGTGGGTGGATTTCAGTGATTTCTGCTACCGGTTCACCTGAACTGGTCCGAACCGGCTGAATACCACCTCTGTTCTTATCCCAGTCAAGAGGACTACAAAGGGCCTTAAAATTGGTCTCTTTTTACTATATATGTTGAGCGCAGCAGGACTATTATACACACAAAATGGAAGGACGCTTCGATTCCTATCATGGGTGAATGGTGGCAGAACCTGATGGAGTTGGCTGAAATGGCAAAATTGACCGTTTTAATTAAAGAAAAAGAATATAAGTGCTTTCGTTTCCACATGGAGACCGCTTCTGAACTTTGTGCTTGAAGGAGAAAAGAATGAAACTTTGATTTGGGGTTTTACCGATTAGACCAGGGCAGAGATGGGTTTCAGCAGGTTCTGACCAGTTCTGGAGAACCGGTAGCGGAAATTTTGAGTAGTTCGGAGAACCGGTAGTAAAAAATCTGACTGGCCCCACCCCCCGATCTATTCTCTGCCTCCTGAGACCCAGCTGATCGGGAGGAAATGGGGATTACACAGTATCCTTCCCCTGGAGTGGGGTGGGAATGGAGATTTTACAGTATCCTTCCCCTGGAGTGGGGTGGGAATGGAGATTTTACAGTATCCTTCCCCTGCCATGCCCACCAAGCCCCGCCCACCAAGCCATGCTATACCTACCAAGCTACATCCACAAAACCGGTAGTAAAAAAAAAATTGAAACTGCCCACTGGATCAGGAGTGTCAAATTTAAGACCCGTGGGCCAGATTCGGCCCCTTGATGTGGTTGGATCCGGCCCTTGGAGCTGCCCCGGAAAATGTAAGGGGACGGTCTGCATTGCTTTGGCCCGGTCTACCAATGCGAAGAGGAAACATGCCAGGAGTTTGGGGAGTGGCGTCAAGCTGGCCACACCCACCCATTTAGCCACACCCACCCAGTCGGCCACGCCCTGCTGGCCCCCCGAGGTCAACCACAGCCCTGATGAGGCCCTCAATGAAATTGAGTTCGACTCCCCTGGATTAGACTGACAGATCCTTAAGATGTTCTGTCCCCGTCCCCACACACACACACACACAAACAAACAGCCAGCCAGGGGTTAAAGAATTACTTGGCACATACCAGGTTCGTTATCAGGAACTTGGCAGCAATACGATAACCGTCTGCCAAGTGCTTTACTTCAAGAAGAGGGAGTTTCCTCCATCAGATAAACACCGACAAATACACACAGTTTTCAAAAACAGTCCATCTCAAACAGAAACCTTCAGCAGATTCAGGCGTTGTACAAAGTGACTAGCCAGAAGTTAGCTTTGTCCGTCACAGAGTCTAAATGGCCACCACACTCTCTTATATAGCCTGTGGGGTGTGGTCCAGTGACTCAGCTTAATCCCTGGCCCGCCTCCTCATCTGCTGCAAACGTTTATCTCGCCTTCGTTGGCGTGGATCCAGGAACGACGTATCACCATCGCTGTCATCGGAGACACCTGGCTCCTGGTCAATCTCCTCTCCCTCAGCAGACACCTGAGGCATTGCCAGAGAGGAGGGGCCTGGAGAGGGAGGCCTGGCCAGCTCCTCTCTTTCATGTTCGGAGCCTTCTTCCTCTGATAAGATGGGCTCAGGGATCGGAGCCACAACATAAGAGAAATGGCTAGTTTATATTATTATAAAGTACGAAGGCTATTGCTTAACGCATTATAAGCTGCCCTGAGTCTCCAGAGAAGGGTGGCATATAAATCGAACCAATAAATGAATAAATAAATAAATTATGAAAAAAACCGAAAAAGTTGTGGTTTGATGTTAGTGCCTTATTTTACTGCAACAGAGAAAGTCGGAAGTCAATGCTTCTTTTTCTTTTTCCTTTTTTTTTTTTTTTTTTATTTTTTTTTATTTTTCTTTCTTTTTTTTTTTTTTTTTTTTATTGCAAAAGTTTTACAATTACATTTTCAATTCTTTTTCTTTTTCCTAATCCTTCCTTACTATTCTTTCCCCCGCCCCACTGTTTTCCTATTTACTTTTGCATTTTCTCAATTAAAAAAAAAAATGTTAAACTGGAAAATTGATCTCTTTGTGGAAAGAAGGAAAAACATAACTTTGAGCTGAGGGTTGGTTTTTTTTTTTTTTAAACATACTAAAACCTGGATTATAATGTTGCGTTTGCATCCTTTTCTAGGTTACAAAATGAATATTCTTTGCCTGTTGCTATCCATCTTCATCTTACACCCACAACTCAGCGAGATAGTTGTCAAAAGAGTTTTGCCCCATTTTACGACCTTTCTTGACACCGTTGTTAAGTGAATCACTGCAGCTGTTAAATGAACAACACAGTTGCAAAGTGAATTTGTGTTGTGACCAAGGCCCAAGTAATGATTACCAAACACAATTAAATCCTCAACAAACTTATTTTATTAAAACAGACATCCAAGTTTGGTAATAAGGCCGACGGACTGGTTATTAAGAATTTTATTTAAGACTAAGCGGAGAATGAATTAATTCTCAGCTTAGTCCAAAATAAAATTCTTAATAACCAGTCCGTCGGCCTTATTACCAAACTTTGATGTCTTTGGCAACCTGTCAAAGGCTTTTCTTGGCAAAAACTCCACAAAGTTAAAGAGACACTGACAAGAAGCACTGGAATCAACGTTGCTTTTCTACAAAGAACCCAACGACTCGTTGCTCCTCATTTAAGCCTTATGGGAGTAGCCAATCATCTCCTGGCCTTACTCCTGAGTCGTCCTTTTTGCTTTAGCTGCTCTTGCCTTCCGGCAGCTCTTCGCATGCGGGCACTAGGAACAGGCTCCTCCTATTCCTCTGCCTGCGCGGAAGGCGTGCGCGCAAAGCAAGCATGCGCGTGGGGCGAACCGGTGGTAAGAATATTGGAAACCCACCGCTGGATAGGACCGATGCTTCTGAGCTTTGGGATTGGAGAAGACTCTCGAGAATACCATGAACAATAAAAGAGAATATTTGTAGCTCAGGGTTGAAATGAGGGGGTCCTTGTTGCTCTCTGAGCTTGATTGTTTTCTTGCAGATGTTTCATTACCCAAATTAGAAAACCTCTAGCACAGGTCTAGTACTGATGATATCACCTAGTTTGGTAATAAAACATCTGCAAGAAAAAAACCAAGCTCAGAGAGCAACAAGGATCCTTCACAGTCCTCCTCCTCCTCCTCCTCCCCCTCCTCCTCCTCCTCCTCTCCACAAACCCTCCTCCCTTCCAGCACTGATGATGTTACTCAGTTTGGGTAATGAAACATCTATAAGAAAACAAGCAAGCTCAGAGAGCACCAAGGACCCCACAATCATCATCATCATCTTCTTCTTCTTCTTCTTCTTCTTCTTCTTCTTCTTCTTCTTCTTCTTCTTCTTCTTCTTCTTCTTCTTCTTCTTCTTCTTCTTCTTCTTCTTCTCCTTCCTCCTCCTCCTCCTCCTCCTCCTCCTCCTCCTCCTCCTCCTCCTCCTCCTCCTCCTCCTCCTCCTCTTCTTCTTCTTCTTCTTCTTCTTCTTCTTCTTCTTCTTCTTCTTCTTCTTCTTCTTCTTCCTCCTCCTCCTCCTCCTCCTCCTCCTCCTCCTCCTCCTCCGCCTCTTCTTCTTCTTCTTCTTCTTCTTCTTCTTCTTCTTCTTCTTCTTCTTCTTCTTCTTCTTCTTCTTCTTCTCCTCCTCCTCCTCCTCCTCCTCCTCCTCCTCCTCCTCCTCCTCCTCCTCCTCCTTCTCCTCCTCCTCCATAAACCCTTCTAGCACACAGATGATGTGACTTAGTGTGATGAAACGTCTTCCAAGAAAACAACCCAGTTCAGAGAGTAACAAGGACTCTCCACCCCAATAGCCAAGAAAACAAGCAAATGGGTCATTGAACAAATCAACCTGGACTTCTCCCTTAAGGCCCAAATAACCAGGGTCCAATTATCCTATTTTGGACACATTGTGAGAAGATCTAGCTCTCTGCAGAACGCTAATTAAGGAGAGAAGCGACCTGGAATTAAGGAGAAACTTACTAACAGTGAGAGAACAATTAACCAGTGGAACAATTTGCCTTCGGAAATTGTGGGGGTTTCATCACTGGAGGTTTTTAAGAAGACACTGGACAGCCATCTATCTGAAATGGTATAGGGCAAAAGTTTGGCAAAACTTTTCGGCATCGAGCGCCGAAACGGGAGCGCGCATGGGGGAGCACTGGAAACCGGAAGAGCAGCTCTGCGGCTTGTACACACGGGAGCGCCGGAAACCGGAAAAAACAGTTCGCCGGTGCGCATGTGCACACAGGGAAGATGAACTTCCGGTTTCCGGTGGGCACGTGTGTGCTGGTCACCTGGTCTTCCGGTTTCTGGTATGCCTGCGCGCCGCGAAGACCAACTGGCGTGCCAGAAGCCAAAAGCTCAAGTTCCCAGCACGCGGCATGCGCGCCAGGGAGTTGCCCTTCTGGTTTCCAGAAACTCCCATGTGGGCGAAGACCAGCATGTGCACATCAGAACTCAGAAGAGCAACAGGCGACGGTTGGCGTGCCCAGAGAGATGGCTCTGCGTGCCACTTGCGGCACATGGGCCATAGGTTCGCCATCACGGGTATAGGGTCTCCTGCTTGAGCAGGGCTGGACTAGAAGGCCTCCAAGGCCCCTTCCAGATTCTATTCTATTCTATTCTATTCTATTCTATTCTATTCTATTCTATTCTATTCTATTCCATATTTTCTATTCTATTCCATTCCATTCCATTCCATATTTTCTATTTCATTCCATTCCATTCCATTCCATTCAATATATTCTATTCTATTCTATTCTATTCTATTCTATTCTATTCTATTCTATTCTATTCTATTCTATTCTATTCTATTCTATTCTATTCTATTCTATTCTATTCTATTCTATTCCATTCCATTCCATTCCATATTTTCTTTTCTATCCTATCCTATCCTATGCCATTCCATTCCATTCCATTCCATATTTTCTATTCTATTCTATTCTATTCTATTCTATTCTATTCTATTCTATTCTATTCTATTCTATTCTATTCTATTCTATTCTATTCTATTCCATTCCATTCCATATTTTCTTTTCTATCCTATCCTATCCTATCCTATCCTATCCTATCCTATCCTATCCTATCCTATCCTATGCCATTCCATTCCATTCCATTCCATTCCATTCCATTCCATTCCATTCCATATTTTCTATTCTATTCTATTCTATTCTATTCTATTCTATTCTATTCTATTCTATTCTATTCTATTCTATTCTATTCTATCCCTACCCTACCTTACCCTACCCTATCCTATCTTTTTCCTATTCCTATTATTCCTATTCCTATTATCATCATCACTATGCCAATACGTAAAATCAGACTGGGGAGCAATCAGACTCATTGTTCTCGTTTTTTTTTTAAAAAAAAAAGATGGGCTGCAGAGAATTCTTTTCTCTCCCAAACTATTTCTTCTCAAAAGGGTTTGTCTCCTAGCAACAAGCATTTACCTGGTCTGTCCCAAGACACAGGAGGGGCAATGAGATTAATTGATGTTTATATAAGAAAACCCCAACGGTATTCAAGGCCTAACGCTAAATATGTTGTTTTTTTTCCCCCAACAAGCACTTCAGTTTGAAAAGAATTGTCAAATTAATTCCCTCCCTTCGGATCAGAAATCTGCTTAGCCGCAACAATTTTCTATGGAGTGGCATTTTGTGTCATCTGTTGCTTAGTCCTTAGTCCTTGCCTGTTTCTTTTCCTTCCTAAATGTCTGTTATATACAACCCTTCCTGGTCTTTTAACCATTGCATTAAGCCAAAAAGAGATTCATCCAGGGGTGGGCTTCAAAATTTTTAGCCTGGTTGCTTGGTGGGTGTGGCCATGGTGGGGTGTGGCCTAGTCCCACGCTAGAAGGGGCGTTTTTGCCCTCCCCAGGCTCTGGAGGCTTTCCTCGAGCCTCAGGAAGGGCGAAAACAGCCTCCCCAGGCTCCAGAGATCCTCTAGAGGCCGAAAAGGGGCCCATTTCCAGCCTTCCTGAACTTCCGGCCTGTTTTTCGCCCTCTCCGAGCCTCTGTGCACGCCCTGCACTTACCTGCATCCAAAACGGGCCATGTGGGGACTCCTGGGAGGGGAGGGGTGGGGTGGGTGGGGCCAGCCAGGAGTGGGATTTGGGGGTTCTCCGAACTGCACAGAATCTTTGCTAGAGGTTCTCCCGAACCCCCAGTGGCCCACTCCTGGATTCAACTAACTTTATCTAAGAGGCTGTGCAGTGTAGTAGATGAAGTGTTGGAGTAGAAAACCGGGAGGCTGTGAGTTCTAGTCCTCTCTTAGCCATGAAAACTAGCTGGGTGACTTGGGACAGTCATGTTGTGACCTAGGCTTCCTGAGTCATTAAAGCACACGGCCTCCCGCTGGTTTAACTACCGGTTCTATAGAACTGGACCGAACCAGGAGCAACCCACCACTGGAGTTGTCCGAAAAACCTCTATGATCGCAACAGCTGTGAATTACGTTCATTCACAGCTGAGTCCCAATTAGTTGCAAAAAGTCCTTCGGGAGAAGTATAACATCCTCTTAACTTTTGCGCCCATTTTTTTCGTGTATTATTGTTGTGGTTGTATTGTTTTGATATACAGGTAGTCCTCGAGTTATGACTACTTATTCAGCGACTTCAGATAGTCCTCAACTTACAACAGTTCATTTAGTGACCATTCAAAGTTACGACGGCACTGGAAAAAGTGACATGACCGTTTTTCACACTTACAACCATTGCAGCATCCTTGTGGTCACATGATCAAAATTCAGATGCTGGTCAACTGACTCGCATTTATGATGGTTGCAGTGTTCCAGAGTCAGGTGATCCCCTTTTGCGACCTTCTGACAAGCAAAGTCAATGGGGAAAGCCAGATTCACTTAACAACCATGCTACTAACTCAACAACTGCAATGATTCACTTAACAACTGTGGCAAGGAAGGGGGCAAAACTCTCTTAACAAAGGTCTCACTTAGCAACATAAGTTTTGGGTTTGTGATGGTGGCGAATAACTGTAGCTCGGGTGCAGGATGAGGGTGGAGTTTGGTACTCCGAGCTTGTGGGTTGGTTTCCGAATATTATGTTTGGAGGTTTCAGGCTCAATTGTGGTCGCAAGTTGAGGACTACCCATATTCAAAGTTCTCATAGTGCTGAACGAGGAAACATAGGAGCAGTAATCAAAGTTGAGCCTGTTGCAACATCCCAGTGTCACATGGTCTTGGGATCTGGATCACTGTGACAAGACCCAAGAGAAGGCACGAAGGTCACACAGCCAGCCGAGAGTTCAAACTCCCCTTTAATGCTCCTAATTTTCCCCCCAAATACTCCCACGTTCTTGGCAAGTCCCAGAGCAAAGCGTGCGCGCACACACACGGCAGCCTCTGGCTGCACCCAGTCCAGCAAAACAAGGGGGCAGGGAAATGAGTCCACGAAACAAGGAACAAACAATGAGTCCATAAAGTAAGGAACGAGGCACTGAGTCCATGAAGTCACGAAGAAGCAAGCAGTCCTGCAAACTCCAAAGGTTTGTACCGGCACACCAAACTCTACCAATTCAGCATTTCTTCCTGACAAATGCCCCTCCCCACAGTGTCTCCTTAACCCTCAGTCCCTAAGTGTACCTTGTGAAGAGGGGCGGGGCGCTCTCCTCCCGAGTTGTCACTGTTCCCGCCTCCTCTCCACTCTCCGTGCTCGGGGATCAGGAGGGGGCAATCCGTTCTCATCGCCTGAGTTCTATCACTCCTCATGTCCACTCCTTTCTCTCTCTCGGTCATCCTGCCCCCTTTCCTCCCTGCTAACAAGCAGTCCCAATCCTAAAGGTCCCTAAGCTGCTTCGGCCTGCTCCTCCCCATATTCTTCTGAAGCCAAGCTCGGGCTCATCCTCCTCTGCAGATTCAGGCTCTGATGGGGGCATGACAGTCACAATTACAACTGCAATATTCCATAGTCTTTTTGCAAATCTTCACTTCACAACGATTCCTGCGCTTTACCGAATGTGGTTGAAGCCTTTGCTATAATGTGGATAAAAGAAGGAATCATACAGAGTCAGCTACATGAACTCTAGAGGACCCTCTCTATTCACATTATTATAAGATAGAAACGTGCTTGTTGGAGATTATATTAAAAGTCAGCTAAACCCCATTAAGTGGTAATATATCTTCTGATGAGACCTAGATGTCACGGAAGGACAGCCATATGGAAAACATCTGAGTGACCTCACTGTGAATGACACAAGGATATATATGTTACAAAGAGTTACTTAATCCAATAAATTTACCTAAGGACAGCAGTAAATTTCCCATTAGCAACTACAAGCAACTACAAGCTCTTAAGGAAAAGTTGTGTAGCTAAGATAATCTTATAATCTTATAAACTAAAAATAATGGTTTAGTAATTAGGAAGTGTGTCAATTATCATATGACAGGTGTGTGTTAGCCATATATGGAGAATGTATGATCTCATGTTGACCATATATGGAAAATGCATGATCTCACTGAATCCTTTGTCTTAGAAATGTATAAAAGCAGTTGTACCAGAGCTCTTTCCTTGTTCAAAGCTTCAGGTACAAAGCTGGCTCTGAACCTTGCGCAATAAAACTGTCTCTGGCTGACCCAGGAATGTTGTTTGGTCTCATCATTCTACAACAGCTAGATTTTGGTTTCAACAAACAAGCCACTCAAAATGGCTGTAACAGAGCTGTGAGGGTTGTTCGTTCAAAGAAAAAAAAATAATGGAATTTTTGCACCAAAACATTGGCCAAGAAAGCTTGTCAGAATAAGTGAAGGGACCTCTTAAATCTGGAAATGTCTTGAGTTGAGAACATGCTTTGGGTTATGTTTCATTTTGCAGTTTGTACAAATTGGTGTGGCTATGCATGAATAGACAAGAGGGGGAAAAAAGCCAAAATACGGTCATTAACTCAGATTTACAAGCGAGACCTTCTGGCTGAGTCTCGGCTTAGTGGAGGAAGCCAATATTGATGGCACTTTAAATTCAAAATGCTCTCTTGAGTTAAAATAATTACTCGGGGGTTTGTGTTTGTTTAAAAAATATTTCTGAACAGAAGCAGGTGTATGAACAGAAAACCGTGGCCGTGATTTTTTTTTTTTTAAAAAAATATTCTTACATTCCAGGTTTCTTCTCCAAATGGGATGAATCCAAAAAAGCCAGCTGTTTCCAAATGTTGTGTTTAGAACAGTTGTCATGTATTGTTTTGAACAATAGAGGAGTATTGTTGGCATTGTAGAAAAGCATCCCTAAATTTATATTTGCTTACTTTATCCTTATTCTACAGAGGAATTATTGAATCTGTCATCCGCACCTCTGTAACTGTCTGGTTTGGTTCTGCAACCCAACAAGACGGACACAGACTTCAGAAAATAATTAGAACTGCAGAAAAAATAATTACTACCAACCTGCCTTCCATTGAGGACCTGTATACTGCACGAGTCAAAAAGAGGGCTGGGAAAATATTTACAGACCCCTCGCATCCTGGACATAAACTGTTTCAACTCCTACCCTCAAAACGAGGCTATAGAGCACTGCACACCGGAACAACTAGACACAAGGACATTTTTTTCCCCGAACGCCATCACTCTGCTAAGCAAATAATTCCCTCAACACTGTCAAACTACTTACTAAGTCTGCACTACTATTAATCTTCTCATCGTTCCCACCACTCATCTCCTTCCACTTATGACTGTATGACTGTAACTTTGTTGCTTGTATCCTTACGATTTATATTGATATTGATCGTTTCCTTTTTTTTTAATTTTAAAAAACAAACTTTATTAGATTTAAAAAAAAATAAAATTGTATAAAACATTCACAACCTTAAAATACAATCAACAGTATCAACAAACAACAAAGTATATATAATGTATATAAGTACACATATATACAAAAACTTATTTTCCTTTTTTTTTCTCTTAATGACGGTGTATAATTATTACTTTTAATTTCTTACTAAATTTTGACTTTACCTTCTTTTCCATTGGTTTATCCACTCATACCAACTGTCCCATATCTTAAAATACAGTGAGTCTTCCTTATCTTTCAATTTCAACATTAGTCTATCCATTTCTGCAATCGTTTCCTGATTGCCTATTTGTACCCTATGACTATCATTAAGTGTTGTACCTTATGATTCTTGATGAACGTATCTTTTCTTTTATGTACACTGAGAGCATATGCACCAAGACAAATTTCTTGTCCAATCACATTTGGCCAATAAAAATTCTATTCTATTCTATTCTATTCTATTCTATTCTATTCTATTCTATTCTATTCTATTCTATTCTATTCTATTCTATTCTATTCTATTCTATTCTATTCTATTTACTTCTTCTCCATGTTCTACCCAATGGAAGCCAGTTTGTTCTTTCTGGATTCAAGACAATAAGTAGACTCACAAAGAAAAGAGCCCAAATTTTTAACGAAGTGATATAAATTGCAACAGAAGTCCTTTTTGCAGACAGAAATTCCATAAAGCCTGTAGACTGATCCCTTTCTCAAGCCAGCTGGACCACAGGATCTTCTCGGTTAGATCTGCACCAGGGATGTCCAACCTTGGCAACTTTAAGACCTCAACAACATCCAAAGGTGCTTTTTCAAAAGGCAGCGGGTGTCAGCGTCCCAGCACTGACATATATAAAGAGAGGAGAAGCTTGAACTTTTGCCTACTAAATCCCTTTGAAGATTCTATCTCCTCGGAGATGGGAGAGGGTGGGGACATTCCTGTGATCTGACGAAGAAGAGATCAGGAAAGTGACTTGGAAGATAGCCAATGAGAAGCAGAGAAGCAGAGAATAGGAAATTAATTTATTTTGAGATAGCATCGAAACCTGACAGCGGGACTTCTGTTTTTCCTTGAAGACGTTTCACTTCTCATCCAAGAAACTCCTTCAGTTCTTCTTCAGCGAACTGAAGAAGCTTCTTGGATGAGAAGTGAAACGTCTTCAAGGAAAAACAAGGTCCAGTCGTCTTTTGAAAAAGCACCTTTGGGACAGCCATGGTCTGGATGACTGAGAATCTCCATAGACATTTCAACTCCTAGAATTCTCCAGCCAAGTCAGTATATTAGCAAGTATATTAGCAATAGCACTTAGACTTACATATCGCTTTACAGTGATTTACAGCCCTCTCTAAGTGGTTTACAGAGTCAGCATATTGCCCCCAACAATTTTGGGTCCTCATTTTACCAACCTAGGAAGGATGGAAGGCTGAACCTTGAGCCTGGTGAGATTTGAACTGCCAAATTGCAGGCAGCCGGCAGTCAGCAGAAGTAGCCTGCAGTACTGCACTCTAACCACTGCGCCACCGTGGCTCTTTACCTTTCTTTCTTTCTTTCTTTCTTTCTTTCTTTCTTTCTTTCTTTCTTTCTTTCTTTCTTTCTTCTTTCTTTCTTTCTTTCTTTCTTTCTTTCTTTCTTTCTTTCTTTCTTTCTTTCTTTCTTTTAATTTGATTTATATGCTGCCCTTCTCCGGAGACTCAGGGCGGCTTACGGTGCGTTAAGCAATAGCCTTCATACTTTTGTATATTTTATACAAAGTCAGCTTATTGCCCCCACAAACTGGGTCCTCAATTTACCTACCTTAGAAAGGATGGAAGGCTGAGTCAACCTTGAGCCTGGCAAGATTCGAACTTACTTTAATTGCAGACAGCTGGTGTTAAATTACAGTGCCTTTGTCTGCAGAGCTATCCAAAGCTATCTTCCTTCCTTCCTTCCTTCCTTCCTTCCTTCCTTCCTTCCTTCCTTCCTTCCTTCCTTCCTTCCTTCCTTTCTTTTCTTTCTTAATTTTTTCCTCTCTGTCTCTTTCTCTCTCCTTCCCTTTCTCCTCCTCCCTTTCATAATTAAGTTGTCGAATTCCACAAGACATAGTAATGGCCTCCAACTTGATCCTATTGAAAGAAAGACTGGATACATTTGTCAGGACAGCCTCCTTCCATTACCCAAGAAAGAAAAACCCGGACTCCATTTTCATAGAGAAAGGTATCTTTTACTGAGTATGAACTGAATGCAGTCAAAGAAAAGCAAGCTCTGAAGCAAAGGTATGAAAATTACATATAGGAAGCATCCCCCCCCAACTGTCCAGCGTCCATCATCCAATCCACAATCCCCCCAGGGGACATGTGGGTGCCACGTCTGATGGTGCCATCCTCCTGCTATGTCACGACCGTTGACCTTGAGTCGTTATCAACTTCAAAGAAGACGCTGAAGCAAAGTTTCTTCCGTTCTTCTCCTCCAGCACTCTTCCCCACTTTCCAAGAATTCCAATAGCTCCCCCCTCCCCCCGTTTCATGGCAGCCGAGCAGTTAAGCAATGAAAAAGCGGAGGTTGACAACATTCATGGAAGTCAAATCAATGAAAGTGTTTAAACTTAGCATTAAATTCAGTTGGGGGGTAGCACCAATTTTAGAGAAGAAATAGGAGATAAATAAGAGGGGGATTATTGTTCAAGCTTTCATCATTCACAATTACTGCACAGGAAAAAAAACATTCCTTGCTTTTATGGAACCTCTTTTCCATCTTTAGACAGAATAAGAGAACATTGGGACATATTGTGGATGGTGCACTGAAAAAACTAAGCAAACAAATGAAATATAAACCTAAAATTCTAACAGCAAACTACAGCATTGTTCTATGGTTCCTCTGCCTGATAAATTGTCGTTGTTATTGTTTGGAAATAGGGACGTCAGGGCAAAGAAATCGAAAATGATATTGTTGTTATAATGGTGGGAACCAACATTAAAAAAAACAAAACACCTCCTGTTTTTCTATTTGTTACTAGCTATAGAAAAGACTGTGGTGGGTGGATGTTAGGAAGAGCCTTTAGAGTTTGCTTGTGACTTTTTGGTATCCTAAAATGTGGAATATCGCCCTTGGGAGAGTAAATAATACGTCATTTTGAGATTAAAATTGTCATGGCTCCCTCAGAGCCCGTTGAAGAGGAGGAGGAAGAGGGGGAAGAAAAGGAGGAGGAAGAGGAAGAGGGGGAAGAGGAGGAGGAGGAAGAGAAGGACGAGGAGGAAGAGGAAGAGGAGGAGGAAGAGGAGGAGGAGGAGGAAGAGGAAGAGGGGGAAGAGGAGGAGGAGGAAGAGGAGGAGGAGGAAGAGGAGGAAGAAGAGGGGGAAGAGGAGGAGGAGGAGGGAAGAGGGGGAAGAGGAGGAGGAGGAGAGAAGAGGGGGAAGAGGAGGAAGAGGAGGAGGAGGAAGAGGAGGAAGAAGAGGGGGAAGAGGAGGAGGAGGGAAAAGGGGGAAGAGGAGGAAGAGGAGGAGGAGGAAGAAGAGGGGGAAGGGGGAAGAAGAGGAGGAGGAGGAAGAGCAGGAGGAAGAGGAGGAGGAGGAAGAGGAAGAAGAGGGGGAAGAGGAGGAGGAGGGAAGAGGTGGAAGAGGAGGAAGAGTAGGGGGAAGAGGAGGAGGAGGGAAGAGGGGGAAGAGGAGGGAAGAGGGGGAAGAGGAGGAGGAGGAAGAGGAGGAAGAAGAGTGGTAAGAGGAGGAGGAGGGAAGAGGAGGAGGAGGAGGGAAGAGGGGGAAGAGGAGGAAGAGGAGGAGGAAGAGGAGGAAGAGGAGGAGGAGGAAGAACTTGGACCATCTGACAGGGAAGGCATGTCCAGGGCCCCTCAGGCATTGGGGGAGGCGGTCGACCAGACAGAGAGTCGCCTATCTGCACAGACACAGGGGAGGATTGGCTGCTGAACAACAGTGGTCCTGTTTTAAGCATCCGATCCCCTCTGATGAGGAACAGCTGCCTCCCCCACTGATCCAAAGGCACGAAGAGCAGAGTGGAGGCAAATCCAGAGAAGGTCTGCAAGGCTACTCGGGAGGAGGTCGCCCCACCCCTCCTCACAAGCAAACACCTGGAGTGGAGAAACTTAAAGAGTTAAGTCTTTGCCAGGAACAATTGTTTGCTTCGGCTTACACCTCCCCAGCTTTGATTCGTGCCTCTTGCTGTTTGCCTCGCCTCGCTTGGAGGATTGCTCTTCGCCTTTGGTTTTGGATCGAGCCCTTCTCTGTGTTTGGCCTCTGCTTCACTAGTGCTTTGGAACTGCTTCTTGGCTGTGACCTGTTTTTTGTCCTGAGGACTGCCCTTGTCTTGTGTTGTGACCTAAGCTTACTGAGTCATTACAATACACAATTAGTCCCAAACAAACCTATTTTATTGTAACAGCTGAGAATTACGTTCATTCCCAGCTGAGTCCCAATTAGTTGCAAAACAAGTCCTTCAGAAAAAGTCCTTTGGGATAATCACCAACTTTTATCTTCTTTGACACCCTGCCAAAGGCTTTACTTGGCAAAGCCCCACGAACTTCAGAAAAAAACAAGAGATGCCGACTGGAAACAGAATTAGCAACGTTGCTTTCCTGCAAAAGGCCCAAGTGCCTTTGTTTCTCTTTTAAGCCTTTTGGGCCAATCATCTCCTGGCCTTACTCCCGAGTTGTCCCTTTTGCGTTAGCTGCTCTTGCCTTCTGGCAGCTCTGCGCATGCACGCACTAGGAACAGGCTCGTCCTGTTCCTCTGCCTCTCTGCTGTCTGACTCTGGGGGCTCCGGAGTCTGCACATCGCTCCCAGATGGCCCTCGCCCCGTCTCTGCCTCCAATGCAGAGCCCTCATCTGAGCCTTCCCCAGACTCCAGGACTGGCCCATGTTCCTCCCCAGCCTCCTCACTGTCCAACTCCGCTGCCAGCTCTGCAGGCTGCTGGTGGACCACAACATCTTGTGCCTGGACTCTGCCTGGTGGATTGGACTTGGAACCCTGGACCTTGGCCTGTGAATCTGCTCTTACTCTGTGGGCTTTCTTCATACTACAGGGGCTGTTTGGAGGACTGAGGGTGGCTGCCTTCAGTTTAGTGTGGGGTTGAAGCCTTACCGGTCAGTGAAGAGCTGTTGTTAAGAGAAACAAAGAACTCTCTAGAGGCCTGCTTTGCCTTGAATCATAACAAAAGGCTTTATTAAGTTTTGAGTTGAGCGTGGGCTCCATTGAAATCAGCAGCCCAAGGTTACAAGTAACTTATGTGCCTTCCCACCCATTTCTAACAATTCTGAATTTTTAGTCAGGGGTGAAATTCAGCAGGTTCTGACAGGTTCTGGAGAACCGGTAGCGGAAATTTTGAGAAGTTCGGAGAACCGGCAAATACCACCTCTGGCTGGCCCCAGAGTGGGGTGGGAATGGAGATTTTGCAATATCCTTCCCCTGTCATGCCCACCAAGCCATGCCCACTAAGCCAGGGGTTTTTCTCCCCCCTCCTTGTCTCTTTTTTTCTTTTTCTATGTTGATACATTACAAGCGGATCTTAGAAAAAAAGGGGGGAAAGTCAGCTCTGTGCGCCCGTGCATTAAGAAGAGGCTCCTCCTCTTTGTCCTCTTCACTTAAAGGAGCTTCTGGAGGTTCTGAAGGCCCTGGCTGAATCCCTGCCTCTGGCACCACATCTTCTCCAGCCTCCTCACTGTCCGACTTGAACGCCAGCTGCACAGGCTGCTGGCGCAGCACCACACCAGCCTCCTCGTTGTCGGAATCAGCTACAATCTGCACAGGCCGCTGACGGGACACAACAATTTTGACTCATTTTTTGGAAACCTTAGCTCAAGATTTCTTTTTTTAATTCAGTGACGGGATTGCAATAAGAGACCAAGGAATGATAGCAATAATGCTTAGACTTATATACCGCTTCACAGTGCTTTACAGCACTCTCTAAGCCAGGGGTGTCAAACTCGCGTCGTTATGGTGTTGTCACGTGACATTTCACAACTTTTTCCCCCTTCGCTAAACTGGGTGTAGGCATGGCCAGCACATGACCCATCTGGTCCGCCACGAGTTTGACACCCCTGCAGTTTACAGAGTCAGCATATTGCCCCCAATAAACTGGGTCCTCATTTTACCGACCTCGGAAGACTGGAAGTCTGAGTCATCACAAATGAAGGCAAATATATGTGTCCGAAGATAATGTTGCCGGATCCAACCTGGGTCGGTCACTGGGACCAGAGGTTTAGTCTTCTGAGCTTTCGGATTTTCATTGCAATGAACAAGGATATACATTCAATTTTGCAGCTATTAAAATTGTTGGCCGGGCAGGTACAAAAACAGCCAGGGAAATAATTGAAGCCTGGGAATGGGCCCCTTGTCAATCAACAGGAGTGCTGATTTACCATCAGCTTCGCAAGTACTAGGAGGGGAGGTTTGGCAGCACAAGGAAACCCCTGTTGTGGCCTGCCAGCAGAGCTGGCAGCAGATTTGGACAGTGAGGAAGTTGGGGAGAAACGTAGGCCAGTCCTGGAGTCTGGAGAAGGTTCGGACGAGGGCTGAGTTGGAGGCAGAGAGGGGCTGAGGCTATCTAGTAGTTCTTTGCTACCTCCGGAGTCTCCAGAGTCTGACATCAGCGAGACAGAAGAACAGTGTGAGCCTGTTCCCAATGTGCGCATGCGCAGAGCTGCCAGAAGACAGGAACAATTAAGAAAACAGGGTCGACTTGGGAGTAAGGCTTGGAGATAACTGGCCCCTCCCATAAGACATAAAAGAGAAGTGAACAGGACATGAGCTTTTCCAGGAAGCAATTAGTTCATCTGGTCACTAAAAGCTTTGGAACAGTTCTGTTTGACTCTGTGCTAACTTTGACCTTGTCCTGCATGTGGCAATTAGTTCTCTGGCAGCATTCCAAGGGAGATAAGGTGGGTGTTTGTAAACAGTCTATTGAAAGACTGTTTGAGAAGCCTTTCGGACTGGGAATGGCAATAATGCACAGCTGTACGAATTAAAGAGGTTTGCCGGGACTAAGATTGTGCTGTATACTTTCTAAGGAAGCTTAGGTCAGAACAACCACAGCCAACGACTTAATAATCAGTGTTAGGGTGTGTGTAAAAAGTATTTGTTGCTTGTGCAACGAGCAGAGCAGAAACACACAGGGAAGGAGATAAACGTGCAGCTCGTGTGAGAAAAATACTTTATATACAAGATAATAAGCAGTCTCGGTGTAAGTAAAACAGTCCAAGGTCATAAACAGTAATATCAGTCCAGTAAGTATCTTCCCTTACCAAAGCAAACAGACTTTAGTAACTCTCGGTATACAGTACCATATAACAATCCAGTCTAACACCAATCAGCAGAAAGACGCAGGAAGCAACAGGAACAGGATCAATCAGGAACAAAGAACGCTTCTCTGCGCTGCTTATTTATGCACTGTAGCCTAATTACAGGGTTCAGCAAACCCTGATTACGTGGCTCAGTTGTTTCTTAAAGAAACAGATATATTGCCTGACCAACAAGTTAGGAGTAAGCTACAAGCTGAACCTAACAGTCAGCCTTCAACACCCCAATCAACAACAACACACACAACCAAGCACCATATAAATACTACACACAGAATACCCCAAAGCAATATTCTAATAGAGATAAGCTCCGAGGATGTGATCCAGCATGATGAGTCTCTAAGCTCAGAAAATTAAACCTCTGGTCCCAGTGACAGACCCAGATTGAACCCTGCAAGGAGCAATCCATTAAAATGCAGCCGGAAAGCAAAGCAAAACAAAACAAGAATTAAAGTAGTGTTCTAACCAGATGTTTCTACCAATGAATTACAGCACAGTGTTTTTTAATTAGACAGTCATTAACAGCATGCTGCCCTCTTCATAATCCCTTGTTTTTTTAAAAAAAAATCCAGTTGTCCAGATTGTCGTTCTAAATAATGAGTTGCTGTATACAGCTCAGCGTCACATTTTAATTTCTTATCGATGCAATATTGGATTGGTCATAAATAAAACCAAAGAATTATAAAGTGAATTAAACTGAAAATATTTTAGGACAAATTTACCCCGATACACTATCACAGAATATTTTAAAAAATATACACTTTATTTATAAATACACTCATCATTTATGAAAATATTCTAACGGTAAAGGTAAAGTTTCCCCTCGTACATATGTGCTAGTCGTTCCCGACTCTAGGGGGCGGTGCTCATCTCCGTTTCAAAGCCGAAGAGCCAGCGCTGTCCCAAGACGTCTCTGTGGTCATGTGGCCGGCATGACTCAACGCCAAAGGCACACGGAACGCTGTTACCTTCCCACCAAAGGTGGTCCCTATTTTTCTACTTGCATTTTTTACCTGCTTTCGAACTGCTAGGTTGGCAGAAGCTGGGACAAGTAACGGGAGCTCACCCCGTTACGCGGCACTCGGGATTCGAACCGCTGAACTGCCGACCTTTCGATCGACAAGCTCAGCGTCTTAGCCACTGAGCCACTACATCCCTGACGAAAATATTCTAGCACATATTTTTTTAAAAACTAATTTGATGTTACTTCTGTGCAGATTGAAGTTTTATATACTGTGTATATATAAATACATATCTGTCTTCTTAAGTGTTTATGTATATTTATGTACATACACTCACAGGTGTATTCTGTATGCAAATCTCTATATTCCGGGCAGTGTGGTGGCTCAGTGGTTATCAGACCTGCCTCAACTTGAACCTTTAAGTAAGAACAATCCTTGACTCCATTTGTCCATAAAGGTATAGTTTACTAAAGGTCAAGTGGAATACTTGGTAAAGCAAAGCCAGAACTGAAATTCGCCTGCCAAAATCGCCCAAGTCTAACATCCCTTCCCCTAGGATCTTCCCCATGTTGGACCCCAAACATACATCAAATTCAAAAGGGATGTTTTCAGAATGGTCAATCCAAGTGTGGGTTGGAATGCAGCTATGGTCCGTTCTCAGCTGTCTGACCTTGAAGTCGCGTCTCTACAGTGAATTTTTTCGTTCCCCTGGGGACTCCCCCCTCCCATCCAATCTCCCCGAAGTTCATGGCAGACTGGCACCAAGTAATAGCAGAGCATGAAGTGGCAGTTCTGAAACTGGGCTTGTTGGCTGGAAAACTGGCAGCCCAGGTTCGAGGCCCGAGCAACATGCGATGGGGTGAGCTCCCGTCCTCGCCCCAGCTCCAGCCAACCTAGCAGTTCAAAAGCATGAAAGTGCAAGTAGATAAATAGGTACCACTTCAGTGAGAAGGTAACAGTGCTCTGTGATGTCATACTGGTCACATGACCATGGAAATGTCTTCGGTCAGCATTGGCTCTATGGCCTTGAAACGGAAACTAGCAGCGACTAGCAGAGTAAAATCCACAGGGTTGGATATTTTGCAACCAGGCTTCCACATTCTTATAATTTTAGACCTCACCTCCTGCAGCGTTGAAGCAAAATTAATGTCTCCCTTTCTCTCTCGTGCTCTTTTTTTGCACACATGTTCAAACAGACGCACACGAGACTTCCTGGACACAGAACTGATATATGCCTGGCGTACGTTTATAAAGAGAGATTGCAAGGAAGCACCGGGTAACTAAAACTAACAGGAATCAATAACGCCTGTGTGTTTCCCCATCCAAAGCTACTCCGATGTTTTTGACACTTCATATTACGACACCTTATTTTTCTCTCTTGTTTACAGTTTAAGTAAAACTCGTTATACCACTGTCCAGTTTCCTTGGCAACAAAATGACTTCCTGCTACAACTTGCACGGCTCTGGTGTTAGAAAGCGTTTGTTCCTTTCTTCTGTGGAGCTGGAGTTAATACGTTGTCTTTTTGTCTGACTCCACGAGAATTGTCTTTGCTTCCTTGCAGAAGCATATTCGAAAATTACTCCGAACGGCGAGAAAGCTGAACTGCAGGAGATTTGCTGCTTATTAGTTTTATATTACATCTCTGGTTCCTTTCTTGCAAGACTTGCTTTGCAAAGCAGCAGTAAATCAATCTATCAATCCAGTCTCCATAAAATCGATTTAAAATCAAGAGTTTGTTTTCAAAAGAGCTCTGGTGGCCCAGTGGTTAAACTGCAGTATTGCAGACAATTTCTGCCCACTGTCAATAGTTCGATCCTGAGGTGGCTCAAGGTTGACTCAGACTTCCTTCCTTCTGAGGTCGATAAAATGAAGACCCAGATTGTTGGGGGCAATACGCTAACTCTGTAAACCGCTTAGAGAGGGCTGTAAAGCACTGTGAAGCGGTATATAAGTCTAAGAGCTATTGCTATCTAAACAGTGATGGTGTCAAGCCGTGTGGGGTGTGGGGTGTAGAATTGATTGTATCCTTGAGTACTCTGACATGAATTCAGTTTGACACAGTTTGGAGCTGAAGGGGGGAGAAGGGAGGAGGATAAAGCCTTCAGCCAAACCAACATAGCTAGCCGATGAGTCAAACACATTCCAACAGCTGGCTGGCCAGAGGAGGAGCAGAGAAGTCGCCAAGCAACCAGCTCCCATCTTGGTTGGACAATGTGAGAGTTTGTTTTCGAAAATTGAGAAACTGATACTTATATTGGGATGAAAAGCCCAGGAACTTCAGTACTGTCTTTCCACCGGTTAGTGCCAAGATGGTGTATCTATATAAATTTGGATACTGCAAAATCTCCATTCCCACCCCACTCCAGGGGAAGGATACTGCAAAATCTCCATTCCCACCCCACTCCAGAAGAAGGATACTGCAAAATCCCCATTCCCTCCCCACTCCAGAAGAAGGATACTGCAAAATCCCCATTCCCTCCCCACTCCAGGGGAAGGATACTGCAAAATCCCCATTCCCTCCCCACTCCAGGGGAAGGATACTGCAAAATCCCCATTCCCTCCCTACTCCAGGGAAAGGATACTGCAAAATCCCCATTCCCTCCCGACTCCTGGAGGAAGGATATTGCAAAAACTCCATCCCTACCCCACTCTGGGGCCAGCCAGAGGTGGTATTTGCCGGTTCTCCGAACTACTCAAAATTTCTGCTACCGGTTCTCCAGAACCTGTCAGAACCTGCTGGATTTCACCTCTGCTCAGCTGGCAACATGGAGAGAATGACACAGGTCATTTGGGGATGGCAACAGTAGGTGGCAGTGGAGAGCAGAGATGGGGAGGGGAGATAGGC
Organism: Pituophis catenifer annectens; assembly: GCF_029215685.1. Classification (NCBI taxonomy): domain Eukaryota; kingdom Metazoa; phylum Chordata; class Lepidosauria; order Squamata; family Colubridae; genus Pituophis; species Pituophis catenifer. The sequence goes on from NW_027256887.1 coordinate 5,801,655, forward strand.
AGGGGATAGGCAGGTAGGAAGAACTAAAAGGGAGGGAAGGATGGCAGGACAGGAGACAAATGAGATGATTGACAATTCACGAGTTGCCTAATGATTGCGACAGGAATTGACATCACAAAGGAGTGCCGTCACAGAGTGTGGACACGTGGTATGTCGCCAAACAACAACTTTTGGTGATAACATAATTCTGGTCCCAATTAGGGTCAAAAAACTGACAACATGTACAGGTAGTCCTGGACTTACGACCACAATTTCCATTGCTAAGGAAGACAGGTGTTAAATGAGCTGTGTCCCATTTTATGGCCTTATTTTGCCACGGTCATTAAGTGAACCGCTGCAGTTGTTAAATGAATCATGCGGTCGTTAAGCGAATCTGGCTTCCAACTTTGACTTTGCTTGTCGGAAGCCAGCTGGGTAGGTTTTCCAAGAGAGATCGTATGGCCCCCGTTGTTAAGTGAAGCACCACAGTTGTAAAATTAGGAAGTAGGACGGTTGTTAAGTGAATCCGGCTTCCCCCTTTGACTTTGCTTGTTAGAAGGTGGCAAAAGGGGATCACGGGATGTCCCACCGCCCCATGACACTGGAGCGGTCATAAGTGCATGTCGGTTGTCATGTGCTTGAATTTTGATCATGCCACCATGGGGATGTTAACGGTAAAAGTAACACAGTTGGAAGGGACTTTGGAGGTCATCTAATCCAACCCCCTGCTCACGCAGGAGACCTGTACTAGGGATTTGAACTGCTGAACTGCCGACCTTTCTGATCGACAAGCTCAGTGTCTTAGCCACTGAGCCACCTAGTCAGGCGATGTTCTCACAGTCGTAAGTGTTGAAAAATGGTCATAAGCAGCAAGTGGGCTGCTGCCGGTTCAGACCGGTTCGGGAAAACTGGTAGCTGCCCACCCACCAAGGCACTATGCCGTCTTAAGTCAGCAAATGGGCCATTTCCAGCCTCCGGAGGCCTTCCGGGGGTGTGAGGAAGACCGTTTTCGCCCTCCCCAGGCTCCTAGAAAGCTTCTGGAGCCTGGGGAGAGCGAAAAACGGGGCTTCCGATCCCACCAGAAATCAGCAAATAGGCTGTTTCTGGCCTTTGGAGTGCCTCCTGGGAGACGGGGAAGGCTGTTTTCACCCTCCCCAGGCTCCAAGAAAACCTCTGGAGCCTGGGGAGGGCGAAAAAACTTGCTTACCAGGCCCACCGGGCCATCGCATGCCAAAAGCAGGGGAAGTGCGGGTGGGGGGGGTCGCACACGTATGCGCGGGGGGGGGGTGCATTGAAATGGGTGTGGGCATGCACATGCGCGACCCCTCCGTGCTGCCCCCTGCTTTTGGCACACAACGGCGAAAAGGTTAGCCATCACTGCTCTAGTTAATAGTACAACATTACCAGAGAAGAAGCTACGCAAGATTAGGTTAACAACTCTTAATGCCTTTTTGGCAATGTTGTTATAGCGGGCTCGGGCACTTAAATCTTTAGAAATGAATCCCGTTTTTCTGTGCCATTTTAACTTCGGATGGTTGCTAAACGGATGTAAGTCGAGGACTTACCCGTAGAACTTGCAGAAAATAGCAAGGCAGATGGCTCGTGCATGATTGGGCAAATGGATAAAATACTGTTAACAAGCTTCACAAATTTGAATATGCTCGGTTCATTTGCAGTCAGGTATTCCCCGTCGCCTCCAAGCGCCTTCTAAGTGCTTAATTTGCTCTGCTGCACTGATTTTAATTAATCTTGCCCTACTCCACAAGCCAGAGGAACACACCTCATTTCAGACAGAAGCATCCACATAAAGGTATTTTTTCCCCCCAAGCTCCAAATTTCTCAAACTCTGTCCGCTTAAATCCAAGGTCATCAAATATCCACTGCCAGAAACGAAACTTACAATCTTGGGGTTCTGCTGACGGTTTCGGTAAAAAAAAATGGAGACAGATTGATAAATATGCCATTTCTTATTTCTAATATAAAGACCACAAAGCCACTCGGTACAGAAGCAATGAGGGTCTTGGGGGAGGGAGGGGGAATTTAGATGGTGTAGTGTGTCTAGATCTACAAAAATCACAATCATGTAAGTAATTTTTTTTTTCTGGGATATTTTATGAAAGCTATCGAAGACTTTGAAGAAGCAGGATAGAAAGATTGTTAATAGCACTTTTTGGTTTTGGAGGAGATGAGAGAGACACAGAGAGAGATAAGATAGATAGATAGATAGATAGATGGATGGATGGATGGATGGATGGATGGATGGATGGATGCAGGGGATAGATAGATAGATAGATAGATAGATAGATAGATAGATAGATGGATGGATGGATGGATGGATGGATAGATAGATAGATAGATAGATATAAATAGAAAGAAAGAAAGAAAGAAAGATAGATAGATAGATAGATAGATAGATAGATAGATAGATGATAGATAGATAGATATAGATGGATATCTGATATATGGATGGATGAATGAATGGATGGATAGATGATAGATAGATAAATATAGATAGAGATAGATAGATAGATAGATAGATAGAGATAGATAGAGATAGATGGATATCTATGATAGATAGAGATAGATGGATATCTATGATAGATGGATGGATGGATAGATGAGATAGATAGATAGATAGTTAGATAGATAGATGATAGAACAATATCTATGATAGATGGATGGACGGATGGATGAATGGATGGATGGATGGATGGATAGATGATAGATAGATAGATGGATGGATGGATGGTAGATAGATAAATAGATAGATAGATATAGATGGATATCTATGATGGATGGATGGATGGGATAGATAGATAGATAGATGGGATAGATAGATAGATTTAAATAGAAAGAAGGAAAGAAGGAAAGAAAGAAAGAAAGAAAGATGGATATCTGATATATGGATGGATAGATGGATAGATGATAGATAGATAAAGATAGATAGATATGATAGATGGATGGATGGATAGATGAGATAGATAGATAGATAGATAGATAGATAGATAGATAGATAGATGATAGAACGATATCTATGATAAATGGATGGACGAATGATGAATGGATGAATGGATGAATGGATGGATAGATGGATAGATGGATAGATGATAGATAGATAGATAGATAGATAGATAGATAGATAGATGATAGAACGATATCTATGATAGATGGATGAATGGATGAATGGATGAATGGATGATAGATGGATGAATGGATGAATGGATGAATGGATGATAGATGGATGGATGGATGAATGGATGAATGGATGAATGGATGATAGATGGATGGATGGATGAATGGATGAATGGATGATAGATGGATGGATGGATGAATGGATGAATGGATGAATGGATGAATGGATGATAGATGGATGGATGGATGGATGGTAGATAGATAGATAGATAGATAGATAGATAGATAGATAATGGTTGGATGGACAGAGAGAGACAGAGACATAGATAGACAATAATAGATAGAATCTTCCTTCACCATTGACTTTGCTTGTCAGAAGGTCGTAAAAGGGGATCATACAACCCCGGGGATGCTACAACCATCATAAATGTGAGTCACTTGTCAAGCATCCAAATGTAAACCCACGTGACCACGGGGCTCCTACAACGGTCCTAAGTGTGAAATCGGGTCATAAGTCACATTTTTCAGTGCCGTTGTAACTTCAAACGGTCCCTTAAGCCAACTGTTGTCAGTCGGGGCCTACCTGTGTACAACCCTAGAATTTCCTGATTGTTGCTGGGCTAGGTTCTCATCAGGCCCAAATTTGCTGACATCACTGTGGCGGGCTGGGTGCTACGTCAGGCTTTTCCACGACGATGAGCTATCAAACAACAACAGCTGTGTAATCCAACATTATGTTCTAGCTGTCACGGGCCATTTATTACCAGCTTATTCAAAGAAAAGATTGATGCGGCGATCGAAAAAGTTCAGCGGGGCCTGTAGGAGATAAATTGTTCTGACCCAACCTCTACGAAGGTGGCATCCATCAGTTACGATGTGATTATAATGTTGGATAGCCAATCAACGGTTACTTAAGGTGTAATCTGGGAGTTTAACTCGGGGGGGGGCTGCTGGAGGTTCGCAGGGGTTCGGGAGAACCTCTAGCTAAGATTCTCTGCAGTTCGGAGAACCCCCCCAAATCCCACTCGTGGTTGGCCCCACCCACCCCACCCCACTCCTCCCAGGAGTCCCCACACAGTCCGTTTTGGATGCAGGTAAGTGCAGGGTGCACAAAGAAGCTCGGGGAGGGTGAAAAACGGGCCTACAGGAAGTTCAGGAAGAAACGGGACCATTTCCGGCCTCCAGAGGGCCTCCGGAGCTTGGGGAGGCCATTTTTGCCCTCCCGGAGACTCGAAAAAAGCCTCCGGCGCCCAGGGAGGGCAAAAACGCCCCCCGCCCGCCGTGGTGCAGGAGGCCAACTAGGCCACTCCCACCATGGCCACGCCTATCCAGCAACCAGCCAGAGAACCCCTTGCTAAAATTTTTGAAGCCCACCCCTGGTTTAACTCCACACATCTGAAGGCATCATATTGGGGAAGAGTTTTCTATCCCTATTGGGGGTGGGGAATTGAAATCAACATGTTGTATTTTTGTGAGCCACAAAACTATTTGGGAGAGAGGGGTGCGGTGGCCTAGAGGTGAAGCTCTCGTCTCATAATCAGGAGGCTGTGAGTTCGATCCTAGATAGAGGCAGATACTTCTCTCTCTGGGCACAATGAGAATATATCTGCTGAACAAAACTCCGCATTGGTGACAGGAAGGGCATCCGGCCAGTAAACACTCAGCTCCATTTAGTTGCCTCCGCCCCACAAGGGATTATAAGGGGGTCATTAAATGACCAAAAAAAAAAAAAAAATAGAACTATTTGGGAGAGATTAGGGTGCACTGTGAATAACGATGAAGATTCTCTGAGCTAGGAGCAAAAAGTATACCTAAATAAATATATTTATTTAATGTATAAAATGCAAAGAAAAATAGAAATAGAAAATTAGGGGAAGGAAAAAAAGAGAAGGGGCAAGAAAGTGTGAAGGGGGAAAAAAAAGGCATTGACTTCCAAATCTTTTTAACACAGTACGAGATAAAAACACTCCAGCCTCAATTTTTTTTTGCTTTGACACATTAGTATATAACTAGTCATTTCTATAATGACAAATCTATCTAATTGACAAAAGCAAACTTTCCTTTTTTTCCCCATCACAAGCACAACAATTCATTTAGGGACTGTTCAAAATTACAACGGCACCATAAAAAGTGACTTATGACTGTTTTTTACACTTACAACGTTGTAGCATTACGACATGATCAAAATTTAGACGCCAGGGCAACTGGCTCGTATTTATGATGGTTGAAATGTCCTGGGGTCAGGGGATCAACTTTGGGCGACCTTTTGACGACAAAAAGCCAATAGGGAAGCCACCTTAACCTCTGCGGCGATCCATTTAACCGCTGTGGCAAGAAAGGTTGTAAAATGAAACAAAGCCCACTTAACACACGTTTCGCTCAGCAACAGAGATTTTGGACTACATTGTGGTCGAGGATTACCTGTAGTGGGGTTTTAAATAAACCATGTTTAAATTAAACTTTAGAGAAAGCTGATTTTCGACCAAGGAGGCCAGTGGTGGGATGCAACTGGTTTAACAACAGGTTTGGTGAGTGCGTGCGCTTGTGCGCAGCGTTCAAAATACAGTAATTTGAAGCTCAGCTGCTTACCTTCTAAGGCAGCTCCGGTAAGTAGAACAGCGGAGGCACGGAAATCAGCTGTTCCACATGAATCAGCTGAGCCAGAAAGAAGTAAATATAGGACAGGATAGGGCGGGTGCAGGTGGGTGGCGCCAGCTGATCGTTGGAACTACCGGTTCGCTAGAACCGGTCCGAACCAGCTGAATACCACCTGTGAAGGAGATCCTGTAATTGCAAAGAGGTCTTCGAATTGCAAACATCCCCCCCTCACAAAATCGGTGTTATTTTTTTAATCATTTGGAAAAAAAAGAAAGAAAGAAACAAGATCACGGCAAATGGCATTTCTGGACGCTAGCATTATTTATAAGCAACCTTCTCATTATCGGTGATGCGATCGCATAAATACGTCGGCGAAAGAGTTATTTGTTTTTCCAAGACAAAAATGCTGAGCCTGTAAGGTGGCGGGAGCCGAAAAGCGGAGGCTGGCATTAATTAAAGCAGCTCATTAAGAACATGATTCTGCTTCAGACTATCCAACTTAATCAATTCATTTAAATGAGCTGGAGGCGAAATCTACCAGGGTCGTATAAATCTCTGAAACAGTTTGGATTCTCTCGGCTGAGCTGGAGTCTTGAAATTTGGGATGCATGTTGCCCAAGGGCACCCAATTTAAAAGAAGAAAGAGAACTGGAGCGAGATACATTCTGGAAGCGAAGGTAATGTGCCAACAGGCTCTTTAACTCTGCATTTCCCCCACACCTTCATTGATAGAAACAATCAAACGATGGATTCGTCCACACATATTACAACCAGTTTTGATCGTCACGACATAAAAAAGATGTGGAGACTCTAGAAAGAGTGCAGAGAAGAGCAAGAAGGAGGATTAGGGGACTGGAGGCTAAAACAGATGAAGAACGGTTGCAGGAATTGGGTAGGGTTAGTTTAATGAAAAGAAGGACTAGGGATGACATGATAGCAGCTTTCCAATATCTAAGGGCAGTGGTGGGATTCAGCTGGTTCGGGCCGGTTCGGGGGAACCGGTTGTTTAATTGCTGGCTGGCCCTGCCCCTCCCCTCCCCTTCCAGGAGTCTGAAAACCATAAATCCTGGCTCAATTACGGTTGTAAGTTGAGGACCACTTGAATTGTGTGTTAAAATGAAACGTTACTTGTGCAATCACTTTTGGCATGTGACGGCAAAAAGGTTAGCCATCACTGTCCTAGGCCCAAAACGGGCCACGGAGGGGCAGTGCCCCCTCCCGTGGCCAGTTTTTGCTCCCAGGGGGGTGCAGGAGGCCGAGTACTACCTATCACACCTCCTGACCATGCCCATCATGGCCACGCCCACCCAGCCAGTCATTAGGGCAGAAAACCGGTTGTTAAATTATTTGAATCCCACCACTGCACGGAACGCGAGCATAATTGGATAAACAGCTCTGGGATACCACTACTAACCAAAAATATATATATCTTTAATGTTATTATTGTGAGGACGAGTCTGAAAAACCATTGGAAATTTGGCTTGTTTAACATCATTTTTTGTACCAATATATATATATATATATATATATATATATATATATATCAGTATTATACTCAACAGCTTCGTTTTTCCTAAGACATTTTACTATATTGAAGCCATCTCTCTTGCTCAAGGAGCATTTTGAGGATAATTGCAAAATCCTGCTCCCTTTTTGCCAATAAAAACAAGTCCTTTAGTTAATATTTTGCTCGAGCCAAGAAGTAAGATGTGAAATTTATAGAGAGTATCATTCCAGGCTTGCTTAGAATTTCCTAAATGATGTAAACAAATTCTCGTCGGCGATCCATACACTCACTGGAAAAAGGCTGATACATTAACCCCTCAAGTTGTGAACGTAACGGAGCCCAGAATTTATGTTGTAAATTGGGGGTGTCAAACTCAATTTCATTGAGGGCCGCATCAGGGTTGTGTTTGACCTTGGGGAGCCGGGGGGTGTGTGGTCAGGGTGTGTGTGGCCAGCTTACACATCACTCATTGAGGCTCCATTTTCGGCTGCGATGGAGCTTGGGGAGGACACATGCAGCTCTCCCAAGCTCTGTTTTTGCTGGCAGAAGCACTGTGGGCCGGTCCTTCACTGTTTCCAGGGCGGGCCTGTGGGCCAGATCTAAACACCCCATGGGCCGGAGCCGGTTTCCGGGCCCTGAGTTTGACACCCCTGTCGTAAATCCTGACAATTGTAACTCAAGTCATCTACGCATGAATTCAATTTTATGACATTTTTGTGGCAATCATCACGTGAAAGCTACGGTCGTTAAATGAATGCTGTGGTCGTTCAGCAAATAATACAGCTGCCAGCGGACTTGGATGATGAGGAGGTTGGGGAGGAATGTGGGCCAGTTCTAGAGTCTGGGGAAGGCTCTGATGGATTCTTTGCGTCGGACGCAGAGATAGAGCCAGGGACGTTTGACATTTCCCAGCCCCCGGAGAGGCAGCTGCCTTTGGAGGCTGATATGAGTGAAGAGGAAGAACAGCTGGGGCCTGTTCCAGATAGACATATGCGGAGAGCAGTTAGGAGAGGAGAACGACGGAGGGCAAGGAGTCGACTCGGGAAGCAAAGCACACATGGACGCTGAATGGCCCGTCCCTGCCTGGGGAATAAATAGAAGGAAAGGGGAGTGGTGGTCGTAGGAGACAACCGTTTGTATTTCTGAAGATTTTGGCTCATTGTGTTTCGTGCCACAAAGACTGCTTGCCAGATTTTAATTTGCAGCCTTTCATCTGGGAGCTCACGACCTTGCAATTATCGCAAGGAACTGATAAGGTCTGTTACTGCAGTTAACTCCTTGAAGGACTCTTGCCTGGACTTTTCGGTGGGTGAATGCCATTAATTCACAAGAGGTAAATAAAGAGGGATTTTTTTCATGACAAGGAGTCTGTTTCTTGTTTCTGTTAAGGCTGGGCCAGAACGATTATAATCTACGGTTTAATCTGTCACCCCATCTCAAACTTGCTCAAATGGGATCTTGTTCCCTTGAATCTAAAATCTAAACAATGAGTAAAGTCTTGTCATCTTTGACTATTACATTTGAATCTCGGCTTATTTGTGTATCCCAAATCAGAAGCATTTTTCCCCCCTATTATATTTGCAAATCACAAGATTTTTGAACTCACACTGCGGAACCACATCAGAGGGGAATGAGAGAGTCCGGGAAAAGAGCAAACTTTCCCGACTTCTGTGACAACCATCTTTAGAACAGCTTCTTATATGGAAAGTGTCAAAATATACTATACTATAGTATATAGTATACTAGTGTTATAGACTCAAAAAAAAAAAGAAGGTGCAAAAACCTGATGCTCATATAGTTAAGGGAGGATTTCATAGAACCGAAGTAACTGTGTAGCCCGAAATATTTTAACGGTGTCAAGATAAATATAGTGTATTATATAAGATTGAAAATAACAGTGACATATAATCAAAATCATGAGCCTGCTATCATCTCTGAGAAAACCGCGTAATTGCCTGTCTCGGAAGAGTCTTCCTTCACTCTCTTTACGTAGGAGAAAGGATGGCAGAACCTGGGGGCGGAGACAAAAGAGGCATCAGCCTAGAGTCTCTACGAGCCACAAGCAAATTAAGTCCATCTTCCCTTAAAATTCCTTTGACTTTATTTAACTCCAAGCAGGTGGCCACCATTAGTTGAGAAGATTCTTGTGTATAGGCATGATTATCAATAATTCAACGTCATTGGGCCTTCACATGTGGACTTGGCAGGGGTGGGATTCAGCCGATTCGGACCGGATGCTAATTTTACACCTGGTTTGCCGAACTGGTAGTTGCAAGTTCTGGCTGGCCCCGCTCACCCCACCCCACCCCTCCCAGGAGTCTCCAGGCAGCCCATTTTGGATGCCAGGTAAGTGCAGCGCCCGCACGGAGGTACTGGGAGGGTGAAAAATGGGCTTCCCAGAAGTTCTGGAAAACAGAGAGGCCATTTTCGCCCTCCCGGAGACTCGAGAAAAATCTCTGGATCTTGGGGAGGGCAAAAAGGCCCCTCTGGCATGGTGCAGGAGGCCGAGTAGGCCAGCAACTGGGCAGAGAACCGGTTGCTAAAAGTTTTGAATCCCACCCCTGCGACCTGGCCACCATTAATAATGATTGGTGTGTGTGTGTGTGAGTGTGTGAGTAAGAAATAGGAATGTCAATGTGTTTCGATGGCCTCTCGTGTCTTGCTTCACAAAAGGCTTCTAAAGGTAAAGGTTTTCCCTGACCAGACATGAGAGACTCTACAGGGTGGTTCTCATCTCCATTTCTTAGCTGAGAGAGTTAGCGTTGTCCAAAGATACTTCAATGGTCATGTGGCTACCATGATTATATGCCGAGAAGCACAGAATGCTATTACCTTCCTACCGAAATGGTACCTATTTATCTACTCGCATTTGCATGCTTTCGAACTGCTTGATGGGCAGGAGCCAGAGCAAGGAACAAGAGCTCATCCAGTGCAAGGGGCTCGAACCTGGGCTGTCAGCTGGAAAGCTGACAAGCTCGGTGGTCTTTAACCAGGGGTAGGGCTGCTGGGGGTTCGCAGGGGTTCGGGAGAACCTCTAGGTAAGATTCTGTGCAGTTTGAAGAACCCCCAAATCCCACTCCTGGCTGGCCCTGCCCACCCCACCCCACCCCACCCCTCCCAGAAGTCAACGTTTGGCCCGTTTTGGATGCAGGTAAGTGCAGGGCGCACACGGAGGCTCAGGGAGGGCGAAAAAACGGGCCTACCAGAAGTTTGGGAAGCGCCTCAGGAGCCTGGGGAGGCCGTTTTCGCTCTCCCAGAGGCTCGAGGAACACCTCTATAGCCTGGGGAGGGCAAAAACGCCCCCCCCCATGGTGCAGGAGGCCAACTAGGCCACGTCCACTATGGCCATGCCCACCCAGCAACCGGGCAGAGAACCCCTTGCTAAAATTTTTGAAGCCTACCCGTCTTTACTGAGCCATCTCGCCCCCTTACTGAAGGCTTCTGCTCACATCCAAACTAACCAAATAAGACTGCAGATTTTTTTCAACCCAGTTCTGCAAAGTCAAGAAATAAAAAAGTTGGAAAATAGAGCCGTAGAAGGTAGGGAACATGTCTTTGCTACCCTCATGAATTCAAGAAAATTGCTGGAGAAGACTTATGACCTCCCTGATTAAGGGCCAACCAGCACCAAGGATGAAGAGTCGAGATAGATTGAAGAATATAATCTGGTCACCCAGATCTGAGAAGCTAAGGACCCTCATTTCACTGCTCCTAGGTAAAGCCAATTCACATTTTATGAAGCTCGTTGCGAAATATTTTCTGGGCAAACACAGTGGAACAGTAGGGCACGCGGTCAAAATTACTACAGTCCTGCAATCAAGATTTTTTCGATCTCCAGACATAGAGGTAGTCCTCAACTTACGACCACAATTGAGCCCGAAATTTCTGTTGTTAAGTGAGACATTGGTTAAGTGCATTTTTTTAATTTTTTTTTAATTTGATTTATATGCCGCCCTTCTCCGGAGACTCAGGGCGGCTTACAATGCGTTAAGCAATAGCCTTCATACTTTTGTATATTTTATACCAAGTCAGCTTATTGCCCCCACAAACTGGGTCCTCAATTTACCTACCTTAGAAAGGATGGAAGGCTGAGTCAACCTTGAGCCTGGGGAGATTCGAACTTGCAATAATTGCAGACAGGTGAATGTTAATAACAGGCTTTTTAGTCTGTTGAGCTATCCAGGCTCCTATTTTGCCCCATTTTGTGATATTTCTCGCCGCATTTTTTTGTTTTTTTTTAAAAAAAAAACATTTTATTGATTTTCAAACATTAAAAACAAAAACATAAATGTGAAATGACAAAAAAGGAAAATTTCTTTTTGCAAGACTGTGACCATTTACACAACATATCGTTTCAAAATTCTTATACTCTATACATTTTACTTCATCTAATTCTACTAGGTCTGAGTCTGTTTTATTTTCCTGTGTTCAATCCATTTGTACCATTTCTCCCATGATACATAATACTCCAAGTCTGTCATTCCTTTCAATTCCAATGTCAGTTTATCCATTTCAGCGCAGTCAAAAATAATTTTTTTTTAATTATTTAATAAGTCATTGGAGGGCGTCTTTGCGTTCTTTTCGGTGCATTTGTTAAGTGAACTGCTGCCGTTCGTAAATTAGTAACATGGTTGTTAAGTGAATCTGGTTTCCCCCATTGACTTTGCTTGTCAGATGGTCGCAAACCGGGATCGCGTGACCCTGGGGATGCTACAACTGTTGTAAATGTGTGTATACCTGACAAACATCCTGTAAAGAAGTCTCATTAGATTGACGGAAGGCCTTGAAGTTTTTTTTTTGCAGACATTTCATTACCCAAGTAGGTAACATCATCAGTGTTACAAGTTCAGAGAGCACCAAGGACTCCACAGTTCGACCCTGAGCTACAAATATTTTCTTCTTACCATTTGTTTGTCATCTGCTCACCCACAGGGCAAAGGTGGGATTCACTTACCTTCCCTACCGGGTCACAAATGTTGAGCGTCACAACGCTCAAACACACACTTGCTCACTACGCTCACACGCGCCTCCTCTGTGCATGTGTGCGGCCTTCTGCGCATGCACAGCGCTTGTGCATTACGTCAGGGCAGGTGGGTGGAGCCTCCCACAGCCGCCGCTACCGATTCACCCAAACCGGACAGAACCGGCTGAATCCCACTTCTGCCACAGGGCCACCATCGAAGGGAGTCCATTATTTTCTTTGACCAGAAAAGAGAGAGGGGGGGGGAAGCTGACATGTTATCTTTTTGATGGGGCTCATGACTTTCAGTATCTGCAGCTATCAAACTGTTCCAGCTGTCGCCCGCTCAATTAAACAACCGTGCAAAGTTAACATTCTGAAGCCGGCTTAATAAATCACAGACTTGTGTTTGCATCATAACACGGATGTCGTATCCCCCAAATCAATAAAGCAAATTATGGCTGAACATGAGAGCCTAGTTTTCACAATATGCTCGGTAGATGGCTGGATTCCCACAACATGCTGAACGACACACGAGCCAACGCCGTGTTAGCCTTAGATTGGCAAGTGTGTGATTCCAGTTTGTGTGACAACAATTAGGAGTTTTGTTGGCAGGGACAGCCAGCAAATGTTCCCTCTGCAGATGCTAAGGGGGCTTCCGTTATAGTCTTCCTAGTAACAATTTAAATCGTTTTTGTTTCCCTAAGAAAGGAGAGAGAGAGAGAGAGAGGGAGGGAGGGAGAGAGAGGGAGGGAGAGAGAGAGAGGGAGAGAGGGAGAGGAAGAGGGAAAGGGAGAGAGGGAGGGAGGGAGAGGGAGAGAGGGAGGGAGAGAGAGAGGAAGGGAAGGGGAAAGGGAAAGGGAGAGAGAGGGAGGGAGGGAAAGGGAAAGGGAGAGAGGGAGGGAGGGAGAGAGAGGGAGAGGAAGAGGGAAAGGGAGAGAGGGAGGGAGAGAGAGAGGGAGGGAGGGAAAGGGAAAGGGAGAGAGGGAGGGAGAGAGAGGGAGGGAGAGAGAGAGAGAGAGAGGGAGAGAGGGAGAGGGAAAGGGAGAGAGGGAGGGAGAGGGAGAGAGGGAGGGAGAGAGAGAGGAAGGGAAGGGGAAAGGGAAAGGGAGAGAGAGGGAGGGAGAGAGAGAGAGGGAGAGGAAGAGGGAAAGGGAGAGAGGGAGGGAGGAGAGAGAGGGAGGGAGGGAAAGGGAAAGGGAGAGAGGGAGGGAGAGAGAGGGAGGGAGGAGAGAGAGGGAGAGAGGGAAAGGGAGAGAGGGAGGGAGAGGGAGAGAGGGAGGGAGGGAGAGAGAGAGAGGGAGGGAAGGGGAAAGGGAAAGGGAGAGAGAGGGAGGGAGGGAAAGGGAAAGGGAGAGAAAGGGAGGGGGAAGGAGAGGGAGGGAGGGAGAGAGGGAGGGAGAGGAAGAGGGAAAGGGAGAGAGAGAGGGAGAGAGAGAGAGGGAGAGAGGGAGAGGGAGAGAGGGAGAGGGAGAGAGGGAGAGGAAGAGGGAAAGGGAGAGAGGGAGGGAGGGAGAGGGAGAGAGGGAGGGAGAGAGAGAGGGAGGGAAGGGGAAAGGGAGAGGGAGAGAGAGGGAGGGAGGGAAAGGGAAAGGGAGAGAAAGGGAGGGGGAAGGAGAGGGAGGGAGGGAGAGAGGGAGGGAGAGGAAGAGGGAAAGGGAGAGAGAGAGGGAGGGAGGGAGGGAGAGAGGGAGGAGGGAGAGGAAGAGGGAAAGGGAGAGAGACAGGGAGGGAGAGGGAGAGAGAGAGGGAGAGAGAGGGAGAGAGAGAGAGGGAGAGGAAAAGGGAAAAGGAGAAAGTTAATGTAAGATCAGATCAGGCAGGGATCAAAGATCAAGGAGCAAGGCAACTTCAAGAGCTGCAGACTCATACTTATGACCGTCGCTGTGTCCCAAGATCCCCTTTCGCGACCTTCTGACGAGCAAAAATCAACAGGGAAGCCGAGATTCACTTAAACCACCGGGTTGCTGACTTATCCACCGCGGTGATTCGTTTTAACCACTGAGGCGAGAAAGGTCATAAAACGAGTCCAAACCCACTTAACAAGTGTCTCACTTAGCAACAGAAATTTTCCGGCTCGCTTGCAGTCGTATGTCGAGGACTACCTTGTGTTCCCCTTGTGCTATTATCTTCGTTCAGATGAGGAGATCCCCTTTTCTAATTCAGCACACAAAGAGATTTTTCGGCTCAAATAACTCAGCCCCCTTACGGACAGTCCATTTCATGGTAGCGTGATTATACAGCTTGTTCGGGAGGAAATTGCGTCGTCTAGGCACACAAAAACACGGTTCGAATTAGCCATAATCTGTCAAGAAGAATGGGACAGCTAGCAAATGGTGCGCCAGGCATCACCCCAAATTAAAGATACCGCTGAAATGTGTTGTCTGAACAACAACAATAAAAGGGGCTGCCACAAAGAGGAAGGGGGGCGGGGTTTCAACCTATTCTCCAAAGCACCTGAGGGCAGGACAAGAAACAACAGGTGGAAAGTAATCAAGGAGAGAAGCAACCTGGAACTAAGGAGAAATTTCCTGACAGTTTAGAACAGGGGTATAAAACTCGCGTCGTCACGGTGTCGTCACGTGACATATCGAGACTTCCTCCCACCCTTCGCTATATCGGGCGAGGGCGGGGCCAGCACAAAGTTACGACGGCACTGAAAAAAGTGACTTATGACCCTATTTGTCAGCCTCCACTCTTTCAATGCTTGCTTGTCGGCTGCCATGGTAATGGGGGGAGGGGGAGCTAGGAAGTTGCTAGACGGGGAAGCGTGCTGGAGGATGGGAGGACGGGAAACGAATGCGAAATCTAGCTGCAGTCCTGTGCCTTTGAAGCTGCTATCGAGTCAACGGTCCTGACATTCCAGATTGATGACACTGCCAGACGTGTGATTCCACCTGACCTCTGGAGGATCTTTGGATTGGATGATTTAGGCTGGACAGTGGGAGGCGATGCTTTCTATATGTGATTTTCGCGCCTATTGCCTCAGATCTTGCTTTCCTTGGCTGCATTCAGTTCTATTTTAGTAAAAGTACCTTTTCCCATGAAAATGGAGTCGGGGGTCATTCTTTCCTGAAATCTGAAAGGAGGCACGCCTGACAGTTGCACGCTTGAAACCTTTGAAGTATCTCCATGGTCATGGGATCAAAATCCAGATGCTTGGCAATTGGTTCATACTTATGACCGTTGCTGGGTCCCAAGGTCAAGGGATCCCCTTTTGTGACCTTTTTGACAAATAAAATCAATGGGGATTCACTTAACAACCGTGCTAATAATTAATAACTGCAGTGATTCACTTAACAAGTGTGGCAAGAAAGGTTGTAAAATGGGGCAGAACTCGCTTAACAAATGCATCATTAGAAAACATACATTTGGGGCTCAATTGTGGTAGTAAGACGAGGACTACCTGTATAAATCTAAGTGCTATTGCTATAGGGCCGTGATGGCGAACCTATGGCACGCATGCCACAAGTGGCACACGTAACCATATCAGTGGGCACGCCAGTTCAGTTCTGGCGCGCATGCGTGTGCCAGCCAGCTGATTTTCTGGCCTTCTGGGCCCTGCCTCCGGAGGGCCTGGGAGGGCCTGTTTCCTGTCTCCGGAGGGCCTGGGAGGGGTAGGGGAGGCCCATTTTTCTTTCTCACCTGGCTCCAGAACCTCTCTAGGAGTCTCTGGAGGCTAGGGACAGCAAAAAACGTCACTTCCTATCCAACCAGAAGTTGGGAAACAGGCCGTTTCAGGCCTCCAGAGGGCCTCCAAGGGGGTGGGGAAGGCTGTTTTCACCCTCCCCAGATGCATAGCGAAGATCTGGAGCCAAGTGAGAGAGAAAAACAGGCCTACCGGGCCATCGCATGCCAGGAGTGGGGCGTATAGAATTATGGGTGTGGGCATGCGCGAATGTCCCCCGCCCCCCTTCCTGGCACGCGATGGCAAAAAGGTTAGCCATCACTGCTATAGGGTTTCCTCCCCGAGCAGGGGATTGGACTAGATAACCTACAAAGGTCCCTTCCATCTCTGTTAAATCTGTTAAAAAGATTCCCTTTCCAACTCTGTTATTCTGTTAAATCCTAAATCGTATTATTAAGCTAAAAATCCTAGGGAAATACTTCACATTTAAATAGATGAATCTGAAATCTCAAGTGGTACAGGGCGAATTTCACGAGACAATCTATTCGGAGACGTCAAAAGCCAGGTTTCATCAAAATCGGTGCCCAACCTCCTTAGCGTATTTTCTCCATTCTAATTTCAGAAAGCATCCACCCTTAACATGATTTCCCTATCAAAGTCCTAATAAGCTTTGGGGGGGATTTTTTTTTTTCTTTTTCTTTGCCGGTATTGAAAAAGAAAGACATGATTTTTAATTTTTTTTTTTTCACCAGCTAACTTTCCCAAACCTTTACCCGCCATATAATACATCGATTCCGATTACCATTCTCTGCGCTTTTCGCATTAATTCTCCACTGCCTGACCCTCTTCAACTGTAATTATTACCATGAAGAGTTTGAATATCATTAAACTCTTCTCACTGACTGCATTCATGGTTTTTTTTTTTTTAAAAAAAGGTAATTTGATTAATTTCGTAAGCCAGGGTAGATGGATATTCAACGCCTCACGGAATTTGTGCATTATCAATGCTTTGCAGAAACCAGATCTGAAAGATAAATTCGGTCCTTGGAGAGCAAGATGGGGGAAAAAATAAGTTCCTGGAAGGATAATTATTACCATGAAGAGTTTGAATATCATTAAACTCTTCTCACTGACTGCATTCATGGTTTTTTTTTTTTTAAAAAAAGGTAATTTGATTAATTTCGTAAGCCAGGGTAGATGGATATTCAACGCCTCACGGAATTTGTGCATTATCAATGCTTTGCAGAAACCAGATCTGAAAGATAAATTCGGTCCTTGGAGAGCAAGATGGGGGAAAAAATAAGTTCCTGGAAGGATTTCAAGTTATTTTTGAAGCTTTAGAAACAACGCTTGAAAATTGTTTCCCTCAGAATAACAAACAGACTGCTCTTTAGCATCCTTCAACATCAACCAGCAATAACAACTTTTCATGGCGCAACCAAAATGTTTCTCTATCACAAAGCACAAAGTGAGGTTGGAAAGAAAGAAGGAGACAGTGTTGTGGTCTGCCAGCAGCCTGTGGACCTGCCAGCGGAGGTGAAATCGATGACCAGGTACAATCTACATCGTGCAATAATTTATATGGCAAGAACAAATTCAAATGGTCTTGTGTACCTTTTGGAAGCAATAGATCCAGAACAGAATAGTCACAATATTGTTGTGCGATGACCTGGACTATGGCCAGCAGCTAGAAATCTCAGAAATTCACCGACACCCCTAGAGATTTGGAAATTATTATTTTCTAAAAAAAATTATTAGCGCCATCATTTATTTATTTTTTTAAATTTGATTTATATGCCGCCCTTCTCTGGAGACTCAGGGCGGCTTACAATGCGTTAAGCAATAGCCTTCAGACTTTTGTATATTTTATACAAAGTCAGCTTATTGCCCCCACAATATGGGTCCTCATTTTACCTACCTTAGAAAGGATGGAAGGCTGAGTCAACCTTGAGCCTTGGCGAGATTCGAACCTGCAGTAATTGCAGGCATCTGGTCTTAATAACCAGCTTGATAACAGGGTGCCTTAGACCACTGTACTACCAAGGCTCTTGGTAGTGGACCAATGTGAAAATTAGAGCAGGAAGATTGAAGTTCAAAGATGGAGAAACAAAAAGTGACCTGCGCAATGTGGATTTGATAGAGATCAATAATTTTTTTGGTTTACTGCTCTTTACATCAATTTTTAGATCCAATCATGAAAACATCGAATGTCTTTTTGCTACTGAGATCATTGTGACCTCATGTCTGTAATAGCGTAGCCGAAATAGTAGGTCTGTGGTTAAGGGTTAAATAAAAATTTAGACCACTTTCTAAGATGCAGTGCTATCACCTCTAAATTTAATTCTCATACACAGAAAGCTTGAGAAATTTATATTCTGGAGATTAATTTGGTGGACATATGTTGGCTTTAAATCCTTCACTGCAAAATTAGAAGAAACAGCTTCTTTGACTATGTTCCATTTTGGAAACCAAGTTTTGGTGTTCTTTTTGCAGCACAAAAACTATCTGGATTTTGACCTGAAGATTCTCTGTGGGCAAATTCAATTGTTCCCTAATTATAAAGAGGGGCAGGGTGGTGGTTCAGCTGGGTTTGTCAGCTGGAAAACAGCAACCCAGGTTCGACACCCGAGCACCATGTGATGGGGTGAGCTCCCGTCTTCGCCTCAGCTCCTGCCAACCTAGCAGTTCGAAAGCATGCAAATGCAAGTAGATAAATAGGTACCACTTTGGCGGGAAGGTAACAATGCTCCGTGATATTATGCTCACCACATGAATGCGGAAATGTCTTCAGATAGCGCTGGCTCTATGGCCTTAAAATGTAGACGAGCACTGCCCTTACAGTCAGCAATGACTGGTGGAATAAAATCTGCAGAGACTCCTTTACCTTTTTTTTTTTTTTATTGAATAGGAAATTATGGCCTAGGACAGGGGTACCCAAACCTTAGTCTGTGGACTGGGACACGGCATGCCAGAAACTGGGCCATGCAAACAAGCGAAGTGTCAGAGGTGTGTACGGTGTGATTTTGTGAGACAACCCAGGAACCAGTGGTGGGTTGCTCCCAGTTCGGTCCGGTTCTTGTGAACCGGTAGTAATGGCGGCAGAAGGCTCCGCCCACCCGGCTGGACATCATCACAGATGATCTGCGCATGAGAAGAAGCGTGCACGCTCCCTTCGCGAACCGGTAGCGGAGGTAAATAGAACCCACGCCTGCCAGGAGCAATAACATCAAAACAGAGGTTTGTAGTAATAAATAGTGGTTCATCTTTACAAAAGAATATACATATATGTACTAGGCAAAGGTCAAACAATCAGCAGCTACAGCAGGGAAGAACACACACAGAGAGAAACGCCCTCACAGGGCCTCTCTTATAATACAGACCCTTAAAGTGGTAACAGTCAAATAACCCAGCTGACTCATTCCTCTCAGTATTACAGCAATATAGCATAAGAGCAGCTGATCAGCTATTAAATCATTACCTTAACACGAAGCCCCATCCGTGTGATGTAGGCAGCCGTGCCCCCTCTGGTCCGCGGAAAAACATCTCTCCACAGAACTGGTCCCTGGTGCCCAAACAGTTGGGGGCCACTGGCCTAAGGTGCAAGGTTGCAACTGACGGGGGTCATTCTAAGTTGGGTTGCTTGAGGGATCATTTTACTCATCTCTAGATACCTCCACAAGGAATAAGTGAGGCCTTAATGCAGGAGAAACTGCTGTAATCTGCTGGTTTTATTACTGCTTGATTGTATGAGCTGGAAGAGAGTGGAGATGTGAGTCTGGCCTGGAAATGAATCCTGATTTAATAATTAGCAAGAGAGATTGGTCAGGAGCTTGTGGCAGGGAAAGTGAGATAGCAATGAAGGAGAATATTTGTAACTCAGGGTTGAAATTTAGAATTTAGAACAACAGAGTTGGAAGGGACCTTGGAGGTCTTCTAGTCCAACCCCCTGCTCAGGCAGGAAACCTTATACCATTTCAGACAAATGGTTGTCCAATCTCTTCTTAAAAACTTCCAGTGTTGGAGAATTCACAACTTCTGAAGGTAAGTTGTTCCACTGGTTAATTGTTCTAACTGTCAGGAAATTTCTCCTTAGTTCTAAGTTGCTTCTCTCCTTGATTAGTTTCCATCTGTTGCTTCTTGTCCTGCCCTCAGGTGCTTTGGAGAATAGCTTGACCCCCTCTTCTTTGGGGCAACCCCATAAATATTGGAATACTGCTATCATTTCACTCCTAGTCCTTCTTTTAAACTAGACATAACCCAATTCCTGCAACCGTTCTTCATATGTTTTAGCCTCCAGTCCCCTAATCATCTTTGTTGCTCTTCTCTGTACTCTTTCTAGAGTCTCCACATCTTATTTACATCATGGCGACCAAAACTGGATGCAGTATGACCTTATCAAGGTATTATAAAGTGGTATTAACACTTCACGCATCAAATGAGAGGGCCTTGGTCCATTCTCTGAGCCTGGTTGTATTCTTCCGGGTGTTTCATTACCCAAACTAGATAACATCATCATCATGCTCACTGATTATGTTATCTAGTTGGGTAATAAAAGGTCTACAAGAATACAAGCTCTTCAGTTAGATAGGCCTGTGGGTAAACTGGCTTCCTTTCAGGTTGTAGTCTAACCAATAAATTGAAGATGGTCTCTCCAAACTTAAGATCCCGAAGAACAGACCCAGGGAAATAGATAAATGGGTCTGAGAGAAATTCAGAGTCTGGAGTCCCAGCCTAAGCAAATCTTCCAACTGACAGAATGACAGGTTCTGGAACCGAGATATATTGTCGAGAGAGAGAGAGGCAAAGATTAATAGCCTACAGGGACAACTAACCCACGGTATAAATTACCAGAAACCATCTTGCCGTGAGAGTAAGAGAACTTAAAAGTTAAATTGTAATCCTAAAAGAGAATCTGTTTTCAGCTCGCTTTGAAGTTGTAAAATAAAAGCTAGGTTGATTCTTGGTTCAAGTGTTATGTCAGCCCCTGGGTCGCCGGAGCTGTCATTCGGAGTGGGACCAGGAGCTGCCAGCGGAGAAGCGCGTCCAGACTTGCAAATACCCGTGCCGGAAGCCACGTCTGCTGGAAGCCCGCTGTCGGCCTGCAGCCTGCACAGCTGAGTCGCGCAGCAGCTCTACGTGCCGCCAGGACCCTACCGGACTGTGGGCAGGTGGGTATGGCCTTGACGTGTCCCCCTGTGGATACAGAACGTGGCAAAGGCCAGGCGAGCGGGGCCCGTCATGAGCAGCTGCTGTGCGGTGGCCCGAAAGGGCAGTGGAGTGTGCGCAGACAGCATGGCCTGTCTGAGGGAGCAGATAGCTGCAACGTCGTCACCGGATGGGCCGCGCATGAGGGGTGGGGGTTATTGGGAGCGTGGCCCAGGGGGTGGAACTGTGGGGGTGGGGGATGGCTATTTAAGGGGTGGAGGTATAGACCACGTTAGCACTGACTTTGCTTGTTTTATTGTTTGTCACTCTGTGCTGGGTTTTGCAGCTTGTTGGATAAAGATTTGCAGTTAACCATTAGTCATGCAGTCACAAGTGGGAGGAGATGGGCGACAGGAACGATGAGAAGACCAATAGCAACAGATCTCGGAAGCTGCGGATTTGCAGTTAACCATTAGTCATGCAGTCACAAGTGGGAGGAGATGGGCGACAGGAACGATGAGAAGACCAATAGCAACAGATCTCGGAAGCTGCGTTCCACTTTGCTTCCGAAATGTTCTTGATGTATGGCAGGTGAACCATATAGTTGGTCTTTCACCTTCTTTCTTCCTTCCTCTCCTTTGCGTGTTGCGCGCAGGCATCTTGTAATAAATGCTTGTGGGTAGTACTCATTCTGCCTGAATTGTTCATGTAGGTACTTTCTTTTCAGTTGCTGGGTACTAACAGTGGGTCCGCATCAGAGGTGGGTTTCAGCAGGTTCTGACTAGTTCTGGAGAACCGGTAGTGGACATTTTGAGTAGTTCGGAGAACTGGTAGTAAAAATTCTGACTGGCCCCGCCCCCATCTATTCTCTCCTCCCAAGTCCCAGCTGATCGGGAGGAAATGGGGATTTTGCAGTAACCTTTTCCTGGAGTGGGGAGGGAATGGAGATTTTACAGTATCCTTCCCCTGCCACGCCCACCAAGCCACACCCACAGAACCGGTAGTAAAAAATTTTGAAACCCACCACTATCCTCATCCTGCCATATGGTGTTCTGATACAGCTGTTTTTGTGTGACAGTGGATGGTTACCGTTGAAACTAAGAATGCGTGGAGTGTTAGTGGCCTTACCATAAACTGTGGTTTCGAGGTTTCCATCTTCCTACCTGTTGACCAACACATCTAAAAATGGGAATTGTCTAGCCATTTTTTCCACCATTGTGAATTGTATGTCTGGAGTTCAGTAGATATGAAAGTCTTTCAGTGCATTTCTTTTGATGATGACAAACACGTCATCCAGTGGTGGGATTCAAATAATTTAACAACCGGTTCGCCCAGGGTCAGGTTGGCGGTCATGGGAGGCGTGGCCCATCTCCTTCCTCCAGTTCTGTCACATATGCGGGACGAGCCTCCCGTGACGGCCAACCTGACCCTGGGTGAATCAGTTGTTAAATTACCATCATCAGCCCACTATCTAAGTGAATCCTGGGCACTGCACTGCAATGGAGAAATGGGCAACAGAGTGGCTGGCAAGAGGGAAGGAGGAAGAGGAGGGAGAAGAAAGAGGGAAAGCAGCCTTCTTCTTCCCTCACACCGACCGCTCCGTTGCCCGTTTCTGCAATGCAGCACAGCGCCCAGGATCCACTTTGATAGCGGGCTGGGTGAGAAATTTAACAAACGGTTTGCCTGAACCGGTACAAACCGGCTGAATGCCACCACTGATGTCGTCCATGTAGTGGCACCAAAACTTAGGTGTGTAGTTTTGAAAATCACAGTGTTCTATTTCGCAAAAAGCAACTATTATAATTTTGAATTTTGAACCATCGTTAGCTGGTTCGGTCCTAAATCAAGAACTACCTCTCATCCAACGCAACCGATTTGATCGTGAGATTATTAAATTTCCTTCAATTTGGAATGTAAAAAAGGTGCTTAATCTTGCAAGACTGAATATTCATATTGCCTCCTTAATCACAGCCTCCCTGATTATGGTGGATGCATTCTATTTCTGTCCAAATTATAGCCGCTTCTTTTAAATGTGCATATTTAATTAAAAATCATCCGACGCAAACTTAAATGTAAATGTGAAAGTAAACATCTCCCTTCCACAATACACTGGGACCATCCTGCTCTAAAATTTCTCGTCCTTTTTCCTAGGATTTGTTAAGTGAAATCTTGTTACCCCTGTAACCAACAGAAACTAACCAGCAAGGCAAATTTTCATGATCAGACACCTACCATGTTTCCCCAAAAATAAGACCCTGTTTTATATATAAGGCTTGGCCTTATTTTCGGGGAGGTCTTATTATTTTGCGGCATGTGGAGCAAGATGGAGCTCCTCTTGCCATCTGTTCTGTCCCCGTACCATGCACACACCCCCACAGACGGCCCGGAGTTAATAAACCACACGACAAAAATCTTTGATGATAAAGCTGGCAGCAACCCAGTGGCTAGCTGCCAATTCAGACTTTACTCACACAAAACAAAGATTAGACTGCAGCATTCCGATAAAACAGGCAGAGTATCAATAATACAAGGATTAGTCCAAATGCAGTCCGATAAAGCAGGCAAAGATCAGTAACGCAGAGATCATGGAGTATTTCGAGTTTTTGCTCATCACAAACTGAACCGGCCACCACACCCACATTTATACCCTGTGGGGTGTGGTCCAGTGACTCAGCTAATCTCTGGCATGCCTTCTCCTCTGCTGTGCACGCTTCTCCCTGCGCCTCTGTCGAGGGTCCAGCCAGCACTTATCTTCCTTGTCGCTGTCCACCTGTGGCTGCGGGGACGTGCTTGGCTCTGAGCCTATCGTTTGGCCTTCGGTGTCCTCCGGAGGCATTGCCAGAGAGGAGGGTCCTAGAGAGGGAGGCCATGCCAACTCCTCCCCCTCACTCTCAGAGTCTGCATCTGTCGATAGCCCAGGCTCAGGTAACGGAGCCACAACACCATCTTACCTGATTTCCAGCTCTATGTTTAAATATTTTGGGGGGGGGCTTATTTTCGGGGGAGGCTTATTTTAGCGCATGCACTCAAAAGCCCGATTGGGCTTATTATCAGGGGATGTCTTATTTTCGGGGAAACAGGGTATTTAAATGCGGAAATAAAAGTCCGTACATATTGAATGACTTTATAAAAATGATTTTATAAATCTAACGACTTTATAAAACCCAGTTGGAAGAATGTTCAGTAGCTGGTACATAGGAA
Source organism: Pituophis catenifer annectens (assembly GCF_029215685.1). Classification (NCBI taxonomy): domain Eukaryota; kingdom Metazoa; phylum Chordata; class Lepidosauria; order Squamata; family Colubridae; genus Pituophis; species Pituophis catenifer. The sequence goes on from NW_027256887.1 coordinate 5,825,805, forward strand.
AGAAAACCAGCTTCTTCCTAATTGTGATAGTATACAAGTCATGGGTGTATTAGTAAGGAGTAGCTCATCAAATAATATGCTCCAGGCAAATTAAGCATCCTTTCAATTTGTTACCGGGTAGTCTACAGCTCATGGCAAAACATGGTTTTATTGCTGCTTTATGCGAATCACAAGTTATAACATTTGCTCTTTAGCTATTCCATAAAATGCTCTTCAGATTTACTGAGCCAAGGAGCCCTTGAAAGAAAAACAGGGACGTTAAAACAGTCAAAGCATCAAATTATAATATTGTAGTACACGGTTCGCTAAATTCATGTGCGTCTTGGATCGCAAGCAATTTAAGCTGTTCTTCTCCCATGGCCTTCTGAAAAGAACAGACAAGAACTCTGGCTTGATCTGGTTGTGTCTCAGCCTTTATCAATGCACTTCTGCCAGGATATATGAGCTGATGCCTCCTGAATTCCCAGCTGGTTCAGTTGTTGGTCCAGCTGCAAAGGTATCGGGGAAGTAAAGCATTTGATAAAGTAGACCACAACCTACTTCTTGGCAAGCTAATAAAATGTGGCAGTGGTGGGTTTCAAAATTATTTACTACCAGTTCTGTGGGTGTGGCATGGCTTGGTGGGAATGGAGATTTTACAGTATCCTTCCCCTGGAATGGGGTGGGAATGGAGATTTTACAGTATCCTTCCCCTGCCATGCCCTCCAAGCCACACCCACAGAACCGGTAGTAAAAAAATTTTGAAACCCACCACTGATTTACATATAGAACAAGCCATTTTTATCATGTTTCTGCTGAAATCTTTTCTTTTTATGTACACTGAGAGCTTATGTACCGAAGACAAATTCCTTGTGTGTCCAATCACACTTGGCCAATAAAGAATTCTATTCTATTCTATTCTATTCTATTCTATTCTATTCTATTCTATTCTATTCTATTCTATTCTATTCTATTCTATTCCATTCCATTCCATTCCATTCCATTCCCCTCCCCTCCATATTTTCTATTCTATTCTATTCTATTCTATTCTATTCTATTCTATTCTATTCTATTCTATTCTATTCTATTCTATTCCATTCCCCTCCCCTCCCCTCCCCTCCCCTCCATATTTTCTATTCTATTCTATTCTATTCTATTCTATTCTATTCTATTCTATTCCATTCCATTCCATTCCATTCCATTCCATTCCATTCCATTCCCCTCCACTCCACTCCACTCCACTCCATATTTTCTATTCTATTCTATTCTATTCTATTCTATTCTATTCTATTCTATTCTATTCTATTCTATTCTATTCTATTCCATTCCATTCCATTCCATTCCATTCCCCTCCACTCCACTCCACTCCATATTTTCTATTCTATTCTATTCTATTCTATTCTATTCTATTCTATTCTATTCTATTCTATTCTATTCTATTCTATTCTATTCTATTCTATTCTGTATAAATTCTTCATCTACAATTTTGTAAATCAAATGTTTTATGTCCTTTTTTCTGATTGGTGTTTGTTGTAGGCAAATCTAAATCTAGTTTTAATTTTTTTCCAAATAATTTTTCCCCTCTTTTGAGGAACATTGGCTCCATTTATAGTCCACATGGAACATTTGTAATCCATAAATTAAAAAAAAAAAATCCCACAGGGAAAAAGTCAGTTAGAGGCCTTTAAAATGAGACTGTATGAGTTGGCCATATGCCCAGACTTTCTATCTTGAAATAAACTAAAAAGAGTAAAGAAAAATAATGCGAACACAGAGGCTTTTAAAATAAAGCTTTCACAAGGCATCTCTAGGCAGGTTCAAACTTTTCCCACAACAGATTCCATGGAAGGAAATAAAACACAATTGGGTTTATCCATCGGCAGATTTTCAAGATAACGTAGAGGCCTCTGCATTCAAAGGATTATTGAATCTGTCAATCGGAACTGGACGATTAACACAGAATGCAGCTGGAAAACGCACAAAATATTGAACTTGTATTGATCTGGCAAGACTTCAAGCTTTTCTGCAAATAACTTTCTCTCTTCGGCAACCTCTTTAGTAAAATCAGAATAAATGGATCCTTTGCTTTGGCTAAAACTCCACTTCAAAGGAGTCTTTAATGATTGCAGATGAATTATACAAAAAAAACTCGTATCTTGAGGAGCTGTGGTGGCGCAGTGGTTAGAATGCCAGGAGTTCGATCCTGACCAGCTCGAGATTGATTCAACCTGTTCTGCCCCAGCTACGGACCACAAAGAACGCAGCACACACAAAGTCTGTTCAAACCTTAGTTTACTGAGTAAACCAGTCTTTTACAACAACGGCTATTAATTAATTGCATTAACAGCCGCCAAGAATTCAAAGAATAATATTGAAAGCTTACTATGGTTGGCAGAATGCCCAGAAGCAATTTGCAGGAAGCTGATAAGATAAACAAGACAAGACATGAAGGTATGTGAACTACGTTGTTCCCTGCAAATTGCTTCAGTCATGATTCCTCCTTAAATAGGCTAAGGGAGTGGCCAATTAGCCCCAAGCCTTACTCTCGAGGAGACCTCCTCCTGAGGAGCCACTCCTGCCTTTTGGCAGCTTTGTGCGCCCGTGCATCGAGAAGAGGCTCCTCCTCTTCGTCCTCTTCACTTAAGGGAGCTTCTGGAGGTTCTGAAGGCCCTGGCTGAATCCCCACCTCTGGCACCACATCTTCTCCAGCCTCCTCACTGTCCGACTCGAGTGCCAGCTGCACAGGCTGCACCACACCAGCCTCCTCACTGTCTGAATCAGCTACTAGCTGCACAGGCCGCTGACGGGCCACAACACAATCTTCCGTCTCTCCAAGGTCAGTAAAAGAGGCCCCAGATTGTTGGGAGCAATATGGTGGCTCTGTAAACCGCTTAGAGAGGGCGAGTAAAGCATTGTGAAGCGGTATATAAGTCTAAGCGCTATTGCTAAATGCTATCTTGTGGTAACAGGAAGGAATTGCACAAGAATAATACTGAAGAGACTTCCAATCTTCCTGAATATTAATAGCATCTTAATCACATGATTAAGATCTAGATTGGGAAATCCATTCTCACAGAAAGGAACTTTCCCCTAATAATATTGTTTTGAATATTATTGTTATTATTTCCTTCTAGCATATCAGTTCTCGTATTCATTTTTGTGTTCTCTGCAAATTTGATAAACATTCTTTTATCTCCAAGTTATGAATAAAAATTTTTAAGAAACAAGGATGAGAATGAAACAACTTACTCTAGTTTGATGTAGAACCTCTGAGGAACAGTCTTGAGCACAATAATTGAATTGATACAGATATCTATTTACTTAATTCCCATGCCATCCATCCAACACTTAACTAGCTGGCAAATTAGAATGTTGTAGAGGTTTTTTTCAGATGTGTTGTGGAAATCAAGATATATTATATCCAGGGGTGGGCTTCAGATCCTTTAGCAATGGGTTCGCTGCCCGTTGCTGGGTGGGTGTGGCCATGGTGGGTGTGGCCTAGTTGGCCACCTGGACCACAGGGAGGGCATTTTTCACCCTCCCCAGGCTCCGGAGGCTTGTCTTGAGCCTCTGGGAGGGCAAAAACAGCTTCCCCGGGGTCTGGAGGCCCTCCGGAGGCCGGAAACAGGCCCGTTTCCAGACTTCCAGAACCTCTGGTAGGCCCATTTTTTGCCCTCCCCGACCCTATACGCGGCCCCTACATTTACCTGGAATAATGAACGGGCCGTGTGGAGACTCCGAGGAGAGGAGGGGCAGGATGGGCATGGGCAGCCAGGGGTGGCATTTGGGGGTTCGCCGAACCCCAGCGATCCTTGGCTAGAGGTTCGCCCGAACCCTGCCAAACCCCCAGGAGCCCATCCCTGATTATATCTGCAGCATTCTCACAATCTACTACGAAAGTAGATCTTTCTACAGCTATGAAGCCAATGAAATCAAGTAGTGCTTTTCCAAGACTGAATCGCAGCCCAACTTGGGGAAAATATAGATTACAACATTCTCCTATAGTTAAAAAAATAGAAATCCATTGCTGACTTTTCAAACTTGAAGGATCCCACCTGCAGCTTGATAAAGTACAAGAAAAAAAAAGAAAGAAAGAAAAATCCACTTTCCCTGGACTTTAGAAAATAATATTTTCAGCCACAAATTCTAGATTGCCGTCAGTTTCCAAACCAGTTTTCTTACACACCGAGAATATTTTTGACTCCCTAGTGCAGATAATAATTACGCAACCTTTCCAACAGAAACGACAAAGCAGCTTCATATCACTGCCAAAGAGTTGGAAGGATTTAAATGGGAACCAATAGCGGGCATTGTAAATTACTGTTTATAGCTAGACAAATAAATGACTGTCTTGGAAAATGATTCTACTTGTATGGCGAAAGATTAAAGGCATGTTTACGGCAGCAATCTAAGGTCTTAAAATAACCCTTTAAAAATTGCACCATTGTGGTGCTTCAGCTGCATTCTTACTAAGCCTATTTAAATCGTATCAATTATTTAACACAGCCTGTAATTTATCAGCCCAAACAATCTATGTGAGGCTAAGTACACGTTATACACAAATGTGTGTAACTGAGCTCTGACATGGTTTCGTTTAAAAGCACAGCTTTTCCCCCGATTGAGGAAAAAGGCAGTATAGCCACCGATTTATTCCACGAAGGCTTCAATTATTATGAATAGCAAAACGGATTATTTTATTTACTGCTACCCCAATATTTACAGTATTTCGGTATTTGAACGATAGGCTTTAATATTTTAATCGAGGCTTTGGGGTTTATAGAATTGTAGAATAACAGAGTTGGAAGGTGTCAGGGCATTTATTAATCCCATGTTTGGCTCTGGGACTAATTACCCTGGTTTAGAGGAGATGTATCGTGGCTTATTCCAAGTTGCAATAATCTGAAAAGAAACGCGAGGAAAAGTTTCTAATAAAACTCATTTATTTGTTATAAAGAAAATAAAACACCTCACTAACTAAGAAAAGTTAATTGTTACATTTTGGCAAGCGAGGTCTCCTGCCGGTCCAAGCCGGACCTTGCTGGCAGGAGAACAAAGGAAGGAGTGTGAAGCAAGTGAAGGAATGTGGGTGGATGGACATGCGCAGTAGCTTTTGATAACAATTCTTGGCAAGGTACGGAAAGTCAGATAGTCCAGAAATAATGAGCTCAGCTGGTAAATAAAATAACGCAGTGACAGAAGGGTCTTCTAATCCAACCCGCTATTCGAGCAGGAGACGCTATACCAGAGGTGTCAAACTCACGGCCCGCGAGCCGGATGCGTCATGCACTGGCCACGCCCACGCCCGCCCGGTTTTGCGAAAGGGGGGAAAAAAGTCACGATACGTCACGTGACGACACAGAGTTTGACACCCCTGCTCTATACCATTTCAGACAAATGGTTGTCCAGTCTCTTCTTAAAAACTTGGAGCACCCACAACTTCTGGTGGCAAGCGGTTCCACTGGTTAATTGTTCTCACTGTCAGGAAATTTCTCCTTAGTTCTAGGTTGCTTCTCTCCTTGATTAGTTTCCACCCATTGCTTCTTGTCCTACCCTCAGGTGTTTTGGAGAATAGCTTGACTCCCTCTTCTTTGTGGTAGCCCCTCAAATATTGAGAGACTGCTATCATCTCACACTGTTAAGTATTTGCAAGCCATTGGCACATGTGTCAATGTGGAGGCAGAGAGTGTCTCCACCCCTATGTGGAAAGGTAGGGCTTACCCTGAGCATAAAACCCCCTCCAACCTTTTCCACCTCGCTCTCTCTCCATCTCTCTCTTTTCATGTTTGTTCCTCATGAGACTGGATCTCTGTTGTACATAGTTAATATGATTTATCATATGAATAAATACGTTTAAGACATTTATTCATGCATCTGCCTCTGAACTCTTCTATGCTCCTGGGTGTTTCTACGATCCCAATTCCACACACTCCTAGTCCTTCTCTTTCTTAGATTCAACATATCCAGTTCCTGCACCCCTTCCTCGTATGTTTTATTATACTAGATGCAAGGTAGTTCTTCAAAGGCCTTGTACAAACTACCGACAAATTGATTTTAATCACCCAGTGCTTCATATTAATTTTGATAAATGCCTATTTGAAAAGGTTGGCGTTTATACGCAGCAACCCACACTACAGGATATTAAATTTAAAGGGGCAAAATTTGTTGTTTCAGCTCATATCTTCTGAAAGCAACTCTGAAGGAACTGTGAAATACAGGGCACATGCCAGCAGCCCACAAAGCTGAAACAACACATTTTTCCAATCCTTCCTTCCTTCCTTCCTTCCTTCCTTCCTTCCTTCCTTCCTTCCTTCCTTCCTTCCTTCTTTCCTTCCTTTACAAGTAAACTGCCCACAGTCTGGAGTTCAATCCTGACCGGCTCAAGGTTGACTCAGCCTTCCATCCTTCTGAAGTTGGTGAAACAAGGATCCAGATTGTTGGGGGCAATAGGTTGACTCTGTAAACTGCTTAAAGAGGGCTGTAAAACACAGTGAAGCGGTATATAAATCTAAGTGCTATTGCTATTGCTCTCTCTCTCTCTCTCTTTCTTTTTCCTTCCTTCCTTCCTTCCTTATTTTCTTTCTTTCTTTCTTTCTCTCTCTCTCTTTTGCCTTCTTTCCTTCTTTTCTTTCTTTCTTTTTTCTTTCTTTCTCTCTTTCTTTCTTTTCCATTCCTTCCTCCTTTCCTTTCTCTCTCTCTCTCTTTCTCTTTCTTTCTTTCTCTCTTTCTTTTCCCTTCCTTCCTTTCTCTCTTTCTCTCTTTCTTCTTCCTTCCTTCTTTCCTTTCTTTCTTTCTCTCTCTTTTCTTCCTTCCTTCCTTCCTTTCTTCCTCTCTCTCTTTCTTTCTTTTCCCCTCCTTCCTTCTTTTCTTTCTCTTCCTTTCTTCCTTCCTTTCTTTTTCTTTCCTCCCTCCCTCTCTCTCTTCCTCCCTTGGTAATATGAAGGACCTCCCCCAACAGTGCAGGTTTTCATAGGGATGTTTTAATTTGCATAAGCAAATTAAAGTGGATTGCTATCAGCTTGATGGAATTTATCTTTTTCTCGCTCTTTCACACCTATATTTAGGACATACACTTTTTGTCTTCTTAAGAAAAACCGTTCAAGCACCTTTTTTTGAGAACATTTGATGCTGCGCCATAGACTGTACATTTTAAGGGACAGATTGTGAACAATGTGACTCTTGCACGTTGAGCGAGGAATGGGAATGGCCCTAGAAATCTTCCAGTTTAGGAATGCAAACCTGCCAACTGTAACTTCACAACTCGTTCCTCTCCATTTGTGAAGGTTACAATAATAAACCACTTCTCCAAGTACAAGAATTATAACAACTCGATCCACCCAATTATTTGGGGCCATATTTCACCACGTTAAATATTTCACCAGTATCTATGGGTGCAGATAATTAACAATCTGAACTGGTCTCTCCACATGCCATCCTTAGTGAAGTGTGCAAACCAGCGCTTGCATTTCCTGCGTCGGATGGGGAGAGCACATCTTTCTCCTTCTATCCTGGCCATTTTTTACAGAGGCACAATTGAGAGCGTTTCAACAAACTGCATCCCTGTTTGATTTGGTGGCAGCAGCGCCTCAGACAGAAAGTCCCTACAGAGAGTGGTGAGGACAGTGGGGAAGATTATAGGAAGCTCGCTTTCTGTCATTCGGGATACTGCTTATAAGCACTATGTGCTTAGAACTCAAAGCATTGTTAGAGACCCTGCACACCCAGTCCATGGTCTGTTTGTGTTGCTCCCCCTGTGGGAGGAAGTTTCTAAGTATTTCTAGCAGGACTACCAGATTCTGTAACAGCTTTGTTCCCTACTCCATCCGTCTGGTAAACTCGCAAAATTCGTTTTTCTCACCATGTACATGTATACATCCAGATTAGACTGTATTGTTTCTCTACATCATATAATATATGTGTGTATATGCATATTATTTATTTATTTAATTTTTAATTTAATTTAATTTATCTATCTATCTATCTTGTCATGTTTATGTTTATATTAAAGGTGGAGACCCTTTGAGAGCTGTACACAACATAATTTCATTTTAATGTATGCCCGAATAGTGTACATTCAAAATGACAAGTTATTCTAAATTAGGGCAGTGGTGGGTTCCTCCCGGTTTGGCCCGGTTCGGCCCAGTTCGGCTGAACCAGTAGCGGTGACGATATGACATCACCGAACCAGTTCTCTTTGTTCAGGAGCTGGGCCCTCCCGCCCCCCCCCGCCCCCCCCGCGTTATTCTTACCTTTTATTTGGCCCCACCCCCAATCTATTTGCTGCCTCCCGAGTCCCAGCTGATTGGCTAGAAAGAAAAAAACTGTTTAAACTCTTGCCGAGGGGCTTCAAAAGGCTGTCCTACAGCTGATCAGTGTTAAAAGGCAGTGTGGTGGTAGACGGGTGCCTCCAAAAACAAATGGGTGGACTGGTGCCTCCAAAAACAAATGAGTAGACCGGTGCCTCCAAAAACAAATGAGTAGACCGGTGCCTCCAAAAACAAATGGGTAGACCGGTGCCTCCAAAAACAAATGGGTGGACCGGTGCCTCCAAAAACAAATGGGTGGACCGGTGCCTCCAAAAACAAATGGGTGGACCGGTGCCTCCAAAAACAAATGGGTAGACCGGTGCCTCCAAAAACAAATGGGTAGACCGGTGCCTCCAAAAACAAATGGGTAGACCGGTGCCTCCAAAAACAAATGAGTAGACCGGTGCCTCCAAAAACAAATGGGTAGACCGGTGCCTCCAAAAACAAATGAGTAGACCGGTGCCTCCAAAAACAAATGAATAGACCAGTACAGCTCTGCAAGCAGTTAAAAACCTGGTAGACCAGTACCTCTGCTAAATCCTAAAGAATTGTCACATGACCATCAAACCACACCCACAAAATAAGCCACACCCACATGATGGGTAGTAAAATATTTTAGAACCCACCCCTGAGTCAGGGGTATCAAACTCAAGGCCCGTGGGCCAGATCTGGCCAACGGGGTGCTTAGATCTGGCCTGCTATCCTAGAAACAGCTAAAGACTGACCCATGATGCCTCTGTCGGCAAAAATTTTAGCTGGCAGAGGGTTGCAGGAGGCCTTCCTGACAAAAAAAGGAGCTTGGGAGGGCCAGGCATGGCCCTCGCAAGCTCCATTTCCACTGGCAGAAGGTTGCAGGAGGCAGTCCCAGCCAAAAGTGACGGGAGCAGCATGGCGCTCCCATGTAACACTGCTCCTGCACGAGCTGCACTGGCTTCCGGTGGTCTTCCGGGTGCGCTTCAAGGTGTTGGTTATCACCTTTAAAGCGCTCCATGGCATAGGGCCTAGCTACCTTCGAGACCGCCTGCTGCTACTGATGACCTCCCATTGACCCGTGCGCTCCCACAGAGAGGGCCTCCTCAGGGTGCCATCAGCCATACAATGTAGGCTGGTGGCCCCCAGGGGGAGGGCCTTCTCTGTGGGGGCACCTACCCTCTGGAATCAGTTGCCCCCAGAGATAAGGAGAATCCAAGACCTCAGAGCCTTCCGCCGTGCCCTTAAAACCCATTTTTTCCAGCAAGCCGGGCTGGCTTAAGAAGAAATTTCAAATGTTTTAATTGGTTTGTGATTTTTAATTTTTGGGCCAAATTTATATATATTTTAATTGTTTTTAATATTTGTATTTTATGTTCTTAATTCTAGCTGTACACCGCCCTGAGTCCTCAGGGTGAAGGGCGGTATATAAATTAGAAATAAAATAAAATAAAAAAATAAAATAAAATAAAAACGGAGCTCAGGAGCCTATTTTTGCTGGTAGAACGCTCGGGTTCCCACAGGCACCCCTGACACGAGTGACATCAAGCTGGTCATGCCCACCCTGGCCATGCCCCCCCCAGCCCCCCCAAGGTCAAACACAACTCTGATGCAGCCCTCAATGAAATCGAGTTTGACACCCCTTGATCTAAGTTCAAAGTCTAAACTGGGGTTGACGAAAGAAGTTGAAAGCATCGAGAAGACATCTAGTTATTTTTACTTACTCCTTTCATGTATTCAAATTACGTTTATACTTTTGCCTGTTATCTTATATACGCTTGGCAAATAAACTTAAACAACTTATTTACTCCAACCAAGTTGCATTTCATTGTCCTGCTACCAAAGCTCGTTTGCTGAGCATGTACAATATGTGACTCAATCTTGACGAAAGTGAATATGCAAGGGAACATTGTGCTTTAATTTAATCTCTTTTTCCTGGAGTATGCATAATTAGGGTGTACTGAATAAATTTTGAAGAAAACGGGCTAACGATTATGATCTGACAGGGAAAACATCATAGGAGTTTATTTTATTAATTGCCGACGGAATTCTTCTATCAAAGTCCGCCGGATATTCGGTAAAGAGCTCTCCTGAATTATCGGCTTTTTTTTAAAAAAAAAAATGGGAATACACACCATGTATCTGCGCAAATTACTTTAACTATGATCAATTGACTACTTAGAGCTTTCGTGGAAATGAAGCTCCATTAATTACACTCTTCATTATTTAAACAAGGACTCTCGTTTTTAAAGCCCTTTAGCCAACATCGTTTAATTAATCCACACACCATCTTCCATTATTAGCCCCATAAATCACACACACACACTCAAAAATCACTCACAACAATTGTAATTGGGGAAACAAACGATCCCTTTAATGAAGAGCAGACCACTAACACAGCTCAGCAAAATCCAACATAAATCAATTATCAAGTCAAATTAAGTTATGACTTCTTGGGTTTAATTCTGTGGTTTATATATATATATATGTCTTTGGTTATTCGGGTTTTCTCCGGCGTAAAATTGGAGGTTTCTTGGCAACGTTTTGACGAAGTCTCATTCGTCATCTTCAGGTTGGTGTCTTCGGCTTCGTGCTTCTAGGAGCAATGCTTCGTGCTTCTAGGAGCAATGCTTCGTGCTTCTAGGAGCATTGCTCCTAGAAGCACGAAGCCGAAGACACCAACCTGAAGATGACAAATGTGTTTTGGTATATATATATATATATATATACCAAAACACAGCTAACATTCACATGAATGCAATATGAAATTTAGTAAAAACAACAATATTAGCCAGTATTAAGTTTGCCAAAAAGCATCTGAAGGACCCCCATATTGTGAGGAACAAATTTTAAACACTCAAGATCAAGTCAGGTAATAATAACACTCTATAAAGCACATCGAGAGTACTGCATGTATCTAGTTTTGGTCACCACACTATAAAAAAGATGTTGAGACTCTGGAAAGAGTGCAGAGAAGAGCAACAAAGATGATTAGGGGACTGGAGGCTAAAATGTACGATGAACGGTTTCAGGAACTGGGCATGTCTAGTCTAGTGAAGAGAAGGACCAGGGGAGACATGATAGCAGTCTTCCAATTTTTGAGGGGCTGTCACAGAGAGGAGGGGGTCAAGCTATTTTCCAAAGCCACCCCAAGGCCAGACAAGGAATAATGAATGGACACTGAACAAGGAGAGATTCAACCTGGAAATAAGGAGAAATTTCCTGACAGTGAAAGCAATCAACCCATGGAACAGAAGTTGCCTTCGGAAGTTGCGGGAGCTTCATCACTAGAGACTTTCAAGGGGAGATCGGACTAGCATTTGTCAGGGATGGTGTAGGATCTCCTGCTTGGGCAGGGGGTTGGCCTAGATGACCTACAAGGTCCCTTCCAACTCTGTTAATCTAGGGTAAGCGGGCTTTCACATGTTTTGCATTGAGGAGAGCCTTCCATCTAGTCACTCTGCCATAAAGCCCAGATCGGTGGAGGGCTGCAGTAATGGTTGTCCTTTTGGAACTCTGTCCCATCTCCACACAGGATCTCTGGAGCTCAGTCAGAAGGACCATCAGGTTCTTGGTTACCTCTCTTACTAAAGCCCTTCTCCCCTGATTGCTCAGTTTGACCAAGTGACATGCTCTTGGAAGGATCCTGCTCGCGCCAAACTTCTTCCATTTGAGAATTACGGAGGCCCCTGTGTTCTTAGGAACCTTAGGAACCAAAGAACGGTTGCAGGAACCGGGTATGTCTAGTTTGATGAAAAGAAGGACTAGGGGAGACATGATAGCAGTCTTCCAATATCTCAGGGACTTCCACAAAGAAGCCAAGTTATTCTCCAAAGCACCTGAGGGCAAGACAAGAAGCAATGGATGGAAACTAATCAAGGAGAGGACCAATCTAGAACTAAGGAGAAACTTCCTAACAGTGACAACAAGCAGTGGGACAGCTTGCCTCCAGAACTTGTGAATGCTCCAACACTGGAGGCTTTTAAGAAGAGATTGGACAGCCACTTGTCTGGAATAGTATAAGGTCTCCCGTTTGAGTAGGGAGTTGGACTAGAACACTTCCAAAGTCCCTTCCAATTCTGTTATTGTAATTAATATCTTATGATAAAAATAAAAAGCTCTCTCTGGGAGAAGTTTCGAAGTATTTATAGCACGACCACTAGATTCTGTAACAGCTTTGTTCCTTAGGTCATCCGTTCAGAGGCTGTTCAAGAGGTAAAGGTAAAAGTTTCCCCTGTCCAATCCTCATCTCCATTTCTTACGCTGAGGGAACCAGCATTGTACAAAGACGCTTCCGTGATCCTGCAACCGGCATGACTATGACTATTCGTCAAGGTGCACCGAACACTGTTTTCCCACCCAAGTGGTACCTATTTATCTACTCGCATTTGCATGCTTTCAAACTGCTAGCTGGGCAAGAGCTGAGGCAAGGACGGGAGCTCATGCCGTCGCATGACGCTCGGGTCTCGAATCTGGGTTGTCACCTTTCCAGTGTCTTTAACTACCGTGTTTCCCTGAAAATAAGACCCTGTCTTATATTTTTTTTGAACCCCGAAATAAGTGCTTGGCCTTATTTTGGGGGAGGTCTTATTATTTTGGGGCACATGGAGCAAGAAGGGGTTCCTCTTGCCATCTTACCTGATTTCCAGCTCTGTCTCCCTAACCCTAACCAGAGGAAATGGCGAGGACTTGCTGAGCATGCGGTTAAATATTTTCGGGGATGGCTTATTTTCGGGGAGGGCTTATTTTTGGGTGGGGGCTTATTTTAGCCCATGCACTCAAAAGCCCGATTGGGCTTATTATCAGGGGATGTCTTATTTTAGGGGAAACAGGGTAGTTAAAACACTAGAAAGAGGTGCGGTGAGTTGGTTCCTCAGCTATTTACCAATGACGGACCACACACAATTGTTGATATCTTTCCTTTTTTTAAAAAAAATAAAATAAAAATCCTATGACATGCTGAGGGTTGAAATTCGAACATATTTGAAGGAAATTTTGTGAGGGACCCTGTTTTTAGTTCACCTCAATGAGAAGACAATGTCGTTTCCTAGGTTGAGGGCTGATCTGAGCTGCCTTGTTTTCTCCGTGATTGCTGTAGAAGTTTGAAGTGAAATATATGCCAGTCTCAAAGTGAACAGGAAGCACACCCAGGGGAGGTAATTGTTTAACAAAAATTCTGTTGATTAAAGCCGAGGAAGTTAAGGATAGATCATTAAATCTAAATTAATTACACACTCGGTATTAAAAACCAGTGCAATTTGGGTGGGTCTGAAAAGCTCAAATTGCTTCTGAATTTCACAGTTCATTTTCCAGTCACCCTCAGCTAATTTCTTCAAAGTGATCTCATTGGTAGCATGGTTACAATGGCGTCTAATTCTTGTATCCATTTTTACACTCATCCATGCTAATCAGAGGTAGGGTTCCCTTCCCTTCCCTACCGGTTCGCAAATGTGAGCGCGTGTGAACAGAACCTCCTCTGCGCATGCGCACGGCCTTCCGCATATGTTCTTTGCTCGCGCATTACATCCAGGCAGGTGAGCGGAGCCTTCTGCAGTCGCCACTACCAATTCGACCGAACCATACTGAACCGGCTGAATCCCATCTCTGATGCTAATACTGTATTGTCCCTTCTTTTTGTAACTCCTTTCCTGTTGTTTTGCTTTAATTGCCCATTGCAACATTTCTGACTGCAACCAGGGCTTTTTGGGTGTACAGATCCACAACTTACAACCATTCATTTCGTGGTCATACTTGTTGTGTCCCGTCAGCGGCCTGTGCGGATTGTAGCTGATTCTGACAGCGAGGAGGCTGGTGTGGTGTTGCGACAGCAGCCTGTGCAGCTGGCACCCGAGTCAGACAATGAGGAGGCTGGAGAAGATGTGGTGCCAGAGGCGGGGATTCAGCCAGGGCCTTCAGAACCTCCAGAAGCTCCTTTAAGTGAAGAGGACGAAGAGGAGGAGCCTCTTCTCGATGCACGGGCGCACAGAGCTGCCAAAAGGCAGGAGTGGCTCCTCAGGAGGAGGTCTCCTCGAGAGGAAGGCTTGGGGCTAATTGGCCACTCCCTTAGCCTATTTAAGGAGGAACGCCGACTGAAACAATTTGTAGAGAACAACTTTAGTTCACCCTACTTTGCGTCTGGATTCTCTGAAAATTGCTTCTGGGCTTTCTGCCAACCTTAGTAAGATTGTGATTACTTTATCTTTGGTTTCTTGTAGGCTGTTAAGAAAGTTTATTAACAACCTTTGTTTTGAAAAAGACTGAGTTATTTTAGTAAATTAAGTTTTGTACAAACTTTGTGTGTGCTGTGTTCTTTGGGATCCGTAGCTGGGGCAGAACAATACCATAGTCCTTGACTTATGACCGCAGTTAAGCTCAAAAGTTCCCTTGCTAAGCAGGACAGCCATTAAGCGAGTTTTGCCCCATCTTGCGACCTTTCTTTGCCCCAGTTGTTAAGTGAATCACTGCAGTTGGTTAAGTTAGTAACACGGTTGTTAAGTGAATCTGGCTTCCCCATGGATTTAGCTTGGCTGAAGGACGCAAAAGGGGATCCCGTGATCCCGGACACTGCAACTGTCATAAGTACATGCCAGTTGCCAAGCACCTGAATTTTCATCACGTGGGCATCAGGATTCTGCAACAGTGTGAAAAAGTCAAAAAAGTCACTTTTTTTTCAGTGCCATTGCAACTTCGGATGGATATTAAAGAAATGGTTGTAAATTGAGGACTACCTGTATTCCCTCGAATTAACAACAACAACAATAATAATAAGCCATATCAACTTTCAGCACCAATGATATTTGTGATACATTTTTAAATGTTCAGTTGACTGAGTTTCACGTTTAATGAATAAAATAATAATAACATCATCATCATTCAGCCATTTTTGGGACCTAAGTTTTTTACATGGAATTATCCATATTTTGCAAAATTGCGATTTCCTTAACATCCATTTTATTTATTTATTTATTTGTTTGTTTGTTTGTTTGTTTGTTTGTTTGTTTGTTTGTTTATTATTTAAATTTCTATACCGCCTTTCTCCTTTCGGACTCAGGGCGGTGAACAGCCAAAAGTAAAACATTTGTACACAAAAGTTAAAATAATTTAAAATAATTAAATAAAGTTTGGCCCATAATTTAAAACATTTTAGAATGTCATCTAGTATTTTTTTAATCAAATGTCAAGTAGTAACTGTATAAAGAACCCAAAGTTCCATCAAAGAAACAGAACTATTTCCTCTTTAGGTTTCCATGGAGAGACAGAGCTTCACTTGACAGTGCTGGGAAAATTATTATTTACAATAACACAGAATTATTGTCCTCAGTGCTTCCTGAGCTCGCTTGTTTTCTTGTAAACCTTTCATTATCTGACTAGGGCAGGCGTGGGCTGCTGGGGGTTCGCAGCGGTTCGGGAAACCTCTTACTAAGATTCTCTGCAGTTCGGAGAACCCCTAAATCCCACTCCTGACTGGCCCTGCCCACCCTGTCCCTCCCCTCCCAGGAGTCCCCACGCGGCCCATTTTGGATGCAGGTAAGTGCAGGGCGCGCACAGAGGCTCGGGGAGGGCAAAAAACGGGCCTACCGGAAGTTCAAGAAGGCCGGAAACAAGCCTCCAGAGGCGGTCCGGAACCTGAGGAGGCCGTTTTCACCCTCCCAGAGGCTCGAGGAAAGCCTCTGGAGCCCGGGGAGGGCGAAAACGCCTCCCACCATTGTGGTGCAAGAGGCCAACTAGGCCACACCCACCACAGCTGCACTCCCCAGCAACCAGGCAGAGAAAACCCCTTGCTAAAAAGTTTGAAGCCCACCCCTGAACTAGGGATAGCTGTCCTGAAGCTGTTACCTAGCTGGGTAGTGAAAACATCAACCCTGAGCTACAAATATTCTCTTTTGTTGATAAGGCAGGATTATGTTTACTTGCATTGAAACAGGGAAGGTATAATTTCCCCATTTGTCATGCTACACACATTGCAGCCGTCACTTTAAGTGTACTTTTTCATCTTTAAGCAAACCGTACTTAACTGTAGACCTTACACGGCATACAAAATAAGAGAATTGGAAGGTACATTGGAGGCTGATCCCTCTTTAAAGTCCACCCCCAGATTCTGCCATATTTTCTCTTCAGAGGTGCTATTCAGCTGGTTCAGGCCGGTTCGCCAGAACCGGTAGCAGAAATCGCGACAGCTCTATGCCGTCCTTTTTAGGCATGTTTTTTAGGCTGGGCGCATGTGCGGAGCGAGCATGCGCGACGAAACAGTGGTAAGAACCACTGTTTAGATTACTAAAAGGGGAGAAGGGAAGATTAAATGTGGCACTAGCATCAAGATCAAGTTCTTAAACAATGTTTTATCCTCCGTCTTTTTTTTATTAATCCCTATATTTTAAAATCTCAGGCTGAGGTAAGAATTGAAAGACTCTGCCAGAGTTGAAAAGAGTCGAGCTGGCAGCTCCTGACAAGGACTTCATGAAATAAACATGCATTCCAGGTTTCAAAATGTCTACAAGCATCACTGTTAATTGTGAGTCAGTCCCACGAACCTTGGCCTGGAATATTTAACACTACAACTGCTTGTGCAATGCAGTTACACATAATTCATGCTTCTTCTCTCGGAAAAGTTTAAAAGTTTCAGTTTCCAGTGCAAATCACAACATTTTGGGTTCGATAATTAAACCAGCATGCGTTTCTGATCATCACAATATAAAAAAAGATGTTGGGATCCTAGAAAGAGTGCAGAGAAGAGCAACAAAAATGATTAGAGGACTGGAGGCTAAAACATGTGAGGAACGGTTACAGGAACCGGGGATGTCTAGTCTAGAGAAACGGGACACGGCGGCTCAGTGGCTAAGACGCTGAACTTGTCGATCGAAAGGTCGGCAGTTCAGCGGTTCGAATCCCTAGTGCCGCATGACGGGGTGAGCTCCCGTTCCTTGTCCCAGCTTCTGCCAACCTAGCAGTTCAAAAGCGCATTAAAAATGCAAGTTGAAAAATAGGGACCACTTTTGGTGGGAAGGTAACAGCGTTCCGTGCGCCTTTGGCGTTGAGTCCTGCTGGCCACATGACCACGGAGACGTCTTCGGACAGCGCTGGCTCTTCGGCTTTGAAACGGAGATGAGCACCGCCCCCTAGAGTCAGGAACGACTAGCACGCATGTGCGAGGGGAACCTTTACGTTTACCTTAGTCTAGAGAAAAGAAGGACTAGGGTGGACATGATAGCACTGTTCCAATATTTGAGGGGCTCCTACGAAGAGGGGAACAACTTATTTTTCAAAGCACCAGAAGGCAGGACAAGAAACAATGGATGGAAACTAACGAAGGAGAGAACCTAGAACTAAGGAGAAATTTCCTAACAGTGAGAACAATCAACCAACGGAATAATTTGCCTTCAGAAATTGTTGACTGGAAGCTTTCAAAAAGAGGCTGGAGAACCATTTGTCTGAAATGGTAGTCTCCTGCTCGAGCACGGGGTGGGACTAGAAGACCTCCGAGGTACCTTCCAACTCTATTATTCCATCTTCTACGTCTTGTTCTTCTGTTTTAGCACAAGGAGAAGGAGGACAGTGGCCTACACCACTTAAAGACTCCCTGAGGAAAGGTTGATTTACAATTCAAAGCTTTAATTAACTTCTCTGCTCATCAGTTAAAATTTAGGGCTCCAGGGAAAAGAAGTTGGAAAGTCAGGGGGAACAGGAGGTGGTTTAGATGCCAAATAAATATTTAAGGCAGGTTCATAACAAGCAAGAGAAATCTATAGGCAGAGGCAAAGAAATATCTAATGATTTCTCTTCTTCTATCAGGATTTCTGCCTTTCACAAATAAGCTGCAGTTTTATGAGAAGAAACAACCTCAGGAACAGGGAGCGTTAACCAAAGTAAGGCCAATACAGATAGTCCTCGACCTATGACCAGAATTGAGCCAGGGGTGGGATTCAAATGTTTTTACTACCGGTTCTGTGAGCGTGGCTTGGTGGGCGTGGCTTGGTGGGGGTCATGTGACTGAGTGGGCATGGCCAACTCGACATCACTCACGGGTGGGGCAAGCGGTGACCGGGCGATTGGATGGGTGGGAGTGGGGCCAGCCAGAAGGGGTATTTGCCAGTTTGGCAAACCAGTTAAAATTTCTGCTACCGATTCACCCAAACTGGTCCGAACCGGCTGAATACGACCTCTGAATTGAGCCTGTTAAGGAATTTTCAGAGTGACCCTTGAATAGCAAGGGTGTGTACATGAAAGCGATTGAGAGTAGATACGAATAAACACAGTCAACACACAGATACACTGAGTTGTGTTTACTTTCAGGAAATAGTAAGGCACAGTCCAATAAACAGTCCAGGTCATACACACATAAAGCAGGAGATAGCAAAATGACAGTCCAGGGATAATCCAATAACAAAGTCTTCTTACCAGTCGTCACAGTCATACACAATAAACAGTTCTTCTGGGTATGTAAACAGTAGCATACAGAGATATCAGAGAGCAAGAACAGCAAAGAGAAACAAACCATGTTTCTAGCTCCCTCTTAAGGACATTGGCTACAGAACTAACCAATCAGGACACAGTATGATGCAATACAGCAGTCTTAAAGCTATATTGATGGTTTATATATTGCCAACCCAACAAGGTAGGTAATAGTCATTTCCTAACAGAGCCCAGCATTTCTGTTGCTAACTGAGAGCCTTGTTAAGTGAGTTTTGCCCCATTTTACAAACGTTCAGACCTCAGTTGTAAGGTGAAGCACTGCCGTTGTTAAGTTACCAACACGGTTGTTAAGTGAATCTGCCTTCCCCATTGATTTTGCTTGTCAGAAGGTCGCAAAAGGGGAATCTCATGACCCTGGAACACTGCGACCGTCATAAATATGAGTCAGTTGCCAAGTGCCTGAATTTTAACCAAGAGCCACAACGGTTGTAAGGGCGAAAAATGGCCACAAATGACTTTTTCCAGGGCTGTAACGTTGAACAGTCACTATATAAAGTGTTGTAAATCGAGGACTTCCTGTATTTAATTTGAAAATTGTTTTAACCAAATAGCAGAGTTAGAAGGGACCTTAGTCCAACCCCCCGCGCAAGCCATTTAGGATGATTGTCTCCCTCGACGTTCAGCAGTTCATTTAGTGACCGTTCAAAGTTACGACGTCACTGAAAAAAGTGACTTATGACCCTTTTTCACACTTATGACCGTTGCAGTGTCCCGGGGGGGGTTATGTGATCCCCTTTTACAACCTTCTGACCAATAAAATCGACGGGGGAAGCCAGATTCATTTAACAGCGATATTACTAACTTAACAGCTGCAATGATTCACTTAACAACTGTGGCAAGAAAGGTCATAAAACGGGGCAAAACTCACTTAGCAAAATTTTCACTTAGCAACATAAATTTGGGGCTCAATTGGGGTCGTAGGTTGAGGACTACCTGGACTTTGCTAGTTCTGGCCTGGATGAACTACTGATATAGCACATGAAGATTGTCAACAGGTAAGGAAAACGCACTGATAAATTTTAACTCATTTAAATACACAACCACAACTTCTCAACCTCAGCGATCCATGTTCCATGCTGGTGTTTCTGCTCACAACCTGTTCCACATCCTTTTTTTTTTAAAAAAAAATTATTTAGCTTTTTGCTTCGTCTGCCTGTTTCTTCTTGCATTCGTTTTTTTATTGGCACATTGAGGTATTCTTTAGAATTGTAACCATAGCAACGAAAGGATAAAAGAAAGGCTTCACCAGGCAATATGCATTACAGGGTTTGTTTGAGCCAAAGGGAACTTCTGGCTTGTAGGGATTAGGAGGAAAGGAGGAGAGAAGGAGAGGAGGAGGAGGAGGGGGAGGGGGAAACGAAGAGGAAGAGGAGGAGGAAGTGCAGGAGGAGAAGGAGAAGGAGAGGAAGAGGGAAAGGAAGAGGAAGGAGAAGGAGAAAGAGAAGGAGAAGGAGAAGGAGAAGGAGGAAGGAGAAGGACGGGAGGAGGAGAAGGAGGGGAAGGAAAGAAGAAGGAGAAGGAGAAGGAGAAGGAGAAGGAGAAGGAGAAGGAGAAGGAGAAGGAGAAGGAGAAGGAGAAGGAGAAGGAGAAGGAGAAGGAGGGGAGGAGAAGGAGGAGGAAGAGCAAGGAGAAGAGGAGGAGGGGGAGAAGGAAAAGAAGAGGAGGAGGGAGGAGGAAGTGCAGGAGGAGAAGGAGAAGGAGAGGAAGAGGAAGAGGAAGAGGAACAAGAAGAGGAGGAAGAATAAGAGGAGGAGGGGAAGGAAAGAAGAAGGAGAAGGAGAAGGAGAAGGAGAAGGAGAAGGAGAAGGAGAAGGAGAAGGAGAAGGAGAAGGAGGGGAGGAGAAGGAGGAGGAAGAGCAAGGAGAAGAGGAGGAGGGGGAGAAGGAAAAGAAGAGGAGGAGGGAGGAGGAAGTGCAGGAGGAGAAGGAGAAGGAGAGGAAGAGGAAGAGGAAGAGGAAGAGGAAGAGGAACAAGAAGAGGAGGAAGAATAAGAGGAGGAGGGGAAGGAAAGAAGAAGAAGAAGAAGAAGAAGAAGAAGAAGAAGAAGAAGAAGAAGAAGAAGAAGAAGAAGAAGAAGAAGGGGAGGAGGAGGAAGAGGAAGAGGAAGAGGAAGAAGAGGAGGAGGAGAAGGAAAGAAGAAGGAGAAGGAGAAGGAGAAGAAGGGGAGGAGGGGAAGGAGGAAGAGGGTAAAGAAAGAAGAAGAAAAAGGAGAAGGAGAAGGAGAAGAAGGGGAGGGGGAGGAGGAAGAGCAAGAAGAAGAGGAGGAGGGGGAGAAGGAGAGGAAGAGGAGGAGGGAGGAGGAGGTGCAGGAGGAGAAGGAGAAGGAGAAGAGGAAAAGGAAGAGGAAGAAGAAGAGAAGGAGGAAGAGGAAGAGGAGGAGGGGAAGAAAAGAAGAAGAAGAAAGGGAGGAGGAGGAAGAGGAAGAGGAGGAGGGGAAGGAAAGAAGAAGAAGGAAAAGAAGAAGAAGAAGGGGAAGAGGAAGAGGAAGAAGAAGAAGAGGAGGAAGAGGAAGAGGAGAAGGAAGAGAGGAAGGAAAGAAGAAGAAGAAGAGGAAGAGGAGGAAGAAAAAGAGGAAGAGGAAGAGGAGGAAGGGGAAGAGAAAGAACTGGGACCATCTGATAGGGAAGGCATGCCAGAGGCTGTCCCGGGCCCCTCAGGCATTGGGGGAGGTGGTCAACCAGACAGAGATACTGCAAAATCTCCATTCCCACCCCACTCCAGGGGAAGGATACTGCAAAATCTTCATTCCCACCCCACTCCTGCATCATGGCCTGGAACTGGCTGACCATCTCAGCCCGCTGAGTCTCCAGGCGCCTATACCTGGCCTTGCACTCCCGCAGGTCTTCCCTCTGCTTGGAAAGCCTATGCTCCTAGTCCTCAGTGAGGTGCTTCTGCTGAGCTTCCTTCTCGGTCAGATCCAATTTGAACTGAGCTGTTTTGCCAACTCTTTCTCGTGGTGGCTGCTTAGCTCCAACAACTGCTTCCTGTTGGGGCCCTAAGGAGCCCGGGCGGGCAGGCGAGGAGTGGCTGGGAGGGGAGGGGCGAGTAGAGGCCAGCAAGGTGCCCCTCGACGTGAGTGACATTGAGTTGGCCACGCCCACCCAGTCACATGACCACCTTGCCATGCCTACCCAGCTGGCCATTAGTGGTTCGCGGGATTTAAAATTATGACTTTAGTGGTTCCTGAGGTCTGAAAGGTTGGGGACTCCTGATCTAGAAGACTTCTCTCCTTAAAATTTGCTGAGCACATTGTAAGCCGCCCTGAGTCTTCGGAGAAGGGCGGCATATAAATCAAATTAAAAAAATAAATAAATAAATAAAAGCTCCCTTTTAAAAATAATTCAGGAGAAATCCCATTTGAAATACTCAAACTAAGCAGAAAACATTATGCGTGCATACATCAATAATTCCCCCAATAAATAACTTAGATAAACCAGCCTATCCGATTTCTCTTTTTTTTTTCTTCTTTTCATCAAAGCAATGTTATTACTGTTAAGGAAAAGGAGACCTATGGTTGCAAAAGCCCCAAAGAGCAATAAAAATAACTCAGGGAGATGAGAAAAATGCTACCTCCAGCTACCGTTTTGCTTCATGCATTCCTGTTAAGTTCACCCACTAATTAAAAAAAAATAAATTAGCATGGATTTTGCCTTTTTGAAAAAATGTATTTTATTTTATTTTATTTTTTTAATTTGGAGAAATGGAGGAAGCGCGAGCCTGATCTATCTCGCCAGGGATGGGAGGAAAAAAAACAACCAACCAGCAACTCCGCATTTAGTGAAAATTATTGTGTTACGTATGGAACAAGGTAGTTCTTATGGAAATTAAGAGGTGTTACAAGAAGGGGTGTTTTTAAAAATTATTATTAGTATGCATTAAAATCCCCCACATCAATCTCCCGGAGGCAGGAATATAAGTGATGGTCATAATACGAAAGAAATCACATTCTGATCAGGTTCAAAAACTTCAATCAAGAATGCGCTAACAGCATTTGTAAGTGAAATGCGGGTCATGTTCAGCATTGCAGATTGGTTATTTGATGGCAAATTCAGGCAGAGCTGCGTGTTTGCCTCGGGACTTCTAAAATGCGCCTAGCATCCAGCAATCGCATTCTGTTGACACCGCATTCAGAAGGCTCCTTTTATCGTGGCTTAAGCTGGATTGCGGCATCTTTCCGAGCCTTTGAGTTCATTCAACTATAGCCCCCGTGAGAAGGTTTACAGATTAACAGAGTTGGAAGCAGTGATGGGATTCAGCCGGTTCGCACCACTTCAGGAGAACCGGTTGTTAACTTTCTAAGCAGTTTGGCAAACTGGGTTGTTGGAAAAATCATTAGGGCAGAGAACCGGTTGTTAAATCACTTGAATCCCACCACTCGTTGGAAGGGACCTTGCAGGTCATCTAGTCCAACCCCCTCTCCTCGCCCAAGCAGACCCTTCACCATTTTTGACAGATGGCAGTCCAGTCTCTTCTTGAAAGCTTCCAGGGATGAAGCTCCCACAACTTCCGAAGGCAACTTCTGTTCCATGGGTTGATTGTTCTCACGGTCAGAAAATTTCTCCTTATTTCCAGGTTGAATCTCTCCTTGGTCAGTTTCCATCCGTTGTTCCTTCTCTGGCCTTCAGGTGCTTCGGAAAATAGCTTCACCCCCTCCTCTCTGTGGCAGCCCTTCAAATATTGGAAGACTGCAATCATGTCTCCCCTGGTCCTTCTCTTCACTAGACTAGCCAGGCCCAGTTCCTGCAACCGTTCATCGTATGTTTTAGCCTCCAGTCCCCTCATCATCTTGGTTGCTCTTCTCTGCACTCTTTCTAGAGTCTCAACCTCTTTTTTATAGTGTGGTGACCAAAACTGGATGCAGTACTCTAAGTGTGGTCTTAGTAAGAATTTATAGAGCGGTATTAGTACCTCACTTGATTGTAATTGTATCCCTCTGTTAATGCAATTTAGGATTGCATTGGCTTTTTTGGCTGCCACCACATACTGTTGGCTCATATTTAGCTGATTGATTGATTGATTGATTGATTGATTATTTATTTATTTATTTATTTATTTATTTATTTATTTATTAAATTTATATACCGCCCTTCTCCCGAAGGACTCAGGGCGATGGACAGCCGGAATTAAGATACATATAATATAAAAGTTAAAAATAACTAAAATAAATTAAAACGATCGGCGTCCCAATTTAAAACCCCACATCTATACAATTTAAAAAACTAACCCATAAGACCTTTTAGGCTAGGCCGGCTTGGTGGAATAAAAAAGTCTTCAGGGCCTTACGGAAAGTACGGAGGGAGCTCATTCCAGAGGGCGGGTGCTCCCACAGAGAAGGCTCTCCCCCTGGGGGCAGCCAGCCGACATTGCTTGACCGATGGCACCCTGAGGAGGCCCTCTCTGTGAGAGCGTATTGGCCGGTGGGAGGTTATCGGTTGCAGAAGGCGTTCTCATAAATACCCTGGCCCTAAGCCATGGAGCGCTTTAAAGGTGAGAACCAATACCTTGAAGCGCACCCGGAAGACCACTAAGACTCCAAGTTACCTCACAGTTACTGCTATTAATCTTGGTTTCCAGTCTATATGTGTATTTTGGTTTTTCTTGCCTAAGTGTAAGACTTTACTTTTCTCTACATTGAATTTTATTTTGTTAGATAGGGCCCAGCGTTCAAGTCGGTTCATGTGGTGTTGTGGGTAGGTTGCTGAGTTAGTGGAGGTAGTTCTCGACTCACAACCATTGGTTTAGTGACGGTGTGAAGTTACATCGATATTCAAAAAAAGTGACTTATGACCACATGTCTGTAGAGATTCTTCATAGTCATCCAGGTCAAGGTTGTCCCAAAAAAGCTTTTTCAAAAGGTGACTCGACTTTCTTTGGGGTTTTTTTTTTGAAGATGTTTAGCTTCTCATCCAAGAAGCTTCTTTAGTTCTGACTGGATATGAGGTACAATGCAGTGAGATAGGTGCAATTCTGCCCATTGGAGAAACAAAACAACCACTTCACAAACACATGGCACAATATAGAAGAACAAACCCATCAGGACAAGATGCAGTAGTCCATCTGCATTTGGAGACAACAAAGTCCACATTCTGGACAGAGAGGACCCTGGTTTGAAACAGGGGTCAAAGAGGCCATCTACGTGAAGATTGAATAGCCCTCTCTCAACGGATGGGGAGGGATATGACACCACCTATCTCCTGTTTACAACACAGTCCTTTCAGCAGTTCCAAGAAGGTTTTACACCCATTTGCACTATTCAGATGACCCTGACACACAGATAGACCTCCAAGTGGTCTCAACAACCCTCAGAAAGAGAGCTAACAGACCAGATGACTACAAGGAATATAAATCCTTCCATTCTCCATCTTTCAGTCAGAACCGAAGAAGCTCCTAGAATGAAAAGCGAAACCTCTTCAAGGAAAAACAAAGGAAGTCCAGTTGCCTTTTGAAAAAGAATCTTTGGGTTGACTTATGACCAGTTTTCACACTTACGGCCCACACACTCTTGAATTTGGAAAGAAACAATGAATTCAGTTCAGTGCGTGGAAAATAACCAGTTATTTGCATTACTTCATTGTATATAAAATGAGAGCAACCCCCACCTCCTACTAGCACTGATGATATTACCTAATGGGGTTATGAAATGCCTGCAAAAACAAACAAAGAAAACCACCAACCGAGCTCAGAGAGCACCAAGGACCCCCTAATTTCAACCCTGAACTACAGATATTCTCCTCTATCGATACTTGAGTTATTGGCATGTCCCTTAGCTACTCTTACTTTCAAGAAATCAAATCCCAAATGTTCCAGCTAATCCCTCTTTCATATCAAATACAAAACTAAGAGTAAACATTAAAATAACTGGCTTCTGAAGTTCTTTAGATGTTTATATGAAACCCTGCATTCAGTACTGACACTGTATGTAGTTACAGTAGTGGCCAAAATTGTGGAAACCTTTTGGGAAAAGTGTATTTTCTAAAACTATCTAATAATACCACTTTTTTTGGGGGGGGGGATAGTACCATAAAATTATATATCAATGGAAAGATAATTTAATCAAGAATGTAATGCAATAACTTTTATGAAGGATTTGCTATTAGAATAGCAGTTACAGCATAAAGAAGAAAAGTGAAACACATAGAAAAAACGAGATATACAAAAATTATCACCCTGTCAGTCAATTCTTAGTTGGGTAACCTTTAGCATGAATGACGGCCTTACAACGTCTTCCCATGGAGTTAACCAAGTCTTTTAGTTCTGCAGCTGTTATCATGTGAAACCAAGATTGAATGATGGCTTCTATTAATTGGGTTTTATTGCTGGGTCGCTTCTGACTAACACGTTTCTTTAGTCGGCTCCATAGATTTTCATTTGGGTTAAGGTCTGGGCTATTCCCAGGCCATTCCAGCAGTGGAATAGGATTATCTTGAAACTCTTTTTAAAAAGTGGTGTTATTAGCCATCAAACCTCAAAAATACACTTTTCCCAAAAGGTTTCCACAATTTTGGCCGCTACTGTAGAGGCCATCGAAGAGCAAGGAAAGAAATCAGTAAAGTCTACCAAACTTAACTCTTTACTAACACCTCACTTTGCAAAACATCTTTGTATAAGTTTTTGACCCTGATTCTTGTATTTTAGGAATCATTTAGGAATCTTTTCTTTAATGTACACTGAGAGCATATTCACCAAGACAAATTCCTTGTATGTCCAATCATACCTGGTCAATAAAAAAAATATATTCTATCTATTCTATTCTATTTTGCATACTGCTTAGGATCAGTTGAACAGAAGTGGCATAAAAATTATTTTTCCTCCCGCGCTGCATTCCATACCCCAACTCCGCACATCCCAATATTCTAGGCTAGCTGTCATATCATCCATTTCCTCGCAATTGCTTTTTTTCTTTTTTAAATGTATATTGATGCTGGCAGCCAATAACTAATTAGCAAAAAGTTAATTATCCACTTGTCACAAAAATGCGTACTATTTATGGCAAAAAGATGTCAGCGAAGTTAAGCTTGGTATTTACAGAACGCAAAGTGTTACCACAAAGGAGCAAATATATTTAGCAAGACTGCAAACTGAATTCTGGGAAAGTTCAATAGCTGGGAAAGTTAGTTAAAACGTGATAATGGAGAAGGAAAAAAAATCTTGGGGGAATGAGGATCGTATTTTAAAAGGTTACGTTTGTAATTTTGGGGGAATAGTTTCTTGATCGCAAGGCAGCTTCCCAACAGGGGGAAAAACTTGGGATTCTCGCATTTTGGGTTTCTTGCTGTCATTTTGAGAGTAATGAAGGTATCAAAAAGCTATTTTTTCTACGTACCGGAGAAGTTGAAAAGACCCTATGCCACCATGATGGCATGCGTGGGCAGTGGGCCGTGTGCATCACATGCGCATTGCATTTTGGGGGTTCGGGGCGCGCTTACGCTTTCGGCACTTGGTCCGAGAAAGGTTAGCCATCACTTCTATACCACTTTGGACAAATGGCTGTCCAATCTCTTGTTAAAAACCTCCAGTAATGGAGCATCCCCAACTTCTGGAGACAAGTCGGTGTCAAGTTTCCGAAAGACGCCCTAATTAATTCATGAGCCATGATCCAAACTTCAAAGGAAATATAGTCATTTATTAGGAGCAACATTCCGGCAATACTGGGATGCAGTTAGGACTGATCCCATGTAGATTTACATTCCTCTATGACCCCGTCTCTCCCCTCCTCTCTGGCCATGTCATAAATCACATTCTCCAATTACCCACTTTGGCTGGCTGTGAAACCTAACACCCTCCTTCTGATTGCGGTCAGAAAAAATGTATGGAATTCACTTCAGTTCTCCCTCCCTCCTGCTCATGGCAACTTGAAAGCTTTGCAAGTTGACAGTCGGTCCACTGATTAATTGTTCTCACTGTCAGGAAATTTCTGCTCAGTTCTAGGTTGGCTCTCTCCTTGATTAATTTCCATCCCTTGCTTCTTGTCCTGCCTTCAGCTATTGTATCAGTATGAGGCATCAGGTATTATCAAGTATTATACCGAGTGGGATCTACACTAGGTGGCTCAGTGGCTAAGATGCTGAGCTTGTCGATCAGAAAGGTCGGCAGTCCGGCGGTTCGAATCACTAGTACAGGTCAGTGGTGGAATTCAAAATTTTTGACTACTGGTTCTATGGGCATGGCTTCGTGGGCTTGGAGTGACTTGATGGGCGTGGCTTGGTGGGCGTGGCAGGGGAAGGATATTGTAAAATCTCCATTCCCTCCCCACTCCAGGGGAAGGATACTGCAAAATCCCCATTTCTTCCCGATCAGCTGGGACTTGGGAGGCAGAGAATAGATGGAGGCGGGGCCAGTCAGAGATGGTATTTACTAGTTCTCTGAACTACTCAAAATTTCCACTACTGGTTCTTCCAACTCTATTACTGTTAGGAATTTCTAGAAAGGCCAGGAAGCTCAATGTGGGTTAAAACCTTCTACAACAGTATTGATTCCAAGACAAATTCCTTGTGGGTCCAATCACACTTGGCCAATAAAGAATTCTGTTCTGTTCTGTTCTAGTCTACTCTGACAGATAAATATCTGCCTCTACCTAGGATCGAACTCACAGCCTCCTGATTGTGAGGCAAGAGCTCAACCTCTAGGCCGCCGCACCACTCCCAACTAGTATGGGCACTAATGACAGGCAAAAAAAAATCAGATAGAATCTTTGGAGCATTGGGAGTGAAGACCAGGTCCGCACATGAAGGTCCCATCAATCTGCTTCATTGCTAAAAGCCTATGTGCAGGAATCTTCTCAACTAAAGGTTAGCACCTGCATGGAGTTATATAAGAGTCAACGGAATTCAAGAGAAGTTGGATCTCATTTAAATTGGGTTATAGGGAGAACACATTGCAGAGTGGTGCAGTGGCCTAGAAGTGGAGCTCTCGCCACACCATCAAGAGGTTGTGAGTTCGATCCTAGGTAGAGGCAGATATTTCTCTCTCTGGGCACATCTGCTGAACGAAACTCCACATTGGTGACAGGAAAGGCATCTGGCCATTAAAACACTCTGCTAGCTCCATTCAGTGGCCCAGACTCCACCCCGCAAGTCTGGGGGTCGTTAAAAGAAGATGATGATAGGGAGTATCAGCAGTACCTAACTATTTCCATTAAGAGTCTTGTCTACCACCTCAGAAGGTTATTAGCTGCTTTCATATATAAGCAAAGTAGCTGTCAGAATAATTATCTATCATCTGTCTGTCTGTCTATCTATCTATCTATCTATCTATCTATCTATCTATCTATCTATCTATCTATCATCTCTCTCTCCCTCCCTCCCTCCCTCCCTATCTATCTATCTACCGATCAATCAATCATCTCTCTCTCTCTCTATTTACCGATCAATCATCTATCTATCTATCTATCCATCTATCTATCTGTCTGTCTTTCTGTCTTTCTGTCTGTCTGTCTATGTATCTATGTATCTATCATCTATCTATCTATGTATCTCTCGATCTATCTATGTCTATCTCTCGATCTATCTATCATCTCAATCATCTATCATCTGTCTGTCTGTCTGTCTATCTATCTATCTATCTATCTATCTATCTATCTATCTATCTATCTATCATCTCTCTCTCTCCCTACCTACCTACCTATCTATCTATCTATCTACCAATCAATCAATCATCTCTCTCTCTCTCTCTCTCTATTTACCAATCAATCATCTATCTGTCTGTCTGTCTGTCTGTCTGCCTGCCTGTCTGTCTGTCTGTCTGTCTGTCTATCTATGTATCTATCATCTATCTATCTATGTATCTCTCGATCTATCTATCTGTCTATCTCTCGGTCTATCTATCATCTCAATCATCTATCATCTATCATCTGTCTGTCTGTCTGTCTGTCTGTCTGTCTATCTATCTATCTATCATCTCTCTCTCTCTCTCTCTCTCTCCCTCCCTCCCTCCCTATCTATCTATCTACCGATCAATCAATCATCTCTCTCTCTCTCTACCAATCGATCATCCATCCATCTATCTATCTATCTACCTATCTATTGATCGATCGATCGATCTATCGATCCATCGATCTATCAATCGATCTATCGATCATCTCACATGGGAAGGATCACAACTTTTAACATTATCTTTTTTTCACTAGAACGACCACAAACAATTCCTGTAGAGCCTTCTCATGGCCCTGGGTCCATTTCCCCCTTCTAATAATTGTTTCTTACTGATCCAAACCAAATTTAAAACAGACAATGACTTCTGGTTTTGACTCTTTTAAAATTCTAAACAAAAACCCCCCCAAAAACAACACCCTATCCGTCTAACTGAAGAAACTCCGTGACCGTTCTTATCGTTTGAATACCGAATTAGTTGTCAACTCCAACATTCTAAAAGAATGCCTTGTTCCTCTTTTTCCCCTCCCATGAATGGCTTAAGGACCAGCTGCATGATGGATTTTGGTCCAATTTACTGGCACGCAAAAATAGTGACTGCACAACACGGAGAGAAGGAAACACCATTTCTTATTAATGAAGGCTCCAGATGGTTCGGCTGTTTTATGTTCTCCCTAAACCCCGAAATCCAAACACCATTGTAAATCTGATTTCTATATTCAAAAGAGAATCCTGAAGTCAGAATCTAGCCTGCCCAACAGTTGCAAATTAACTCCATCATTCAACTCGGCAGCAACCACACATTAGTTAAATATCCCTTTTTAAAATAATAATAATAATAATAATAATAATAATAATAATAATAATAATAATAATAATAGACAAGAAGCTCAAGTAAGTATTTAGCTGATGAACTGTAATAGCTCTAAAGTCGCTTTCAATGCTAGGGATTATTAAACAATGCCTGTTTACCAAATGGTGTAATTAAAAAGCCATCATTTCAATTATTTTGGCGGGTAGCCAGGCAGGGAAATGAATACGTTGCAAGATTATAACGTCTAAGACGGGGAAAAGCATTGTAAAATGGTATATATTGTAAGTCTAAGTGCTATTGCTACTGCTACTGCTATTTCTGCCATAACGCAGCTTTATAGGCCTCTCTAAGTGGTTTACAGAGTCAGCCTATTGCCCCCCAACAATCTGGGTCCTCATTTTAATGACCTCGGAAGGATAGAAGTTTGAGTCAACCTTGAGCCGGTCAGGATTGAACTCCTGGTTGTGGGCAGAATCAGCCTGCAATGCTGCATTCAAACCACTGCACAAGGAAGGAAGGAAGGAAGGAAGGAAGGAAGGAAGGAAGGAAGGAAGGAAGGAAGGAAGGAAGGAAGGAAGGAAGGAAAGAAAGAGTAGCAATAGCACTTAGACTTATATGCCACTTCATAGTGCTTTCCAGCCCTCTCTAAGCGGTTTACAGAGTCAGCCTATTGCCCCCCAACAATCTGGATCCTCATTTTACCAACCTTGGAAGGATGGAAGGCTGAGTCAACCTTGAGCCTGGTGAGATTCAATTTGCCAAATTGCAGGCAGCCGGCAGGCAGCAGAAATAGCCTGCAGTACTGCACTCTAACCACTGCGCCACCGTGGCTCATATAATAGAAATATGAAAAGAAGGAGAGAAAAAATAAAATTGGCACTGGATATTTCTAGTCATAGATTAGATTCTAGCGTTTTGCTTTAAGGGATATAACTCAAGTGAAAATTGAATTCCTTGCTTAATCACCATACCCTGAGCTTCCCAGATTCTCAGGCTCACTTCATCCATGATTTAGATGAGGGGATAGAAGGGGAACTCATCAAATTTGCAGACGACACTGAGCTGGTAGGAATAGCCAGCACTCCAGAAGATAGGCTCAAGATACAGAAGGATCTTGACAGACTTGAACATTGGGCACTATCTAACAAAATGAAATTCAATGATGAGGAAGGTAAGGTTCTACATTCAGGCAAGAAAAACCATATACACAGGTATAGAATAGGTAGTACCTGGCTCAATAGTAGTAACTGTGCGAGGGACCTTGGAGTCCTAGTGGACAATCACAAAATATACAAAAGTATGAAGGCTATTGCTTAACGCATTGTAAGCCGCCCTGAGTCTCCGGAGAAGGGCGGCATATAAATCGAACCAATAAATAAATAAACAATAACTAAATATGAGCCAGCCGTGTACTGCAGCTGTCGAAAAAGCCAATACAATCCTAGTGTCAGCACTTCAAGCTGCATTTACTCTAGTGCTGACATAAGAAGGAGAAGCGGAGGCGTCTGGAAAGGGACGTTTGACTTTTCACCTACTTATTTTCCCTGGAGATAATATCCCCTAGGAGATGGGATGGGAGGGGGGAAATTCCTTGAGCTGGAGCAGTAGATAAGGGGTAGAATGACTTGGAAGATGGCCAATGAGTGCAGGGGAGTGGGGAACGGAAAGGGAGGGTTTTGGGTCTGGAAGTCAGTGTTGGCTTCGATGGAGTCAGACTTAGAATGTCGTGCTTAATAAATAGGAGTTTTTCTTCAAAGACTTTGTTTGAAACGCAATTTATTTGAGACGACCTCGAAACCTGACATCTAGGCTGTTTTAGAGGGCTAGAATAATAAGGGATAGAATCAAGATCATGTAAAGTGTTAGTACCATTTTATAAGGTCTTAGTAAGACCACTTATTTGAACAATATGGTGGTGGAGAAGACTCCTGAGAGTCCCTTGGACTGCAAGGCGATCAAACCAGTCAGTCCTAGAGGAGATCAACCCCGACTGCTCTTTAGAAGTCCAGATCCTGAAGATGAAACTCAAATACTTTGGCCACCTAATGAGAAGGAAGGACTCCCTGGAGAAGAGCCTAATGCTGGGAACGATGGAGGGCAAAAGAAGAAGAGGACGGCAGAGAACGAGGTGGCTGGATGGAGTCACTGAAGCAGTCGGCGTGAGCTTCAATGATCTCCAGGGGATGGTAGAGGACAGGAAGGCCTGGAGGAACGTTGCCCATGGGGTCGCGATGGGTTGGACACAGCTTTGCAACTAACAACAAGAAGACCCCGCTTGGAATATTCCACTCAGTCTTGGTTGCCATGATATAAAAAAAGATGTTGAGACTCTGGAAAGAGTGCAGAGACGAGCAACACAGATGATTAGGGGTCTGGAGGATAAAACATATGAAGAACGGTTGCAGGAATTGGGTGTGTCTAGTAGTTTCATGAAAAGAAGGACCGGGGTGACATGATAGCAATGTTCCAATATTTGAGGGGCTGTCACAAAGTAGAGGGGGGTCAACCTATTCTCCAAAGCACCTGAACAGCGGTGGGTTTCACATTATGTTACTACCATTTTGCCCTGCGCATGCATGCTTGCTTTGTGCGGGCCTGTGCCCAATTTGTGCGCGTGCCTGCCTTTTGTGCATGCATCCGGCCTTCCACGCATGTGCTTTGCTCACGTGCGCACCTTCCACGCATGCGCCCGGCCACAAAAACATGCCTAAATAGGATGGCCTAGAGCCGTGATGGCACACCTATGGCACGCGTGCCACAGGTGGCACACGGAGCCATATCTGTGGGCACACAAGCATTGCCCTAGCTCAGCTCAAGCTCAACTCCATGTGCGTGCTCATCCAGCTGATTTTCGGGCCTTCTGGGCCCACTGGAAGTCGGGAAATGGGCCGTTTCTAGCCTCTGGGGGAGTGGGGGAGGCTGTTTTTGCCCTCCCCAGGCTCCAGGGAAGCCTTTGGAGCCTGGGGAGGGCGAACAATGGGCCTACTGGGCCCACCGGTAATCTTTTTGCGGTCGCGTGACAAAAG
The DNA here is from genome assembly GCF_029215685.1 of Pituophis catenifer annectens. Lineage (NCBI taxonomy): Eukaryota > Metazoa > Chordata > Lepidosauria > Squamata > Colubridae > Pituophis > Pituophis catenifer. The sequence goes on from NW_027256887.1 coordinate 5,859,235, forward strand.
CGAGGGGAGTGTGTGGGGGATCACACATGCATGCGGGGGGGGCAGGGGGCATTGAACTATTTGTGTGGGCACGTGCATCTGCGACCCCCCGTGCTCCCACTTTTGGCACACGACAGCAAAAAGGTTAGCCATCACTGGCATAGAGCCAGGGCGGGTAGGCAGGCCCACCTGCGATTTCCGCTACTGGTTCGGGCGAACCAATCCGAACCGGCTGAATACCACCTCTGCACCTGAAGGCAAGACAAGAAACAATGGATGGAAACTAATCAACAGAACAATTAATCAGTGGAATGAGTTGCCTCCAGACGTTGGGGGTACTCCAACAATGGAGATTTTTTTTAAAAAAAGATAATATTTATTGAATTTTCCAACATTTAAAACACAAAACACAATTTTACACTTATAACAGCTTTTCCATGTCGGTATCTACAGGTATAGCTTTCATAACAGTCATATTTACATAAATCCTACTTCTATTCACTATCCTAAGTTATATCCTTATTTAAGTTATAGTTACATCTTCTCACAAATTGATATCATATATTTCTTATAAATTTTACAATTTATATATTACACTTTTACATCTTATACCTTAAGTTTTACGTTTACTCTCGAGCCAGGAATACCATCTATTCCATATTTGATAGTACTCGGTTTCTTCCCTCTCCTTCATTTCCATAGGCAGTCTATCCATCTCTGCACATTCATAAATTTTTCTTATTATAATTTGGTCTGGAGGTGTATCTGTTTGTTTCCAATTCTGTGCTAGAGCAATTCTACTTGCGGTTAAGATATGCAATGTTAAATATTGTAGTTCTTTCCCCATTTTCCCATCAAAAATACCCAGAAGAAACAGTTCCCGCCTCAACTCTATCCTCTGTTCGGTTATCTCTTCCAGCCACTTTCTTATTTTACACCAAGATTTTTTAATCTTGGGGCAGGTCCACCACATGTGGTAGAACGTTCCCTGCTTATAACCACATTTCCAACACTCCCGCGATTGGTTCTAATCTGGCTGGTGGCAAATACCACCGATAAAACATTTTATAGAGGTTCTCCTCAAAAGCAACACTGGAGATTTTTAAGATCAGATCTGACAAGCACCTGTCTGAAATGCAATTTTCCGCTTAGTTCTAGGTTGGTTCTTGCCTTGATTAGTTTCCATCTGTTGCTTCCTGTCCTGTCTTCCGGGGCTTTGATATCCGCAGCTCCTCAACACCAAGCCGTCCGCAAAAGTTTCCATTAGCGCCTGCCCTTTATCCTTACATATTCACAAGGCAGGTTGTAAAAAGGTTTCATTCCCATTTCCTATTATTTAAATGCAACTTGCACGGATATTCTCAATTACTTCCCCTGCCGGCACTCTTCCCCCCACCTCCTCTCTCTGATACACATATCCGCAAAGCTATGAGAAAATCAATCCATTTCTACAAGAACTCGGATTGAAGTCTCAAATGGAAAATATAGCGCGCAGCTCAGGCACAAACACGCCTTGCAATTCTCGCCTGCGGTGTTTTGAAGCTGGGCTAGCTTTTCCTATCAAGCGTTTTCTTATTCCCCTCCCCCACCGCCCCGAGATCATTATTTCAGGCAGTAATGGAGAACAAATAATAGAACCGATAGAAGAGAATATTTGCAGCTCAGGGTTGAACGATGGGGCCCTTGGTGCTCCCAGAGCTCGGTGATTCCCTTGTAGACATTTCATTACCAAACTATGCAACCTCATCAGTGCTAGAAGGGAGTAGGGTTTGCTCTCTGTTTATATACAACAGCAATAGCAATTAAGCTTACACACCTCCCCATAATTTATTTATTTATTTATTTATTTATTTGTTTATTTGTTTGTTTGTTTGTTTGTTTGTTTGTTTGTTTGTTCGATTTATATGCCGCCCTCCTCCGAAGACTCAGGGCGGCTTACAATGCACTTATAGCAATAGCCTTCATTCTTTTGTATATATCTGCTTATTAGGGCTTTTGCCCCTCCACCTCGCCCCCCCCATAAGCGGTGTTTCTACAAAGTCATCTTATTGCCCCCACAATCCAGGTCCTCAATTTATCTACCTCGGAAGGATGGAAGGCTGAGTCAACCTTGAGCCTGGTGTGATTTGAACTCGCACTAATTGCAGGCAGCTGGCAGCTAAGTGCTACATAACAGCACTTAGTCCGCTGCACCACCAAGGCTCTGTATGGTGCATAGTGTTTTACAGCGCTCTCTGGCAGTTTACAATGTAAGTATTATTTGCATATTGCTGCCAACAATCTGGGTCATTGTTTTATCGTCCTTAGAATAATGGGACATTGAGTCAAGCTTGAGCCCCGATCAGGATCGAACTCTAGGCTGTGGGCAGAGTTTGCCTGCAATACAGTGCTTTAACCACTGTACCACAAGGGCTCCCTGGTTATATACAATGCAACCCCATTCCCTTCTAGCACTGATAAGGTTACTTAGTTTGGTAATGAAATGTCTGCAAGAAAATCGCCAAGCTCAGAGACCACCAAGAATCCCACAGTCCCCCTCTTCCTCCTCCTCCTCTTTCTCCACTGCGAATCCTACTCCCTTTTAGTGCTGATGATGTTACCTAGTTTGGTAATGAAAGTCTGCAAGAAAACCACAAAACTCAGAGATTGCCATGGATCCCACAGAATTATAACCAGGGGTGAAATGCTCCCGGTTCGGACCGGCTCGGGCGAGTAGGTAGCGATGGTGGTGGGCAGTTCGGAGAACCGGTAGCAAAAATCCCTTCCCCCCCCCAGCCTTCAGCTTGCTTACCTTCGCACGCCTGCCTTGCTTCGCTTGCTGTAATCCCTGCAATCCATTGCATCAGCAAGCAACTGAATCTCCCTGCCTGCAATCAAGCTCATCGGTGAGCAGCTCTATCTGCCTGCCTGCCTGCCTGCCTACCTCAATTGGGTAAGTTTTTTCCCCTTTGGGAGCTTAAAAAAAAATAGTTAATTGGGTTTTTTTTTAGTTGTTCTTTTTTTTTTAGACCTAGCCATTTAAAGTTTAGGAAGTTTTAAATTTAGCTGCTTTTATATAAAAATAAAAATAAAAATAAAAATAAAATAATATTTGTGCAGCTTTCTGAGATTTTGTGTGTTTCAGTAGTGTTTCACTCTAACTAAACAAATGCACAAAATCTCACAAAGCTGTATGTGGAATTTTGTGTATGTAAAGTGTGAAAGTTGGTTTTTTGGGCTTTTTGTGGCTGTGTGAGGTTCCTGCTTGTTGCAGGGGCCATTTTGGGTCTAGCACAGCTACTTTTACATTGTGGGTGACCCAGTTGTGTTGTGTTGTGTTGTGTTGTGTTGTGTGTGTGTAAAGTGTGAAAGTTGGTTTTTTCGGCTTTTTGTGGTTGTGTGAGGTTCCTGCTTGTTGCAGGGGCCATTTTGGGTCCAGAACAGCTGCTTTTACATTGTGGGTGAGCCAGTTGTGTTGTGTTGTGTTTTGTAGGTTAAAAAAGGGCAAAGAAGTGACGTCGACTTGGCCACGCCCACCCGACCAACAAGCCACGCCCACCCAGTCACCTGACCACCAAGCCCCGCCTACTAATTAAGCCATGCCCACAGAACCGGTAGCGAAAATTTTTAGATTTCACCCCTGATTATAACCCTTTAGCTGTAATCCTGTAGGACTTACTTCTTCTGAGTAGATAAATATAGAACAAATCCCAAAAATATCCAGCAACGTAGCTCCTATCTAGGCAATTTAACAACAGAAGGCAGAAAAAGGAGATTAACAGAATAGCAGAGTTGTAAAGGGACCTTAGAGGTCTTTTAGTCCAACCCACTGCTGAAGCAGGAAACCCTATCCCATTTCAGACAAAAGATTGTCGATTCTGAAGGAGCGTTCCCAACTTTTGAAGGCAAGTTGCTGATTAATCGCACCTTCAATTATTTGAGAGTACCGAAGGCATCAATTTTAGAAGTAGTTCAGATGTTAATCTCTGAACAGCTGGTAATAAGTCATGCAAAACTGAGGAGGTTATACTTAGAGCTTCTCCAAAACGTGTAACATTAGTCATATAATCCTTACAAAGTCAACATTTATTCGGTTAGTAGGAGGGAAAACCGCAGGGAGAGTTTTTAAAAAAAGCAAGCAAAGCTGTGGTTATGATTCTGGGATCAAAGCCACATTCCCCTTGACACATAAAAAGGGGGTGGGTTCCAGCATAGCCACCATCTTGATTTTTTTTGATCCCCTCCATGGATTGGGATCTGTTCTTCAAGTTGACATAAAGGTCAAGTTGACATAAAGGGATGCGGTGGCTCAGGGGCTAAGACGCTGAGCTTGTCGATCGAAAGGTTGGCAGTTCAGTGGTTTGAAACCCTAGCACCGCGTAACGGGGTGAGCTCCCATTACTTGTCCCAGCTTCTGCCAACGTAGCAGTTCGTAAGCACGTAAAAAAGGGCAAGTCGAAAAATAGGGACCATCTTTGGTGGGAAGGTAACAGCGTTTCCGTGCGCCTTTGGCGTTTAGTCAGGCCGGCCACATGACCACAGAGACGTCTTCGGATAGCGCTGGCTCTTTGGCTTTGAAACGGAGATGAGTACCGCCCCCTAGAGTCAGGAACGACTAGCACATATGTGCGAGGGGAACTTTTACCTTTACCTTATGGATTGGGATCTGTTCTTCAAGTTGACATATAAACACACAAAAATAGGGAAAGGTACAATTCATTACAGTTCTTAGCTATCTTATCCTCTTTTAACACCAAGGCTGAATTTGGAAACATCAATTTAATAGCAAAGAGATTGGAAAATGGAGAGGGTAATTTCTTCCCCACCCGAGAAGCCATCATCTATCTCAACATTTCAAATCCAAAATTCCAGAATCTCTGATTGCCAGCATCCCATCTGGCTTTCATGGTTAAGGCGGCACTAGAACTCACCGTCTCCTGGTGATTGGCCCAAAGCTACCCAGCTGGCTTTCATGGCTAAGGTGAGACTAGAACTCACAGTCTCCTGGTGATTGGCCCAAAGCCACCCAGCTGGTTTTCATGGTTAAAGCGGGACTAGAACTCACAATCTCCTGGAGATTGGCCCAAAGCCACCCAGCTGGCCTTCATGGCTAAGGTGAGACTAGAACTCACAGTCTCCTGGTGTTCGCCTGCCATAGGTTCGCCATCACAGGCATAGGGTTTCCTGCTTGAGGAGGGGGTCGGACTAGAAGGCCTCCAAGGTCCCTTCCAATTATTCTGTTCCATTCCGTTCCCTTCCATATTCCATATTCCATATTCCATATTCCATATTCCATATTCCATTCCATAGTGGGATTCAGCCGGTTTGGGCTGGGTTGAGCGAACCGGTAGTTAAATTGCTGGCTGGCCCCGCCCCACCCGTCCCATTCCAGGAGTCGCCACGCACCTCATTTTGGCTCCCAGGTAAGTGCAGGGAGGCCTCCCAGGCCCAAAATGCCGAGTGCTGCCTGTCACACCCTTTGGCCACGCCCACCATGGCCACGCCCACCCCAGCCAGTCATTAGGGCAGAGAACTGGTTGTTAAATTATTTGAATCCCACCACAGATTCCATTCCATTTCTATTCTATTCCATATTTCATATTCCATTCCAATATTCTTCCATTCCACTCCACTCCATACCCTCTGTGGCTTCCCGCCTCTTTCTTATATGTTGAAAGAACTTTTTGCGTGCTGCTTTATATCCCTCATGAGCCTCAACTCATCCAGCCTGTCTGTTAGAGATCCTAAAATTTCTACAAACCAGCTTATGGTTCAGTTCTCCTCCCCTCCTCCTCAATGTCCCTTCAGCATTTGAAAGAGTTCTGTAAATATCTAACAGCGGCCTCTATTTTTGCTCCTTCTAGAAAACATGAAAAGGAAAGGGAAAAAAAAGAGAGGGGGAAAAAAAAGCCATAAATCAAAGGCTGGCAGTAAGGGGGGGAAAATGCATAATTCACAATAATTAAAGCAATGAGTAGGTAAAAAAAAAAAATCTCGGTGTGGCCCCGATAACAACAACAACAAAAGCCCACATAAATAGTAAGAGATGAAAAACAAAAAAAGCAAAAAGGGTTATTGAAAAGAATACAAGCGACAGATCTTCTGAGGAGATGGAAAACAGCTATTCTCTTCCTTACATTCCTCTGAAGAAAAACAGGAAGAGATGAAAGGAAAACACTGCTTCCAAGAATAGTCTAAGATCAGGAATAATGCATTTGTCAACTCACGAAGACTTCCTGACCTACTCTCGAGTTGCCATAGACAGGGGGACGGGGAATCGAGCCTCATAGCTGTAGCGAGGAGTTTGCACCTCAATCAAAACAAAGCACATTCCAGCCGGGAAATGTCAAGGCCATCTCCATGGAGATCCACAACGGCGGGAGGGAGTGACTTCTACAACCCGTGAAATTGCTTCGTTGGGGAATGTTGGGGAATGTGACTAATGACACACCTTGGGGGGGAGGGGGAAACAGGGTCAGAACCAGGGCGCGAATTGAGTGAGCTCAGAGTTGGCTTCACTTGGTACGTGCCGACATGACGCTCCTAATAAATAACTGGGTTTCTTTTGAACCTTGGCATTGGTCAGAACCCTGACAACGTTCAGTACAGATAGTCCTTGACTTATGACCACAATTGAGCCCAACATTTCTGCTGCTCAATGAGACCTTTGTTAAGTGACTTTTTTCTGACTTTTCTCGCCACGGTTGTTAAACGAATCACTGCAGTTAAGCAAGGAACACGGTTGTTAAGTGAATCTGGCTTTTCCCCATTGACTTTGCTTGTCAGAAGGTCGCAAAAGGGGATCCCCAGACCTCAGGAGACTGCGACCGTCATAAATACGAACCAGCTTGGCAAGCATCTGAATTTTGACCATGGGGATGCGGAAACGATTGTGAAATGTGAAAAACGCTGCTTTTTTCAATGTCGTCATAACTCCAAACAGTCACTAAACAAACTGTTGTAAGTCGAGGACTACCTTGTAGGGCACAGTCAGCAATTCACAAGCTGGGCATTCTGACAGGCAGCCCTAAAAGGACTAAATTACACTTTTAAGTCAAATATTTATTCCCATATTGTTTCCCCATTCCACCCCACCCCGAGTTGAGATTTGTGACACCAATACTAGAGAAAAGAGAGGGCTGTAAATTTGTCACCGTAACAGTTTTGCAGAGAAGACAGGCTGGAGAAGGAAGGCAGACTGTTGTGAAAACTAACATATGGCAGCCGCTTTCTGAAAAGGTTATTCCAGAAAGTCTGTGGATCTCAAGTTGCCGTTCCAGAATTCACTGAAAAATAATGCAAAGAAATGAACAACTGTCTATGGCAGCGGTGTCAAACCCAATTTCATTCAGGGCCGCCTCAGGGCTTTGGTTGACCTTGGGGGGCTGGCCGGGTGTATGTGGCCGACTGGATGGGGGTGGCCAACTGAGTGGACGTGGCCAGCTTGACGCCACTCCCCAAACTGCTGGCATGTTTCCTCTTTGCACTGGATAGACCAGGCCGAAGCCACACGGGCCCAATGTTTCTTCTTTACACTGGATAGACCAGGCCGAAGCCACGCGGGCCCAATGTTTCCTCTTCGCACTGGATAGACCAGGCCGAAGCCACGCGGGCCCAATGTTGCCTCTTCACACTGGATAGACCAGGCCGAAGCCACGTGGGCCCAATGTTTCCTCTTCACACTGGGTAGACCAGGCCGAAGCCACGCGGGCCGAATGTTTCCTCTTCACACTGGGTAGACCAGGCCGAAGCCACGCGGGCCGAATGTTTCCTCTTCACACTGGGTAGACCAGGCCGAAGCCACGCGGGCCCAATGTTTCCTCTTCACACTGGGTAGACCAGGCCGAAGCCACGCGGGCCCAATGTTTCCTCTTCACACTGGGTAGACCAGGCCGAAGCCACGCGGGCCCAATGTTTCCTCTTCGCACTGGGTAGACCAGGCCGAAGCCACGCGGGCCCAATGTTTCCTCTTCACACTGGGTAGACCAGGCCGAAACCACGCGGGCCGGCCTCTTACATTATCCAGAACGGCCCCATGGACCGGATCCAACCACATCGTAGGCCGGATCTGACCCGCAGGCCTTGTTTTTGACACCCCTGTTCTATGGAGATTCTCAGTCATCCAGGTCATGGCTGTCCCAAAGGTGCTTTTTCAAGAGACAACTGGACTTTCTGGTTTTTCTTTGAAGACGTTTCGCTTCTCATCCAAGAAGCTTCTTCTATTTGATTTTTTTTTCATATAAACGTTCCTGCGCTTTAATGGTTAGATGGCTTAGTCATTAGTATTCGAACATAGGTCTTTTTCACATTTATATTTTATTGTGTTTTATTAATCTAGGTGAAATGTTAATATATATCACACGTTAATATGTAGGAGTCCCTGCAGATTTTACGCCGCTAGACATTGCTGACTCCACGGGGCGCTGCTCAACTCAGTTTCAAGGCCGTTGAGCCAGTGCTGTCTGAAGATATTCCCCCAGTCATGTAACCAGCATGACGTCACAAAGTGCTGCTGCCTTCCCACTGAAGTGGTACCTATTTATCTACTCACATTTGCCTGCTTTCAAACTTCTACCTTGGCAGAAGCTGAGGCAAGGACGGGAGCTCACCCTGTCGCGTGGCCCTTGGATCTTGAACCCAGGCTGCCACCTTTCCAGCCAACAAGCCCAGCGTCTTAACCACTAAGCCACCATGCCGCCGACGTTACAGAAATAAAATAAATCAATTAAAAGAAGACAGGCAAAAGGACAAAAAGAGGTTTCTAAAATCCCCCAGGCCCTGGGAAAACAACCAGTTCTTTATAGTTTCCTGAGCGACGTAAATACATCCTTACTTTTGCTTCAATTCTTTTAGTGAAATGAGTTTCTGTTAAAAGTGCGCTGTCTCCAGACAGTGGCAGATAATGAGATAACGCACAACAGTAGAAATCTTATTAAACAAAGGCTATATACACTAAGCATTTGTTTTAGTTAAAGCAAACAAGTTCAGTATTTTTTAACGTTTTGCTTTCCCTGATCTTATTATTTTTTAAAAAAACAACAACAGAACCTCATTATTATTTTGATTAAGATTTTTTTTCAAACCCCGTGCCAACTGTCATCGTTCAGACGAATACCGGTGATTTTCCCATAATTCACAGGGACTTTATACCCAGCAGGCTGCATGGACTGTATCTTTGGCAGTTAGCAAGTCTTCGTGCCATTAATTAATTAATTAAATTAAATTAATTAAATTTAGGCACTGTCCGTCTCCAACGGACTCCGGGCAGCTATCAACCCAATGGTAGGATTCAGCTGGTTCAGGCCGGTTCGGGAAAACCGGTTGGTAAATTGCTGGCTTGCTCCGCCCCGCCCCTTCCAGGAATCCCCAGGCGGCCCATTTTAGCTCTCAGATAAGTACAGGGAGGCCTACTAGGCCCAAAACAGGACCCATGGTGTGTGTGTGTGTGTGTGTGTGTGTGTGTGTGTGTGCAGTGAGCCCCCCCCCCCCGCAGCCCATTTTTGCTTCCAGGAGGTTGCAGGGAGGCCTACTAGGCCCAAAATGGGGTGGAGGGGGTGCAGCGCAACCCCACCACGGCCGCTTTTCCTCCCAGGAAGCTGCAGGGAGGCCTACTAGGCCCAAAACGGGGTGCCGGGGGGTGCAGTACACACCCCAGTGGCCCATTTTTGCTCCCGAGTGCTGCCTGCCACACACCCTGGCCACGCCCACCATGGCCACCCCAGCCGGTCATTAGGGCAGAGAACCGGTTGTTAAATTATTTGAATCCCACCACTGTATCAACCTACCCATGCTAAATAGATTGGTTTTTTTTCATTAACCTTGCCAAATTGGTTGGCACCAGTGGTGGGTTCCTCCCAGTCCCGCCCGGTTCCGCCGAGCCGGTAGTGATGACGATATGACATCACCGAACCGGTTCTGCCCCCCCCCGCCACCCACCACCCACCCACCCTCCGCGTTATTCTTACCTTTTATTTGGCCCCACCCCCAATCTATTGCTGCCTCCTGAGTCCCAGCTGATGGCTAGAGGGAAAAAAACTGCTTAAACTCTTGCCACGGGGCTTCAAAGGGCGGTCCTACAGCTGATCAGTGTTAAAAGAAAACAAATGAGTAGACCAGTGCCTGCAAAAATACATGAGTAGATCAGGGCCTGCAAAAATAAATGGGTAGACCAGTGCCTGCAAAAATACATGAGTAGATCAGTGCCTGCAAAAATAAATGGGTAGATCGGTACAGCTCTGCAAGCAGTTAAAAGCCTGGTAGACCAGTACCTCTGCTAAATCCTAAATAATTGTCACATGACCATCAAGCCACGCCCACACAATAAGCCACGCCCACAGAACCGGTAGTAAAAAATTTTAGAACCCATCCCTGGTTGGCACCCTCTAGTAAACTATCTCGCCCATTTAAAAGTCAAGAGATTTGGGTTGACGTTCTATTTACAGGTCGCCCCAACTCCCAATCTAGGTGGCTGGCAATTAAAAGTAAAAAAAATAATAATAATTAAGAAATGCAAAAAAGAATAATGAATGGCCTCCGCGGTAGCATGTAACCCAAAAAATTGCACCCAATAGGGGTCCAACTCTTGTTCTCCTCCAGAGCGTGAGAGAATTCACAGCTTCCTAAATGTCATCACGGTAAAGGAACGTGTCCAAGCAACCTGACTGTGTAATGCATTAGCAACAGGAGCAGCAAAGCTATCTGCGGATCAATATTTGTCCGAAGGATCTCAGCTTTCTCTAAATTGTTTCTCCCCTCGTTTACTTCTTTGCAATTCTCATGTGAGTATCTTGCTTGTTTGGTACGCATTGCGTTGTGTCTTAAAATCCGCTCCTCCAAAGTCACGGTTTAAATTTAGGTGGTTTCATGAAGGACTATCCATAGCAATAGCACTTAGACTTACATACTGCTTCACAGTGCTTTCCAGCTCTCTCTCTAAGTGGTTTACAGAGTCAGCCTATTGCCCCCAGCAATCTGGCTCTTCAGTTTACCCACCTCGGAAGGATGGAAGGCTGAGTCAACCTTGAACTGGTGAGATTTGATCCGCTGATCTGCTGAACTAGCAGTCAGCTGAAGTAGCTGCAGTACAGCACTCTAACCACTGCGCCACCTCGGGTCTGTTGACAGTTTGTTCAGTGATCATTAGTGGTGACCTGCAGATAGGCCTGCCCACCCTCCCTAGCGCTATACTGTCCTATTTAGCCACGTTTTCTAAGCCTCGCGCATGCATGCAAGCTGTGTGCGTGACCAAAGCGCATGAACGGAAGGCCGCATACATGCAGGGAAGGCGCTCTCTCACATTTTCAGTGCGCGGCGAACCGGTGGTAAAATTATGTGAAACCTACCTCTCTTCAAGGACTACCTGTATAGTGCGGTATGTTGGTAGATATATTCAGAAAGGTGTTGTTCTGTCCTCACACAGACAAATGCAGTATCAAACACACCTGCCAATAATTTATTGTATAAACAGACCAGAATTCCTGGCAGACGAGAGTTCTGGCAGCTAACTGTAAAACTTCTGCCAAGTCCAATTAGTACTCCCAAAAAGCAGGAGAGGCCTTATCTGCAGTCCGTTTCCAGAGCGACAAATTATCCACAAGAGTTTAGTCCAAAATATATCTGAGCCGAAGTGCAGGATTCATGATGTGACTCTTTAGAGTTTAAACTTTTGTCCGTCACAAAGCCTGCCGAGCAATCACGCCCCTTTTATCCCTTGTGGGGTGTGGCTCAGTGACTCAGCTCAATCCCTGGCCCTCCCATGCCTCTTCCTTTGCTGCGCACGCTTCTCCCTCTGACGCTGCCTGGGATCAAGCCAGGATTCATCATCCTCACTCCCTATCAATGGGTGCTCCGAAATGCCTTCCTCCTGGCCTTCGGATGGAACCTGAGGCATTGCCAGAAGGAGGGTCCTGGAGAGGGAGGCCTTGTCAGTTCCTCCCCCTCACCTTCTGAGTCCTCTTCCTCCATGAGGACAGGCTCGGGAGTCGGAGTCACAACAGGTGTTCAACGAAAAGTTGAACACCTTTCATCGGCGCTGTCTCCGACGAATTCTTGGCATCACCTGGCAGGACAAAATTCCAAATAGCGCAGTCTTGGAACGTGCTGGAATTTCTAGCATGTATACACTATTGAAACAGCGACGTCTACGCTGGCTGGGGCATGTCGTGAGAATGGCTGAAGGTCGGATTCCGAAAGATCTCCTGGATGGAGAATTAGTGCAGGGAAAGCGCCTCAGAGGGAGACCACAGCTGCGATATAAGGATATCTGCAAGAGGGACCTAGAGGCCCTGGGAATGGACATTAACAACTGGGAAACCTTGACCTCCGATCGTTCAGCTTGGAGGCTAAAGACGCAGCCTGGCCTTCTCCAATTCGAAGAGATACTTGTTCGGCAGGCCGAGGCAAAGAGGCCGTCCCGGAACCAGCGAAATCTGAGGGCTGGGCAGGGGACGGAATGTATCTGCCCTCAATGTGGAAGGGATTGTCACTCTCGAATTGGCCTTTTTAGTCACACCAGATGCTGTTTTAGGACCTCTTTCCAGAGCACGATACCAGAGTCTCTTGAGACTGAAGGACGCCAATGCAAATGATGATATTCAGGGAATTTTTTTTTTTAAAAAAAGATATACTCCCCCACTTCATTAAACCATTAACAAGGATTAATCTGCCCTCATAATCCATTCCTACCTAATATTAGCTGTATAAATTCAGCCGCGAGGACAAGATTTATTTTCATCCTTCCGCATTCTTGAACGAATCTACACGGGGGCACCAACACCGAGTGATTAACAGCAGTTACACAAAATGCTCATTAACCTCTGCCTTTGACAGGGATCATTGCTAATTTATGCCTTTAATTAACCTCTTCATCGATTCCATTTATCTGTCGGGATAGCAGCCGGAGGTTCGCTCCCAAGGTCTCTCGCACATCTGATCCGATTGTAACCCGAGAAACTGTAAACATACTTGCAAAAACAAGTCGTAAGCCATTTCCAGCAGTCCCACCCGTGCTGGTGAACCGCAATTACTGCTTTTGGTTGTGCCTGACACAAAATAGATAAAGGGCAACAAGCCAAATAGGGGCGAGTATTGAACTTCTTCCTTGGCAGTGAAACCTGGTTAGATCCGTGGCTCTATCGTGGGCTGCATTTGCTCAAAGTCCTTTTATACAATCAAGATCAGGTGTGGTACTAATACCACTCTATAAAGCCTTAGTAAGACCACACCTAAAATGCTGCATCCAGTTTTGGTCGCCACACTATAAAAAAAGATGTTGAGACTCTGGAAAGAGTGCAGAGAAGAGCAACCAAGATGATTAGGGGACTAGAGGCTAAAACATATGATGAACGGTTGCAGGTTCCACCAAGCTGGCCTAGCCTAAAAGGTCTTATGGGTTAGTTTTTTAAATTGTATAGATGTGGGGTTTTAAATTGGGACGCCGATCGATTTAATTTATTTTCGTTATTTTTAACTTTTCTATTATATGTATCTTAATTCCAGCTGTCCACCGCCCTGAGTCCTTCAGGAGAAGGGCGGTATATAAATTAATTAATTAATTAATTAATTAAATAAATAAATAAATAAATAAATAAATAGCCAATCAATCAATCAATCAATCAGCTAAATATGAGCCAACAGTATGAGGTGGCAGCCAAAAAAGCCAATGCAATCCTAAATTGCATCAACAGAGGGATACAATCAAGATCAGGTGAGGTACTAATACCACTCTATAAAGCCTTAGTAAGACCACACTTGGAATTCTGCATCCAGTTTTGGTCACCACACTATAAAAAAGAGGTTGAGACTCTAGAAAGAGTGCAGAGAAGAGCAACCAAGATGATGAGGGGACTGGAGGCTAAAACATACGATGAACGGTTGCAGGAACTGGGCATGGCTAGTCTAGTGAAGTGAAGGACCAGGGGAGACATGATAGCAGTCTTCCAATATTTGAGGGGCTGCCCCAAAGAAGAGGGAGATCAAGCTATTTTCCAAAGCACCCGAAGGCCAGACAAGGAATAATGGATGGAAACTGAACAAGGAGAGATTCAACCTGGAAATAAGGAGAAATTTTCTGACAGTGAGAACAATCAATCAATGGAACAGAAGTTGCCTTTGTGGGAGCTTCATCACTGGAGGCTTTCAAGAAGAGACTGGACTGCCATCTGTCAGAAACGGTGTAGGGTCTCCTGCTTGGGTGGGGGGCTGGACTAGATGACCTCCAAGTCTGATCTTCCAACTCTGTTAATCTCTTAATACGCATGGAAAAATAATATAACATTGTGTAATTTTGGCTATGCAGGTAGTCCTCGGCTTATGACCAAAATTGAACTCAACATTTCTGTTGTAAAGTGAGACATTTGTTAAGGGAGTTTTGTCTCATTTTATGACCTTTCTTGCCTCCGTTGTTAAGCGAACCACTGCAACTGCTATATTAGTAACTGGGTTGTTAAGTGAATCTGGCGTCCCCATTGGCTTTGCTTGTCAGAAGGTCGCAAAATGGGATCACACGGCCCCAGGGCACTGCAACCGTCATAAATATGAATCAAAAGGGGAGGGCATCATGTCCCCAACATCATGAGTACACTGATGATGAATAGAATAACTTTTATTGTCACTTTAAATGTACACTATCCTGCATACATTAAAATGAAATTTTGTTGCATACGGCTCTCAGAAGGATCACCGCCTCCAATATAAACATGACCCCTCAAAAATTATACACATACCCACATATATTATATGACACAGAGAAACAACATAGTTTGGATGTATACACGAATCTTGCAAATTTACCAGATGGGTGGCATAGGAAACAAAGCTGTTACAGAATCTGGTAGTCCTACTATAGATACTACTATAGATACTTTGAAACCTCCTCCGAGAGGGGAGCAACAGAAACAGACCTTGGAGTGAGTATCTGGGGTCTCTAACAATGCTTTGAGCTCTAAGCACATAGCGTTTGTAAGCAGTATCCTGAATAACAGAAATCAAGCTTCCTATAACCTTCTCCACTGTCCTCAACACTCTCCGTATGGGCTTTCTATCTGAGGCACTGCTGCTACCAAACCAAACAGAGATGCAGTTTGTTAAAACACTCTGAATTGTGCCGCTGTAAAAAATGGCCAGGAGAAAAGGAGAGAGATGTTGCCTAGTTTGGAAATGAAACTTCTGTTTCATGCAAATGCAAGAAAACAATCAAGCTCAGAGACCACCGAGGATCCCACGATACTAAATTCCCCGAAGGCAAGTTGCAACGTAAAGTAGCAATGTAGAAATCATCCCGTCAGCTGTTAGTTCTCAATGCTCACTGTCCACAGTGATCGAGGCTAATGGAAACCAAAGACCTATCACACCATCCCAGGCCTACAAAGGTCTCCCACTTCAGGAAAGAGTGCAATCAGTACACCAGAAATACAGGTAGTCCTCGACTTACAACAGTTCATTTAGTGACCGTTTGAAGTTACAACGGCACTGGAAAAAGGGACTTATGACCAGGGGTGAGATTCAAATAATTTAACAAACGGTTCTCTACCCTACTGACCAGCTGGGCTCGGTGGTCATGTGACCGTGTGGGCATGGCCAACTCAACGTCACTTAGCTGTTACAATGTAATAAGGGTTAACCAGAGAGGCAGTTTCTGTAAGCAGGGCAATAAAGATGAAGCTAGAAACAACGCCAGAATGTTTCCTTCTGCCTTCCTTACAGGATTAGTAAAGTGGAAAAAAACAAAATAAGATTTCTTCCAACAACCGGTTCTCCGAACTGCTTAGAAAGTTAACAACCAGTTCTCCTGAATAGGTGTGAACTGGCTGAATCCCATCACTGCTTATGACCTTTTTTCACACTTATGACCGTTGCAGCATCCCCAGGGTAATGTGATTTACATTTGGATGCTTGGCCACTGACTCACATTTATGACGGTTGCAGTGTCCTGGGGTCACGTGACCTTCTGACAGGCAAGTAAAAGGAGATTCACTTAACAACCGCATTAGTAATTTAACATCTGCATTGATTCAGTTAGCAAATATGACAAGAAGAGTCGTAAAACGGGGCAAAACTCAAAATTTCTCATGGCGCCCCATAAATTCTGAGCTCAATTGTGGTCGTAAGTCGAGGACTCCCTGCATTTAGTGAACTGCCTTACTAATCTGTTATAACATAGTAATCAGGATCAGAAAAATCCATTTCTGGCCAGCGGAGAGAAAAAAAAAATCTCATTTCACTTTGACTGCCCGGGACAATATTTATGATGATAGAGGAATTAAATCCTGTAGCTGAGCTGAAATAGAATTTAATATAGAAGGCTCAACTGCCACTCGTTATAGCGAGATTAGAAAAGGCCAATCCTAATGACTCTCTTCTTCCAAACGCTTTCGATTTTCAGCAAGGTTCATATATAGGAGATACAGTATTTCTCCAGAACGTCTTAACTCAGATAAAAGCACAAGGCAGATTTGGATTTTTTTTTCTTTTCTCTTTTACTCTTTACTCATTTACTCTGAAGAACAGTTTTAGGATACTGTATAATACAGTGATTCTCCTCTGCCAACTGTGCATGCGGGCACGACCCCCTGCAGGCGCCTCTCCCCCGATGTACATGGCAGACCCAAAAACCAGCTGGCCGGCGGGAGACGCATGCCTATGCACACTGGAGCTGAGCTAGGGCGACGGCTCGTGTGTCCACAGAGAGGGCTTTGCATGCCTGTGGGACCGGAAGTTGGCAAACGGGCCATTTCCGGCCTCCGGAGGGCCTCCGAAATACTAGGAAAGGCCGTTTTCGCCCTCCCCAAGCTCCTAGAAAGGCTCTGGAGCCTGGGGAGAGCAAAAGACGGGCCTTCCGGTCCCACTGGAAGTTGGCAAACGGGCCGTTTCCGGCCTCCAGAGGGCCTCCGAGGGGGTGGGGAAGGCCATTTTCGCCCTCCTCAGACTCCTAGAAAGGCTCTGGAGCCTGGGGAGAGCAAAAAAACGGGCCTTCCGGTCCCACTGGAAGTTGGCAAATGGGCCGTTTCCGGCCTCCAGAGGGCCTCCGAGGGGGTGGGGAAGGCCATTTTCGCCCTCCTCTGGCTCCTAGAAAGGCTCTGGAGCCTGGGGAGGGCGAAAAATGAGCCGACTGGACCCACTGTGCCATCACATGCCAAAAGTGGGCAGAGGGCAGGAGAGCGCGCACGCATGCACAGAGAGTGGGGCGCATAGAATTATGGGTTTGGGCACGCACACGTGCAAACCCCCCGCCCCCCATGCCCGCTTCTGGCATGCGATAGCAAAAAGGTTAGCCATCACTGCATTAATTAAACTCCATTCCTGCAACCGTTCTTCATATTTTTTAGTCTCCGGGCCTTTAATCATCTTAGTTGCTCTTCTCTGAACTTTTTCCAAAGATTCAGCATCTTTTTTTGTAGGATGGTGACCAAAATTGGTTGCAGTATTCCAGGTGTGGAATACTGCAGTTTTATAAAGCAGTACAAGCACTTCATGCAGAGGTGGGTTTCTGCAGGTTCTGACCAGTTCTGGAGAACCGGTAGCGGAAATTTTGAGTAGTTCGGAGAACCGCTAGTAAAAATTCTGACTGGCCCCGCCCCCACCTATTCTCTGCCTCCCAAGTCCCAGCTGATCGGGAGGAAATGGGGATTTTGCAGTATCCTTCCCCTGGATTGGGGAGGGAATGGAGATTTTACAGTATCCTTCCCCTGCCACGCCCACCAAGCCATGCCACGCCCACCAAGCCACACCCACAGAACCGGTAGTAAAAAAATTTGAAACCCACCACTGACTTCATGTGGTCTTGATTCTATGCCTCTGTTTATACAAACCAGGATTGTGTTCGCTGTTTTTGGCTGCTGCTGCACACGCCTGGCTCATATTCAGTTGTTCCGCTGATGAATTCTTCTCACTGTCAGGAAATTTCTCCTTAGTTCTAGGTTGCTTCTCTCCTTGATTAGCTTCCACCCATTGCTTCTTGTCCTGCCTTCTGGTGCTTTGGAGAATAGCTTGGCTCCCTCTTCTTTGTGGAAGCCGGCCAAATATTGGAACACTACTCACCTGTCATCCTAGTCCTTCTTTTCACTAGACTACACCAGTGGTGGTTTCCTCCTGGTTCCGCCTGGTTCCGCCGAGCCGGTAGTGGTGACGATATGATGTCACCGACTGCCCCCTCTGGTTCTGCCTCCCCTGCCCCCTCCCTCCCCACATTATTCTTACCTTTTATTTTGCCCCACCCCCAATCTATTGCTGCCTCCTGAGTCCCAGCTGATCGGCTAGAAGGAAAAAAACTGTTTAAACTCTTGCTGCGGGGCTTCAAAGGGCCGCCATACAGCTGATCAGTGTTAAAAGGCAGTGTGGTGGTAGACCGATGCCTCCAAAAACAAATGAGTAGACCGGTGCCTCCAAAAACAAATGAGTAGACTGGTGCCTGCAAAAATAAATGGGTAGACCAGTGCCTCCAAAAACAAATGAGTAGACCAGTGCCTCCAAAAACAAATGAGTAGACCGGTGCCTGCAAAAATAAATGAGTAGACTGGTGCCTACAAAAATAAATGGGAGACCAGTGCCTCCAAAAACAAATGAGTAGACTGGTGCCTCCAAAAACAAATGAGTAGACTGATGCCTGCAAAAATAAATGGGTAGACCAGTGCCTCCAAAAACAAATGAGTAGACTGATGCCTCCAAAAACAACTGAGTAGACTGGTGCCTGCAAAAATAAATGGGTAGACCAGTGCCTCCAAAAACAAATGAGTAGACCGATGCCTCCAAAAACAAATGAGTAGACTGGTGCCTGCAAAAATAAATGGGTAGACCAGTGCCTCCAAAAACAAATGAGTAGACCGGTGCCTCCAAAAACAAATGAGTAGACTGGTGCCTGCAAAAATAAATGGGTAGACCAGTGCCTCCAAAAACAAATGAGTAGACTGGTGCCTCCAAAAACAAATGAGTAGACTGATGCCTGCAAAAATAAATGGGTAGACCAGTGCCTCCAAAAACAAATGAGTAGACTGATGCCTCCAAAAACAACTGAGTAGACTGGTGCCTGCAAAAATAAATGGGTAGACCAGTGCCTCCAAAAACAAATGAGTAGACTGATGCCTCCAAAAACAACTGAGTAGACTGGTGCCTGCAAAAATAAATGGGTAGACCAGTGCCTCCAAAAACAAATGAGTAGACCGATGCCTCCAAAAACAAATGAGTAGACTGGTGCCTGCAAAAATAAATGGGTAGACCAGTGCCTCCAAAAACAAATGAGTAGACCGGTGCCTCCAAAAACAAATGAGTAGACTGGTGCCTGCAAAAATAAATGGGTAGACCAGTGCCTCCAAAAACAAATGAGTAGACTGGTGCCTCCAAAAACAAATGAGTAGACTGATGCCTGCAAAAATAAATGGGTAGACCAGTGCCTCCAAAAACAAATGAGTAGACTGATGCCTCCAAAAACAACTGAGTAGACTGGTGCCTGCAAAAATAAATGGGTAGACCATTGCCTCCAAAAACAAATGAGTAGACCGATGCCTCCAAAAACAAATGAGTAGACTGGTGCCTGCAAAAATAAATGGGTAGATCAGTGTCTCCAAAAACAAATGAGTAGACCGGTGCCTCCAAAAACAAATGAGTAGACTGGTGCCTGCAAAAATAAATGGGTAGACCAGTGCCTCCAAAAACAAATGAGTAGACCGGTACAGCTCTGCAAACAGTTAAAAGCCTGGTAGACCAGTACCTCTGCCAAATCCTAAAGAATTGTCACATGACCATCAAGCCACACCCCACAAAATAAGCCATGCCCACCGAACCGGTAGTAAAAAATTTTAGAACCCGCCCCTGAACTACACATACCCAATTCCAGCAACCGTTCTTTATATGTTTTAGGGGACTGGAGCAGGGGTGGGTTCTAATTTTTTTTACTACCGGTTCTGCGGGCGTGGCTTATTTTGTGAGTGTGGCTTAGAGGTCATGTGACTAGGTGGGCGTGGCTAGCTGGTCAGAGCCATTTCTGGAAGGTCCTCGCACTTACGACCAGTCCTCGCACTTACGACCCGACTCATTTGTTTGCTTTTAACACTGATCAGCTGTAGGACGGCCCTTTGAAGCCCCGCGGCAAGAGTTTAAACAGTTTTTTTCCCTCTAGCCATCAGCTGGGACTCAGGAGGCAGCAATAGATTGGGGGTGGGGCCAAATAAAAGGTAAGAATAACGTGGAGGGGGGGTGAGAGGGCAGAGGGGGGAGAACCGGTTCGGTGACGTCATATTGTCACCGCTATCAGCTTGGCCGAACCAGGCCGAACCGGGAGGAACCCACCACTGGACCGGAGGCTAAAACATATAAAGAACGGTATGGCATTCCCTTTCCGTTGCTACTTATAATATACTATTCAGCTGTATTCTTCACCCATCTAAAACCAAGAGCAGCTTGCCAATAAAGTTTGTGGAGTCAGCAGCATAGAGTGTCAATAAATAAATTGGTTGCCTTGTTCCGCGCTCCAACGCATTCTCCCCTTCAAATATCTAAGGTCCAAGAAGAATTGGGTGCACACCTAAATAAGGCATCTTGTCAATTGGGTTTAGATGGATGATGGTTACAATTAATCAGCATGCAATTGCTGAATTGCCTGCCCAATTTAACAGCGGGCTCTGCTCTCCTTCAGGATCCAAGAAAACAACTGGTTTCTATTTTTAAAAAAATAGAGCCATCTATGGGAAATCCTCGAATTACGACCACGATTGAGCCAGTGGTGGGTTTCAATTTTTTTTTTACTACCGGTTCTGTGGGTGTGGCTTGGTGGGCGTGGCATGGCTTGGTGGGCGTGGCAGGGGAAGGATACTGGAATATCTCCATTCCCACCCAACTCCAGGGGAAGGATACTGCAAAATCTCCATTCCCTCCCCACTCCAGGGGAAGGATATTGCAAAATCCCCATTTCCTTCCGATCAGCTGGGACTCGGGAGGCAGAGAATAGATGGGGGCGGAGCCAGTGAGAGGTGGTATTTACTGGTTCTCCGAACTACTCAAAATTTCCGCTACCGGTTCTCCAGAACTACTCAAAATTTCCGCTACCGGTTCTCCAACTACTCAAAATTTCCACTACTGGTTCTCCGAACTACTCAAAATTTCTGCTACCTATTCTCCAGAACTACTCAAAATTTCCTCTACCGGTTCTCCAGAACTGTTCAGAACCTATTGAAACCTACCTCTGGATTGAGCATATAGTTGCTAAGTGAGACGTTTGTTAAGTGAGTTTTGCCCTGTTTTACGGCCTTTCTTGCCACAGTTGTCAAGTGAATCCCTGCAGTGAAGTTAGTAACCTGATTGTTAAGTGAATCTGGCTTCCCCAATGCTTGTCAGAAGGTCGCAAAAGCAGATCATGTGACCCCAGGATGTGGCAACCGTTCATAAATATGAGTCGGTTGCTAAGCATCTGGATTTTGATCAGGTGACTATGGAGATGCTGCCTCAGTCGTAAGGGTGAAGAATGGTCAAAAAGTCACTTTTCTCAGTGTCTTTGTAACTTTGAACGGTCACTCAATGAACTGTTGTAAGTCAAGGACTACCTGTATAATAGCAAAGTCAATTCTCAACATAGGAAAAGTTTGTATGCTGACATATTGGAACAGCAGGATGTATCCCATATGATACATCAAGATTGCCTGCTAACATAACATTAAACCAGTGGTGGGCTCCTCCCGGTTCGGCCCGGTTCTACCGAGCCGGTAGCGGTGACGATATGACGTCACCGAACCAGTTCTGACCCCCCCGATCCACCCACCACCCCGACCCCTCCACCCCCACGTTATTCTTACCTTTTATTTAACCCCCAATCTATTGCTGCCTCCTGAGTCCCAGCTGATGGCTGGAGGGAAAAAACTGTTTAAACTCTTGCCGCGGGGCTTCAAAGGGCCGCCCTACAGCTGATCAGTGGTAAAAGAAAACAAATGAGTAGATCAGTGCCTGCAAAAATACATGAGTAGATCAGTGCCTGCAAAAATAAATGGGTAGATTGGTACAGCCTGGTAGACCAGTACCTCTGCTAAATCCTAAATAATTGTCATATGACCATCAAGCCACGCCCACAAAATAAGCCACGCCCACAGAACCGGTAGTAAAAAAATTTAGAACCCACCCCTGCATTAAACATTAAATAAACATTAAACATTAAATAAACATTAAATAAACATTAAAATTTATTTTCCAAATTTAAATACCAAATCCCGATTAAATTGAATTAAAATTCAATTCAATTCAATTCAATTTTTCAAATTTAAATAAAATAAATTCCGAATTATTTTCCAAAGCACTAGAGGGCAGGGCAAGAAACAACGGATGGAAACTAATCAAGGAGAGAAGCAACCTGGAACTAAGGAGAAACTTCCTAACAGGGAGGACAATTAGCCAGTGGAACAGCTTGCCACCAGAAGTTGTGGGTGCTCCAATACTGGAAGTTCTTAGGAAAAGACTGGACAGTCACTTGTCTGAAATGGTACAGGGTCTCCCGCTTCAGCAGGAGTTGGACTCAAAGACCTCCAAAGTCCCTTCCAGCTGTATTCTGAATCTAAAGATATTCAGTTAGAGGTCAACAGTAGTAAAAAGCATCCTGCAAATTTTGAAATGATCTGCCAATTTTACAAAGGACAAAGGATTTAGCCACATTGCTGCATTCTGGCTTATGAGGTGGCAGATATGAGTATTTTTTTTTTTTTAAATGTAACTACATTTAATATTGCACAAGGCATTGGAACAAACTGAAAACAAGATGCCTTAATTTCATTGAGTGGAAAACTATATAGTTAAAAACACGCTGAATATTATAAACCAAAAAGGAAAGGTAATTTAAAAAAAAAAAAAAACAGGCTGCGGCTTGGCATTTCATTAAGCCAACCTTTAAAAACTTGCTCATTCGTATCCTCCAGAGAATAATCTTTCTTGCAATAGTCCAAGCATGAAATCCCCAAACTTCCTCATTAGTAGGCAAGTTCTAAATTTGGGGACTTAACTCAACAACCTGTAAGCAGCTTTAAACTATAACTTCCTTCCAAATGCCTGGTTTACTACAATTAGACATGACCACGAGATCAAAATACGTTTGTTATGATGTGATTAAACCCACCGTAACTCCAGCATGGGATGGAGTTGATTCAGGGGTGAAATCCAGCAGGTTCTGACAGGTTCTGGAGAACTGGTAGCGGAAATTTTGAATAGCTCAGAGAACCGGCAAATACCACCTCTGGCTGGCCCCAGAATAGGGTGGGAATGGAGATTTTGCAATAGCCTTCCCCCAGGAGTGGGGAGGAAATGGGGATTTTGCAGTATCCTTCCTCTTCTGGAGGCAAGTTGTTCCACTGATTAATTGTTCTAACTGTTGAAGCTACAGGAACCTTGGGGCAAGTGATCATGCAATATTGGAATTCAACATTATGCAAGCACAAGTAGTAGAACAAACAAGAGCCCCGGACTTTAAAAGAGCTTATTTCAATAAACTTAGAGAGAGCTTGGGAAGGATTCCATGGGTGACAATCCTCAAGGGGAAAACAACTCAAGAAGCTTGGGAAATTTTGAAAAGTGGGATTATAAAAGCCCAGTCTAGCACAATACCAATGAAGAAGAAAAATAACAGCTCTCAAAAGAAACCAGCAAGGCTACATAAAGAACTCTCTGACAAATTGAAAGACAATATCAAGAAGGATGTAGAATATTATCAAACATGGAATTTATTTTACCAATGGTTGGAAAAAAAAGGGGGTGGAGACTAAGGATGTAATTTGTATTGTTAAGCAAATGAAATACCCCAACAATATGATGCTTATTAAGCACTAACAAATGTATTTAATAGAAAATCAATTTGTTTAAAAATGTGGAAAATGGTCATGTCACCTTTTTCAGTGCCGTTGTAACTTGAAACCGTCACTAAATGAACCATTGTTAAGTCGAGGACTACCTGTGCTGTTATTAAGGAGCTGAAGTATTTACTGCAGTTTAGACAGCTAACAACAGCCTGGTTTGCAATTCAAATATCTAGCGAAGAGTGCGCCGCTTACCAATTATAGTTCAAGGAACAAAAGAGTAGCCCGAATATATTCCAAGAGTCTCAGAATGTCAAATTGGACAATCAGCTAGTTCAAGAGTCAAAGTGTCACAAACAAGATGAAGGAACAAGGCTCACGAGACAGAATAGCAAACAGTTTTTTCCAACGCAGGCTGAAAGCAAAGCAGCTATTTAAATCTGTCTGCAGATAGCTGGCTGCAATTAACCTCACCCTTGCTCAGCGAGGAGTCTCATTGAGCTGCGTTGCTCTCTTCGTCCAATTGCCTATTTTCATCCACCTTGCAATATCCCCCTTATTTGTTTAAAAACGAATTGGGATATCTACTCGGAGATATTGACCTGTGTTTACTAAACATGTTATTTTCTTAGGAATAACTATTCTGAAGAATGTAATGCCATTCATACAAGAAACTGATGGTGATTATTTTGTTGACTTCCATGGGTACCTGATTATCAGTCTACTTATTATTTATTTATTTATTAATCAAATTTCTATACCGCCCTACTCCCGAAGGACTCAGGGCGGTGAACAGCCAAGATAAAATACAGATAGTACAAATATTAAAAATCCCTTAAAATTATTAAATATTTCGGCCGAAACACAGATTAAAACATCCAATTTATAAAATCACGAATTAAAAATTTAAAAGAGGAGAGTTAGGCCAGGCCAGCCTGCTGAAATAAAAAAGTTTTGAGAGCACGACGAAACGTGCGCAGGTCCGGGATCCTCCATATCTCTGGGGGGAGCTCGTTCCAGATGGTAGGTGCCCCCACAGAGAAGGCTCTCCCCCTGGGGGTCGCCAGTCGACACTGTTTGGTACTGGTCGGTGAGAGGCTATTGGTAGCAGATACTTACTGTTAGATCTGTTCAAATTAATTGTACACCACGACTATTGACCACAGGGGTGTCAAACCGGATTTTTCGAGGGCCGGATCAGCATTGTAGTCAGTGGTGAAATGTAAAATTTGTTACTACCGGTTCTGTGGGTGTGGCTTGGGGGGGGGGTAATATGACTGGGTGGGCATGGCCAACTTTTTTTTTTTTTTTTTTACTTTTAAAAGCATTTTTTCTACAAAAAGAGGTTGCAGGGAAAAAATGCTTTTAAAAGCCTCTGACGATCAGGCAACTCAGCTGGGATCATCAGAGGCTTTTAAAGGCATTTTTTTTCCCCTACAACCTCTTTGGCTGAAGAGGTTGTAGAAAAAATGCTTTTCAAAGCCTCTGACGATCCCAGCTGAGCTACGCGATCATCAGAGGCTTTTTTTTTTTTTTACTTTTAAAAGCATTTTTTCGGCCTATGAGTTGCTTTTAAATGTGTGACCACGCCAGGCCTCGTTTTCGGCCTGGACAGCCTCCTGCAGCACTCTGCCGGCCAAAAGAGGCACGTGGCATCCCTGTGCCCCATTTTGGCCAGCAGAATATTGCAGGAGGCCACACAGGCCAAAAATGGGCCATGGGGGGCATGCACGGCCCTCCCCCGTGTCCCGTTTTGACTGCCAGAGGCACCATGGGCTTGTCCTTTGCTATTTCCAGGCTAGCCCCGCTGGCCAGATTTAAGCACTGATTTACCCCTGATTTACCAAAATGCTGTAATATTTCTATAAATCTATTTATTTAAATCTAAATAGATTTAGAATCTATTTAAAGATTCTAATAAAGAAGACTGAAAATATCATCTGCATATAATCACTTATAAGCCTTTTATTCCCAGACCTAGGGTGGGGCTTCGCTAGAGCAACAGTTGCTCTTCTGTCCCAAGGACCAGTTCATAGATTTCCACTGCTCTCCTCTCCTCTTTTCATTTTCTGTTCCACATGCTTCCTGGATATCAGATTATTTTATTAAAAGTGTTTAAGGTTCCAACACTAAATTAAATCAAGTACATCCTTTATGTACTGTATTCCAAATAAACTTTTGATGGCAGGAGACATAATCCCATTAGTGATTACCTAAACAGAAGGATCAGAATATTATTATTTTTTTAATCCAAGAAAGACACTCAATTGGCAATCCCTTTTTCTTCATAACTTGCTCCAGAAATGAAATTTATACCACATCATCTTTTTTCTGCTTTTAATGAAGTCAGCCACAGCTGTTTCCTTTTCATCAGCATACAATGTTAATATGTTTACTAGTAATCTAATATTATCAAAAGACTTGGCGCCCCTGCATAAACCAGATTGGCTGAATGAATTATTGAAGGTAATACTTTCTATAATCTTCATGCCAAAGTGGCTGTTAAAATCTTGGCATCCACATTTTACAAGATAGTGAGCAAGCGCCCAGACAATTCATAGGATCTATTTCAAATATCTACGCAGGGGAAGAGCAGGCAGAAGTAAGGGGCAGAGTTAAATGTGTCATTAGCCTAGAGTCATTACATTGCCACAAACAGTCAAAATCCACCCTTCTTGAATTCTTTTGACCCCCAACTAGTATCAAGTTAATACTGAAATTTAGTTGATTAAATTCTTGTGTAGAGCAATTATTGCTCCAGCAGTAATCTTTTTTATTTATTTATTTATTTTTATATGCCGCCCTTCTCCGGAGACTCAGGGCGGCTTACAATGCGTTAAGCAATAGCCTTCATACTTTTGTATATTTATACAAAGTCAGCTTATTGCCCCCACAAACTGGGTCCTCAATTTACCCACCTTAGAAAGGATGGAAGGCTGAGTCGACCTTGAGCCTGGGGAGAATTGAACTCGCAGTAATTGCAGGCAGCTGGATGTTAAATGCTGCCTTAGTAGGTGGCATTAGCCTCCTACGCCACTCAGGCTCTTTTGAACTGCAACTGTACGATCCTGATTCTCTGCGCCCACCCCACCCCAAAAAAAGTGTGACATAAGCATCAAAACATGATGTTGGTAGGGTCCCTTTCCGAAGATGTTCTTGCAACTCTCTTACAAAATGAGATCCAACTCTTCTTACATTTCCAATGTCCACTCTATGGGTATCTTGTTGGGGTTGGATATTTTTTCCTGCTGATCATCAAACCGAGAGTTGTCTAACCATGATGTGTTCCAATATTTCCAGGCTCCAACTAAATGTCACTTCCCTGTAGTCCAGGGGTCAGCAACTTTAAACACTCAGAGACATTTGGACCCGTTTCCCACAGAAAAAAAAACAAAAAAAACAACAACACAGGGAGCCACAAAACCTGGTTGGGCATGGCCAACTCCATGTCACCCACCCAGTCATATGACCCCCCCTAGCCACGCCTACCCAGCTGGTCATTAGGGCAGAGAACTGGTTGTTAAGAAACACCGGGAACGACAAAACCCTTCTCTCTTTCTCTCTCTCTCCCTCTCCCTCTCCCTCTCCCTCTCCCTCTCTCTCTGTATCTCTCTATGTCTCTCTCTCCCCCTCTCAAAAATTTTAGCAAGAGGTTCTCTGCCTGGTTGCTGGGTGGGTGTGGCCACGGTGGGCGTGGCCTAGTCAGACTCCTGTACCACAGCGGGGGGGGCATTTTGCCCTCCCCGGGCTCCAGAGGCTTTCCTTGAGCCTCCAGGAGGGCGAAAACAGCCTCCCCAGGCTCCAGAGGCTCTCTGGAGGTTGGAAATGGGCCTGTTTCCAGCCTTCCCAAACTTCCGATAGGCCCGTTTTTCGCCCTCCCTGAGACTCTGTGCGCACCCTGCAAAACGGGCTGTGTGGGGACTCCTGGGAGGTGTGAGGTGGGCGGGCCAGCCAAGAGTGGGATTTTGGGGTTCTCTGAACTGAACAGAATCTTAGCTAGAGGTTCTCCCGAACCCCCAGCAGCAGTGGTGGGATTCAGCCGGTTCGCACCACTCCGGGAGAACCGGTTGTTAACTTTCTGAGCAATTTGACAAACTGGTTGTCGGAAGAAATCATTAGGGCAGAGAACCGGCTGTTAAATTACGTGAATCCCACCACTGCCCAGCAGCCCACCCGCCCACCCCCGGCCTTAAGTAGCAGAAATTGTGTGGTGTAAACAGAAATACCAATCAAATTTATCTCTAAGACAAATCCATCATTACCCGGGATAAACATGCACAAAAATTCTTTGTACTGGAGAAATATTTTGCCTCCTTCACAACTGACATTTCAGCTTCCAAGATGGAACCGTAACCTTCAAATGTGATGTAAATTAAACGGGCTTTAATTACAGAGATATTATTCAAGCAGCCTTATCCAAGAACATTGAGGAGATTGCGCGGCTCTAATAAAGTAAAGCGACATTTCCCTAGGCAGTGTAGACATTGGTCATGCTGCCTGCTAATTATGGAAATTGTAGTCCCTCAATGTCTAGAGAATACCTGATTAAGAAATGCATCCAAAGAGAAGACAAATGCTGGGATATTTTTTTTTCCCTCTTCTTTGTTTTGCCTTTTTAAACAGATATACATTAACCAGATCTCCAAACTCGACATTAAACTATGAATGTTATTTCTGTTTTCCTTTTAGGTTTCCTTACTGCTTTTTTATTGTTTTAATTGTTTTTAACCTGTAAAAATGAAGTGTTTTAATACTGTGTGTGACCAACCATACGCTAAATAAATAAATAAATAAATAAATAAATAAATAAATAAATAACCAGATCAGCGATGGGTTTCAATTTTTTTTTACTACCGGTTCTGTCGGTGTGGCTTGGTGGGTGTGGTAGGGGAAGGATACTGTAAAATCTCCATTCCCATCCCACTCCAGGGGAAGGTTACTGTAAAATCCCCATTCCCTTCCCACTCCAGGGGAAGGTTACTGCAAAATCCCCATTTCCTCCCGATCAGCTGGGACTTGGGAGGCAGAGAATAGATGGGGGCGGGGCCAGTCAGAATTTTATTACCGGTTCTCTGAACTACTCAAAATTTCCACTACCGGTTCTCCAGAACTGGTCAGAACCTGCTGAAACCCACCTCTGAACCCAGATCCTGTTGCTCTATTTCCACCTGATATGCAGGTAGTCCTCGACTTACAACTATTCATTTAGTGACCATTTAAAAGTTACAACGGTGCTGGAAAAAAATGGATTTCACCACTGGTATAAACCTTTCCATTCCCCACCATTCAATCAGAGCTGAAGAAGCTTCTTGGATGAGAAGCGAAACGTCTTCAAAGAAAAACCAGAAAGTCCAGTTGCTCTTGAAAAAAAAAACACCTTTGGGACAACAACATTTGGAATATTGCATCCAGTTCTGGTCGTCATGATATTAAAAAAAAGACGTTGAGACTCTGGAAAGAGTGCAGAGAACAACCACAACGATGATTAGCGGTTGTCTGGAATCTAAAACATATGAATGATTGCTGAAATTGGGTATGTCTAATGAAGCTTGTCAATCGAAAGGTCAGCAGTTCAGCGGTTCGAATCCCTAGTGCCGCGTAACGGTGTGAGCTCCTGTTACTTGTCCCAGCTTCTGCCAACCTAGCAGTTCGAAAGCACGTAAAAAATGCAAGTAGAAAAATAGGGACCACCTTTGGTGGGAAGGTAACAGCGTTCTGTGAGCCTTTGGCATTGAGTCATGCCGTCCACATGACCACAGAGACGTCTTTGGACAGCGCTGGCTCTTCGGCTTAGAAACGGAAATGAGCATCGCCCCCTAGAGTCAGGAACAACTAGTGCATATGTGCTGGGGGAATCTTTACCTTTAGTTTAATGAAAAGAAGGGGTGACATGATAGCAGTGTTCCAATATCTCAGGGGCTGCCACAAAGAAGAGGGAGTCAAACTATTCTCCAAAGCACCTGAGGGCAGGACAAGAAGCAACGGGTGGAAACTAATCAAGGAGAGAAGCAACTTAGAACTAAGGAGAAATTTCCTGACAGTTAGAACAATTAACCAGTGGAACAACCTGCCTCCAGAAGTTGTGAATGCTCCAACACTGGAAGTTTTTAAGATGATGTTGAATAACCATTTGTCTGAAATGGCATAGGGTAGGGTTTCCTGGCTGAGCAGGGAGTTGGACTAGAAGACCTCTAAGGTCCCTTCCCACTCTGTTATTCTGTTCATGGGAGCGATTTTTACCAGTGACACGAATAGTGAATATCGAAGGTGTCCTATTTAGAGAGTGAGCTATTAGGAAGTAGCAGCTGGCTTAATGCTGGGATTAGGTTGTTAATTATCTTTTAGACCTGGTACTTTTAGAGTGCGGTTTTTGGTTCTTCGGAGCTGCACAAAAACCCCTAACACTTTCAAACAGAAGGAATCGAGGATCGGAACGAATCCAGCGAGATCCAACTTTTACCACAGATAACCCGCTCGAGCACTCCATGCAGAAAAATAGGCCTCGGAACAGCCGAAACGCAGGGCAGCTAAGGGCACCGAGAGCTGTCGCTCACCAGGACCTCACGTCACATATGCCATATGCCACATGGTTGTGGATAATCTGCAACTCTGGCTGCTCACATCATTTGGAAGAGGAACAGAAGGAATGAAAAACACCTCTGTGCACTCGTGAGCAGTTAAGTGGCAAAGTCAGGACTGCTTTGGTCAGATGGCACTTCGTCTGTTGTTGTTTTTTTCTCGCACCTGCGCGCTGCAACTGGGTAGCTCTTTCCTCGCTATTTAGATTGCCCTTTCAGCCTCCACTCGATTTAGAATAAGGACTGAAGTCTTCCTGCTTGTCTGTGTTGTTGTAGCAACGGCATGAGATGGACAAAATTCAGATACCGGTAATATCAGGGATGGACTTCAAAATTTTTAGAAAGGGGTTCTCTGCCTGGTTGCTGGGTGGGTGTGGCCATGGTGGGCGTGGCCTAGTCGGCCACCTGCACCACAGAGGGGGGCGTTTTTGCCCTCCCCGGGCTCCAGAGGTTTTCTTTGAGCCTCCGGGAGGGCGTAAACGGCCTCCCCAGGCTCCAGAGGCCCTCTGGAGGCCTGTTTCTGGTCTTCCCAAACTTCTAGTAGGCCCGGTTTTTGCCCTCCCCGAGCCTCCACACGCCCCCTGCACGTACCTGCATCCAAAACGGGCTGCGTGGGGACCCCTGGGAGAGGTGGGCGGGGCCAGCCAGGAGTGGAATTTGAGGGTTCTCTGAACTGCACAGAATCTTAGCTAGAGGCTCTCCTAAATCCCTGTGAACCCCTGGCAGCCCCCCCCCCAGGTAGTATCACGTACACCACAAAAGAAAAAAAGGACACCGTAATTTTGTTCTTCGGTAAACAGCAACAGATGTCCTCCTAGAACTAAATCTCTCATTAATGCACATCCTATATGCATCACGTTGTTTCAAATAACCATCCCAGGTATTTGCTCTTATCTGTTCCGTCACACCTGCAGATGGTTGGGCATAACGTCACACGAGGATCAAATCTGTTGGATGTTCATTTTGGATTCGACTGGCTGTACAAATTCCAATCCACGAAGCAAAAGGACAGAAGTGTCCTTTTGTTGCCATAAGAAAATTAGCTCCCCTTGCATTCTAAAACAGTTGCCTGATTAAAAAATTAAGGCCATTCACCGGATAAAGTGTTCAGATCGCTGTACAGGTGATCCTTGACTTACAACAGTTCATTTAGTGACCATTCATTTCATTTTCATTTTCATTTTATTAGATTTGTATACCGCCCTACGCCCGAAGGACTCAGGGCGGTGAACAGGCACGAAATAAAACACATAAATACAAAAGTTAAGACATGATTAAAACCCAATTAAATAATTTTTGCCCGAGACAATTTAAAACTCCCAATAATTTAAAACGAATTAAAATTTGAGTTTAAAAATTTAAAAGAAGGGGAAAAAATTAGGCCAGGCCGGCCTGCTGGAATAGGAGTGTCTTCAAAGCACGGCAGAAAGTGCGCGGATCCGGGATCCTCCGTATCTCCGGGGGGAGCTCGTTCCAGATAGTAGGTGCCCCCACAGAGAAGGCCCTCCCCCTAGGGGCCGCCAGTCGACATTGTTTGTCAAAGTCACAACAGCACTGAATAAAGAGACTTATGATTATTTTTCAACCTATATACCCTGTGCTTATTATGTCGTGAGAATGG
The DNA here is from genome assembly GCF_029215685.1 of Pituophis catenifer annectens. Classification (NCBI taxonomy): domain Eukaryota; kingdom Metazoa; phylum Chordata; class Lepidosauria; order Squamata; family Colubridae; genus Pituophis; species Pituophis catenifer. The sequence continues at coordinate 5,891,148 of NW_027256887.1, forward strand.
CTGATGGTCGGATTCCGAAAGATCTCCTGTCTGGAGAATTAGTGCAGGGAAAGCGCCTCAGAGGGAGACCACAGCTGCGATATAAGGATATCTGCAAGAGGAACCTAAAGGCCCTGCGAATGGACATTAACAACTGGGAAACCTCGACCTCCAATCGTTCAACTTGGAGGCTAAAGACGCAGCATGGCCTTCTCCAATTCGAAGAGACACTTGTTCAGCAGGCCGAGGCAAAGAGGCCGTCCCGGAACCAGCGAAATCTGAGGGCTGGGCAGGGACAGAATCAGGGGTGGGTTCTAAATTTTTTACTACCGGTTCTGTGCGCGTGGCTTATTTTGTGGGTGTGGCTTGGAGGTCATGTGACTAGGTGGGCGTGGCTAGCTGGTCAGAGTCATTTCTGGAAGGTCCTCGCACTTACGACCAGTCCTCGCACTTCCGACCCGACTCATTTGTTTGCTTTTAACACTGATCAGCTGTAGGGCGGCCCTTTGAAGCCCTGCGGCAAGAGTTTAAACAGTTTTTTCCCCTCTAGTCATCAGCTGGGACTCAGGAGGCAGCAATAGATTGGGGGTGGGACCAAATAAAAGGTAAGAGTAACGTGGAGGGGTGGGGGGCGGGGGGGAAACCGGTTCGGTGATGTCATATCGTCACTGCTACCGGCTCGGCCGAACCGGACCGAACCGGGAGGAACCCACCACTGCACAGAATGTATCTGCCCTCAGTGTGGAAGGGATGGCCACTCTCGAATTGGCCTTTTTAGTCACACCAGATGTTGTTTTAGGACCTCTTTCCAGAGCACGATACCATAGTCTCTTGAGACTGAAGGATGCCAATGATGAATGATATTTTAAAGGTACTTTAAAAAAAAAGAATTGGTTATTTTCTTGTGGCACATGTTGTATAAAGCTCTGAATGTTTAGACAACAAAGCAATCAATTCATTTTAAATGATTCTTTCATTCTGGCCTGCAACTGTTGTTTCCGTGCATAAACGCAGCCTCATTTGGCTGCACACATAATGTGTTACAAACCAAATAAACTGGCTTTAGGGTTGGGTGCGTAACAACTTGACACTGTCATTATTGTACAGATGGATTTGCTGCCATGCTGGTTATATCCGAACAACAATCATTCATTCATTTATTCAAGGAATAAATTATTTAGCCTGCGGAAAGCGAGCGAGCGTGATGTTTCTCATGGTCAGGATGTTAGCTTAAGGTCGTTTAAAAATAGCAACGCAGCTGCTTAGTTTCATGCTACCAGACTACCACTGAAATCATGTCCACGTGAAGGTACACGGCTAGAGTAACTATCAGAATTCAGATGATTTCTGATTAACAATCTCTGCTCAGTGGTGGGATTCTACCGGTTCTCCCCAGTTTGGGCAAACTGGTAGCGACGGCAGGAGGCTCCGCCCACCTGCCCAGACGTCATCACGGACGCTTCTGTGCATGCGCAGAGATGGCGCGCGCTCTCCCATTGGCAAACCCATTCCTCAGGGGTCAGGGGTCTACAACCTTAAACACTCAAAGATCCATTTGGACCTGTTTCCCACAGGAAAAAAAACCATCGGGAGCCACAAAACCTGGATGGGCATGGCCAACTCCACATCACCCACCCAGTCACATGACTCCCTAGCCCTGCCTACCCAGCCGGTTATTAGGGCAGCAAACTGGTTGCTAAAAAACACCGGGAACCACAAAACCCCTTTCTCTATTTCTCTCTCGCTCTGTATCTCTCTCTCTCCCTCTCTCCCCCTCTCTCTGTATCTCTCTCTCCCCCCCTCTGTGTATCTCTCTCTCTCCCCCTCTCTCTGTATCTCTCCCCCCCTCTCCCTCTCTCTCTCCCCCTCTCTGTATCTCTCTCCCCCCTCCCTCTCTCTCTCCCCCTCTCTGTATCTCTCTCTCCCCCCTCTCCCTCTCTCTCCCCCTCTCTGTATCTCTCTCTCTCCCCCTCTCCCTCTCTCTCTCCCCCTCTCTGTATCTCTCTCTCTCCCCCTCTCCCTCTCTCTCTCCCCCCTCTCTGTATCTCTCTCTCCTCCCTCTCCCTCTCTCTCTCCCCCCTCTCTGTATCTCTCTCCCCCTCTCCCTCTCTCTCTCCCCCCTCTCTGTATCTCTCTCTCCCCCCTCTCCCTCTCTCTCTCCCCCTCTCTGTATCTCTCTCTCTCCCCCTCTCCCTCTCTCTCTCCCCCTCTCTGTATCTCTCTCTCCTCCCTCTCCCTCTCTCTCTCCCCCCTCTCTGTATCTCTCTCCCCCTCTCCCTCTCTCTCTCCCCCTCTCTGTATCTCTATCTCTCCCCCTCTCCCTCTCTCTCTCCCCCCTCTCTGTATCTCTCTCTCCTCCCTCTCCCTCTCTCTCTCCCCCCTCTCTGTATCTCTCTCCCCCTCTCCCTCTCTCTCTCCCCCCTCTGTATCTCTCTCTCCCCCCTCTCCCTCTCTCTCTCCCCCTCTCTGTATCTCTTTCTCTCCCCCTCTCCCTCTCTCTCTCCCCCTCTCTGTATCTCTCTCTCTCCCCCTCTCCCTCTCTCTCTCCCCCCTCTCTGTATCTCTCTCTCCTCCCTCTCCCTCTCTCTCTCCCCCCTCTCTGTATCTCTCTCCCCCTCTCCCTCTCTCCCCCCTCTCTGTATCTCTCTCTCCCCCCTCTCCCTCTCTCTCTCCCCCTCTCTGTATCTCTCTCTCTCCCCCTCTCCCTCTCTCTCTCCCCCTCTCTGTATCTCTCTCTCTCCCCCTCTCCCTCTCTCTCTCCCCCCTCTCTGTATCTCTCTCTCCTCCCTCTCCCTCTCTCTCTCCCCCCTCTCTGTATCTCTCTCCCCCTCTCCCTCTCTCTCTCCCCCCTCTCTGTATCTCTCTCTCCCCCCTCTCCCTCTCTCTCTCCCCCCTCTCTGTATCTCTCTCTCCCCCCTCTCCCTCTCTCTCTCCCTCTCTCTGTATCTCTCTCTCCCCCCTCTCCCTCTCTCTCTCCCCCTCTCCCTCTCTCTCTCCCCCTCTCTGTATCTCTCTCTCTCCCCCTCTCCCTCTCTCTCTCCCCCCTCTCTGTATCTCTCTCTCCTCCCTCTCCCTCTCTCTCTCCCCCCTCTCTGTATCTCTCTCCCCCTCTCCCTCTCTCTCTCCCCCCTCTCTGTATCTCTCTCTCCCCCCTCTCCCTCTCTCTCTCCCCCCTCTCTGTATCTCTCTCTCCCCCCTCTCCCTCTCTCTCTCCCCCCTCTCTCTGTATCTCTCTCTCCCCCCTCTCCCTCTCTCTCCCCCCTCTCTGTATCTCTCTCTCCCCCTCTCCCTCTCTCTCTCCCCCCCTCTCTCTGTATCTCTCTCCCCCCTCTCCCTCTCTCTCCCCCCTCTCTGTATCTCTCTCTCCCCCTCTCCCTCTCTCTCTCCCCCCCTCTCTGTATCTCTCTCTCCCCCTCTCCCTCTCTCTCTCCCCATCTCTCTGTATCTCCTTCTCTCCCTCTCTCTCTCCCCCCTCTCTGTATCTCTCTCTCTCCCCCTCTCCCTCTCTCTCTCCCCCCCTCTTTGTATCTCTCTCTCTCCCCCTCTCCATCTCTCTCTCCCCCCCTCTCTGTATCTCTTGGATTTTCAAGGCCAGGCGAGGAGTGACTGGGAGGGAAGGGCGAGGAGTGGGTCTAGCCAGTGATGAGATAGGAAGCCGCAGCAGAGAACTCAAAGAGCCGCATACAGCTCTGGAGCCGCAGGTTGCTGACATCGGCTCTAGGTAGTATAAGGGAGGTCTGACCCTTCATCCATATCTTCCTTCAATGTTTTACCTAGGCACCGGAAATTAAGAATATTTTACAAAGATAGAATAAAGGCACAGAGAGTTACAGTGGTTTAATTGGTGTAAACTTCTTGCCTTGTGCCTTGAATTTCCTCGGTTCCCAATCTCTTACTCCTTTTCTGCATTATGCATAACGTGGTTTATCCCAAAAGGAAGGGAGGTGATGGATATGTTTGCAATCTTTCTTTCTGTCCCAAGAGAGCAATCAGGGTTGTCCCTTAGATGCCTTTGTCGATATCCTGATGGAGATTAAACACCCTATAATTTCACAAACAAAGACTTGGCCAAAGTCCTATGCGGGAAGAATTTTCACTCGTATTTAGCTGGATAGGCCGACATGAAATCCCTGGAATCGACTTCCGAGGAAGGGAGAAAGACCATCAGTTTCAAGTTCTATTGTCTTCAAAGATTTATATTTATTTTCATGCCACTTCTGTGCACTCCATCCTGTATAATCAATTTGTCTTGTAGGGTCATTCTTTCATATGTCATACTGAGAAATAACTATAACCTGGCCTGGCCTAAATCTTCTCCCCTTTTAAATATAAATTTTAAATATAAATTTTAATCTATTTTAAATTATGGGGTATTTTAAATTCAGCCAAATTATTTAATTCGTTTTTAATCTATTTTAAATTTTGGTACTTATGTGTTTTATTTTGTGGCTGTTCACCGCCCTGAGTCCTTCAGGAGAAGGGTGGTATAGAAATTTAATAAAATAAAATAAATAAATAAAATAATAACTTTTGTATACTGTATGGAGATTCTCAGTCATCCAGGTCATGGCTGTCCCAAAGGTGCTTTTTTCAAGAGGCAACTGGACTTTCTGGTTTTTTTTTTCTTTGAAGACGTTTCGCTTTTCATCCAAGGAGCTTCTTCAGCTCTTTCCATTCCTCACCATCTAGTCAGAGCCGAAGAAGCTTCTTAGATGAGCAGCGAAATGTCTTCAAAGAAAAACCAGAAAGTCCAGTTGCCTTTTGAAAAAAAAAAAACACCTTTGCTATAACGTTTGTGATTTTCTTTGTGGCTCAATGGCTAAGACGCTGAGCTTGTCGATCGAAAGGTCAGCAGTTCAGTGGTTTGAATCCCTAGTGCCGCATAATGGGGTGAGCTCCCGTTACTTGTCCCAGCTTCTGCCAAACTAGCAGTTTGAAAGCATGTAAAAAATGTAAATAGAAAAATTGTTGTGGCCCGTCAGCGGCCTGTGCGGATTGTAGCTGATTCTGACAGCGAGGAGGCTGGTGTGGTGCTGCGCCAGCAGCCTGTGCAGCTGGCACCTGAGTCAGACAATGAGGAGGCTGGAGAAGATGTGGTGCCAGAGGCAGGGATTCAGCCAGGGCCTTCAGAACCTCCAGAAGCTCCCATAAGTGAAGAGGAAGAAAAGGAGGAGCCTCTTCTCAATGCACAGGCGTGCAAAGCTGCCAAAAGGCAGGAGTGGCTCCTCAGGAGGAGGTCTCCTCGAGAGTAAGGCTTGGGGCTAATTGGCTACTCCCTTAGCCTATTTAAGGAGGAATTGCCGACTGAAGCAATTTGTAGGGAACAACTTTAGTTCACTCTCCTTCGCGTCTGGATTCTCTGCAAATTGCTTCTGGCCTTTCTGCCAACCTTAGTAAGATTGTGATTACTTTATCTTTGGTTTCTTGTAGGCTGTTAAGGAAGTTTACTAACAGCCTTTGTTTTGAAAAAGACTGAGTTATTTTAGTAAATTAAGTTTTGTACAAACTTTGTGTGTGCCGTGTTCTTTGGGATCTGTAGCTGGGGCAGAACAAAAATAGGGACCACCTTTGGTGGGAAGGGAACAGCGTTCCATGCGCCTTTGGCATTTAGTCATGCCTGTCACATGACCACGGAGACATCTTCGGACAGTGCTGGCTCTTCAGCTTTGAAATGGAGATAAGCACCACCCCCTAGAGTCGGGAACGACTAGCACACATGTGTGAGGGGAACCTTTACCTTTTATATGTTCAATGATTCATTATCTTTTGTCTTTGTTTTAAATAAATATAGATGCTTTTTTTAAAAAAATAAAAAGTTGTAAAATGCTATAATTAAAAACAATTTCAAGTTCTACTATTTCTGTGGCATTTTTCAGCTAAGCACCTATAACAAATTTTAATAATAAAAAGAAGAAGCTGAAGAAACAGTGGACTAACTGTAGTTAGCTGCTGCAAGAAAAAAAAATATGTCAAAAAACCCTAAGCCCCTCTCCACCAGCAATCAGCACCCAGATGAGCATAGATTAACTCCAAAATTAACATCAGTTAATACCCCAATCAAGAAATTGCCAAAGAGCCAACAGTAAATACCCCAACCAGATAATCTCTAAGACCACCCCCACCAACACTGATAGGGCAAGCCACTGGAATGGAAACTGAATGGAAAGAGCCTTGGTGGCGCATCAGACTAAAAGCACTGTTAAGTAACACCAGCTGCCTGCAATTACTGCGAGTTCAATTCTCACCAGGCTCAAGGTCGACTCAGCCTTCCATCCTTCCGAGGTAGGTAAAATGAGGACCCAGTTTGTGGGGGCAATAAGCTGACTTTGTATAAAAAAGAACACTGCTTGGGGGGGGGCGAAAGCCCTACTAAGCAGGTATATACAAAAGTATGAAGGCTATTGCTTAACGCATTGTAAGCCGCCCTGAGTCTCCGGAAAAGGGCGGCATATAAATCGAACCAATAAATAAATAAATAAACAGCAAACTCCACTCTTTACAATTGCTGATGATGTTACGTCTGCAAGAAAACTGCAAGTTCAAATCAATAAAATCAATAAAATGTTTTTTTTAAAAAAAAAAACAAAAAATGCGGCGAGAAATATCACAAAATGGGGCAAAATAGGAGCCTGGATAGCTCAACAGACTAAAAAGCCTGTTATTAACATTCAGCTGTCTGCAATTATTGCAAGTTCGAATCTCCCCAGGCTCAAGGTTGACTCAGCCTTCCATCCTTTCTAAGGTAGGTAAATTGAGGACCCAGTTTGTGGGGGCAATAAGCTGACTTTGTATAAATATACAAAAGGATGAAGGCTATTGCTTAACGCATTGTAAGCCACCCTGAGTCTCCGGAGAAGGGCGGCATATAAATTAAAGCAAAAAAACAAAAAAAACAACAACAACCAAGCTCAGAGAGCACCAAGGACTCCTCAAATATATATATTATAACCATAATAGTTTTGGACTATTCAAAATCCATTGAGTCTTCGGAGAAAGGCGGCATACAAGTTGAACAAATAAATAAATAAATCTATGAGATTGTGAAAGTTTGGTAAGTTCTCTTTTTAAGGTACTGTGTTTCCCCGAAAATAAGACATCCTCTAATAATGAGCTCAATTGGGCTTTTGAGCGCATGCGCTAAAATAAGCCCTCTCCAAAAATAAGCCCTCCCCAAAATATTTAAACGCATGCACAGCCGGTCCCCGCCATTTCCTCTGGTTAGGGTTAGGGGGACAAAGCTGGAAATCAGGTAAGAGGGCAAGAGGAGCCCCGTCTTGCTCCATGCGCCCCAAAATAATAAGACCTCCCCAAAAATAAGGCCAAGCACTTATTTCGGGGTTCAAAAAAATAGAAGACAGTGTCTTATTTTCGGGGAAACACAGTACTTCTCAATCTTTTCTGAAGAAATATCTTTCATACAAATTGGGATAATATATTTTTTAAAATGCCTGTATACTTGCATTATTCACTAATACGTTATCTCCTTAAGTTTTCAGTATATTTTGTCTTTGCTTTCTCCTTCCTCGATTTATATACCAGTCATTTCCACTTTTATTTAAATTCTTAAATTCTCAAAATTCTTCCTTTTCACATATTTCAATTTAGTCTCTTATTTACCTCTCAGTTAACAGATGACTGTTCCTGTTAACGTTTAATCTGATATATTAAAGTAAGAGAAGGAAAATCTAAGGCTTAAAAACTTACATAAAGATGCATGGAATTGCGCATGCTTCCTCACCATCAGACCTCAATCTAATAAAGGAAATAATTGAGACCATTGTACCAATAATTAACATTGTACCAATAATTAAGTATAACAGCAAGGAAGTAGCACAGGTTATTGTTAGCAATTTCACACATTTTTTTTTCTAATCCTTTATACACACCTTACCTAGAGTGAACACACTGATTATTTGCTCAGGAAATGGAACGCATAAATGGCTTAGATAAAGTAAGCAACGTGAAATCTTATGTAAACGCAGACCCATAAAGCATATGTAACTTTCTGGGTCTATTAAGTAATTATTTGGGAGATCAGAAGTATCTCATGTGCTAACTCAGAGGTGTCAAACTCGATTTCATTGAGGGCTGCATCAGGGTTGTGTTTGACGCCGGAGAGCGGTCTTCGCGGTCAGTACTGACCTTTGCCCCCCAAACCTTCCCTTTCCGATCCCCAATTCTCTGCTTCTCATTGGCTATCTTCCAAGTCACTTTCCTGATTTCTTCTTCGTCAGGTCACAGGAATGTCTCCCCCCTCCCCATCTCCGAGGAGACCGAATCTTCAAAGGGATTTAGCAGGCAAAAGTTCAGGCTTCTCCTCCCTTTTCTATGTCAGTTCTGAGACACTGACAGGGAGTGGACATGGCCAGAGTGGGTGTGGCCAGCTCGACGTCACTCGTGTCGGAGGTGCCTGTGGTGCCTGAGCACTTTGTCAGTGAAAACGGATTCCCAAGCTCCATTTCCGGCCTCCTGCAACCCTCTGCCAGCGAAAACGAAGCTCAGGAGGGGGCGCCTGCGGCCCACCCAAACTCCATTTTCACTGGCATAAGCACCGTGGGCCAGTCCTTCATTGTGGTCATAAGTCAAGGACTGCCTGTAGAATGGGGCTCCCCTTGAGGAGCACTCGGAGGCTCCAACTGGCGCAGAGTGCGGCCGTGCGGGTGGTGATGGGAGCGACGTGGCGCTCCTATGTAACGCCTCTCCTGCGCGAGCTGCACTGGCTCCCGGTGGTCTTCCGAGTGCGCTTCAAGGTTTTGGTTATCACCTTCAGAGCGCTCCATGGCTTAGGACCTGGCTATTTGCGGGACTGCCTGCTACCACCAATAGCCTCCCACCGACCAGTACGCTCCCATAGAGAGGGGCTCCTCCGGGTGCCGTCGGCCAAACAATGTCGACTGGCGGCCCCCAGGGGGAGAGCCTTCTCTGTGGGGGCACCTACTATCTGGAACGAGCTCCCCCCCGAGATACGGAGGATTCCGGATCTGCGTACCTTCCGTCGCGCGCTTAAGACGTTCCTATTCCATCAAGCTGGCCTGACCTAAACTTTTCCTCTTTTTAAATGGGAATTTTAAATTTGGTTTTAAATTATTGGGGTTTTAAAACGGTTCAGCCAAATTTATTTAATTTGTTTTATCTCCATTTTAAATTTTGTATTTATATGTTTTATTTTATGGCTGTTCACCGCCCTGAGTCCTTCGGGAGTAGGGCGGTATACAAATTTAATAAAATGAAAAAAAATGGAAAAAAAAAAGCATCAAAAGCACTGATCGTTGAAATACATTTCTAGATGTGCATTTATTAGCTTTTTAATTATTTTGGGCAAGAACCTCATCTTGTTCTTTATCTACCGACAACAAACACAATTTTGTTGGATAACACTCTCTAGCCAACAGTTACCTCGTGTTTGCTTTGTGGTTTCACGATGGACTCTCTTTCCGCCACTAAGAAAATTAGATGAGTGTTGAATATGTGCTTCAGAACCGTATATACCCAATTAGAGAACGGTTGCAATGCTTCGCTGAAATTTTGACTCATCTCCAGTCACCACTTACAGACTGGAAATTTCTGAGGCAATTTTAGGAAGATGCATTAAAAGGCCGACAAGCTGTAATTAGCTTTTATGGGTTGAGGGAGGGGAAAAAAAATCAACAGTTAAAATGACAGGCTCATATTTTGCTAAGAAACAGAACGTAGAATTTACCTCGCTGGGATTTATTCTAATCATCTTGAAGTACAATTACAAAAAAAAAAATAAGTTCTGTTAGAAATTTTCCTTGAGAAATATTCATTGCTTTAATTTTATTTGGGAGTGTAATATCCAAAGATTTAATCCCTTCATTTCTACACAAGAATTCCTAACGGAGCCCTAAGAAATACTGTTCTGAATTCTGGTACAAGACTGATTTTTAATTTGCTAAACGAAAACTATTCATCTATAAATCAGTATGTCAACTATCAGTATGTCAAAAAAAGAATTCCAGCATTGCTCACAATATAACTTTCCTAACGATATATTTAAGGATCAGGGGTGGGTTCTAAATTTTTTTACTGCAGGTTCTGTGGGCGTGGCTTATTTTGTGGGCGTGGCTTGATGGTCATGTGACAATTCTTTAGGATTTAGCAGAGGTACTGGTCTACCAGGCTTTTAACTGCTTGCAGAGCTGTACCGGTCTACCCATTTATTTTTGCAGGCACTGGGGGCAGAACCAGTTCGGTGATGTCATATCGTCACTGCTACCGGTTCGGCAGAACCACCCCGAACCGGGAGGAACCCACCACTGGAATGGATGGTGTGTGTGGGTGGGGGGGGAGGCAAATTTAGGAATATAATGGCATAGCCGAATAAAGTATATTTAAAGTGAAGTATATTATTACAGATAGTCCTCAACATACGGCCACAATTGAGCCCAAAATTTATGTTGTTAATTGAGAAATTTCTCAAGTGAGTTTTGCCCCATTTTTACAACTTTCTTGCCACATTTGTTAAGTGAATCACTGAAGTTGTTAAAATTAGCAACATGGTTGTTAAGTGAATCTGGGTTCCCCATTGACTTTGCTTGTCAGAAGAGCGCAACTGACATAAATGGGAGTCAGCTGTCCAGCATCCAAATGTAAATCATGTGATCATGGGGGGTTCTGCAACCGTCGTAAGTATGAAAAATGGCCATAAGTCACTTTTTTCAGTGCCGTCGTAACTTTGAATGGTCACTAAACGAATTGTTGTAAGTCGAGGACTACCTGTATTGTCGAGGACATAATAGAGACCTAGTTTAGTCTAATAGTTAAGGCACTAGGCTAGAAAACATAAGATTGTGAGTTCAAGTCCTGCCTCAGCCATGAAAGACGGCTACCTTGGGCCAATCACCAGGAGACGGTGAGTTCTAGTCCCACCTTAGCCATGAAATCCAATTGGCTGACTTTGGGCAAGTCATTCCCCCTCAGTCCAATCCATTTTACAGGGCTGTTGCTATAGGGAAAATAGGAGGAGGAAGGGGTGTTGGTGGATATGTTCACCACCTTGATTTATTTCTAAAAAGAATAAAGGTGGGATACAAATAAATAAGGGGACGCGATGGCTCAGTGGCTAAGACTCTGAGCTTGAAGATCAGAAGGTTGGCAATTCAGCGGTTCGAATCCCTAGCGCCGCATAACGGGGTGAGCTCCCGTTACTTGTCCCAGCTTCTGCCAACCTAGCAGTTCGAAAGCACGTAAAAAATGCAAGTAGAAAAAATAGGGACCACCTTTGGTGGGAAGGGAACAGCGTTCCGTGCGCCTTTGGCATTGAGTCATGCCGGCCACATGAACACGGAGACGTCTTCGGACAGCGCTGGCTCTTCGGCTTAGAAACGGAGATGAGCACTGCCCCCTAGAGTCAGGAACGACTAGCGCATATGTGCTGGGGAAACTGTACCTTTACCTTACAAATAAATAAACATGTAAAATGATCTGTATTTTGGACTTTGTATTACGCAAGACGTCTTGTTAATCATCTTTTTTCAAGCTTTCTGGTACGCTGTACCGTAACTGCTTCAAACGTTACATTAATAAATTAACTTCAGAGACGATGAAAACAATGTAAAAAAATCTGATTGAATCTGGCGTCCTGGTTGACATGAATTCCATCTATCTTTAGCCAGGTTTTTGAGACGGCTCCAATCTAGGCAGATGCAAATTTAATTTTTACCCATGGGTAAAATTTTAGAGTAAAACAACATATGACTTTCAGCTTTTCAATGATGTAGCTCAGGGGTCTGCAACCTTCAACACTCAAAGAGCCATTTGGACCCGTTTCCCACAGAAAAGAAAACACCGGGAGCCACAAAACCCTTCCCGTGCCTGACTATTTCTTGAGCGGCCACAAAACTAGCATATGTAGTTGAATTAAATGTTCTGTTTTCTTCTGAAACTTTTCTTTTCTTGGATTTATCCATGGTTGGTCTACTGGGGGTTGAAAAGCTGAATAAATCATGTGCCGGCAGGTGTCGCACATTGGCGGTTGTGACATATATTTTGAGTGACAGGGAGCCGCAGCAGAGGGGTGAAAGAGCCACATGCAGCTCCAGAGCCACAGGTTGCAGACCTCTGGTGTATCTTAAGTGACAAAAAGGGGTAACAGATTTATATAGTATTGTTTGGGGGCTACAAAAAAATACACTCTGGGAATTGTTAAGTTAGTAACAGCCATGTTACTAACTTAACAACTGCAGCAATTTGCACACTTCAGGATTTCAAGTGTTGATAATATGCCATGGCAAAATATTTTGCGACCCTGAATGGAAGCAGCTCATTCTTGCCAAGATCAAAATAAATATAACGAACAATAAATGGGGATGAGAAGAAATACAACTAACAAGAATTGAACGATCCACATGTACCTCCTTTCAGTTACAGTAACTGGCTGCAAAATCATAAAATGACAATGTCTACAGCATATAAGGAGAATTTGTATAAGATGTTTTACAGGTGGCACCTACCCCCGACGAGAATAGCCAGAATGTTCAAGAATAAATCGGAGAAATGTTGGAAGTGTCATCAGACTCCAGGATCATATTACCATATGTGCTGGACATGCATAGAAACTAAAAGATACTGGACTAAAATCCACACATGGTTGGAAAAAATGACAAAGAAACACATTGATTTTAAACCACAGATATTTTTATTAGGGATTTTACCAGAAATATATAACAAAGAACTGAGATATTTAATTGTGAATGTATTAACAGCGGCTAGAATTGTATTTGCTAAAAATTGGAAAAGTGAGAAGATACTTACTGAGGAGGAAGTTATTAAAAAAATTATGGAGTGTGCTGAAATGAGTAAATTGACATTTGAAATTAGAGAACAGGAAGATAAACAATATTATTTGATTTGGGATTTGTTTTATCAATGGCTAGATAACAAAGTATGGAGATGAAAGATGAAATTATTGTAATAGTAAAATATATGAAATGTTGTTTTTTGTAAGACAATGGTTAAATGAGTATAATATATAAAACTGTTAAGTAAGAGAAATTAAATAACTGGTATTTTGGGATAAGGGATTGAGCACAAAAAAAAAAGTTAACTGATCAGCACACTGTTTGCAATTGTATTTGAATGATGGTGATTTTATGTTTGGTTTTTGTTTTAAATAAAAAAAATTTTTTTTCAAAATAAATGGGGATGAGAAGGAAAACAACCAACAAAAATTGAATGATCCACATGTACCTCCTTTCTGTTACAGTACATTTTTAAAATATACTCTCTCTCTTAATTTAATTCTCCGGAAACAGCTATATATTTTGTTAGGGCAGGAAAGATGACAAAGAAGCAACCTTTGAGGTTAAGAAGGAATTATAGCATGGCATCTGAACAATGATTAACAATCGTGCCATCAGACAGGCCAACAGCCCAGGTTCCTTTCCGTCTTCATAGTGTTGCGTTTCTCAACTTCAACAACTTTCAAATAGGTGAACTTCAACTCCCAGAATTCCCTAGCTAGCACGCCGAAGTCCAGATACAGGTAGCCCCCGACTTACGACCACAATTGAGCCCAAAATTTCTGTGGCTAAGCGAGACAGTTGTTAAGTGAGATTGGCCATATTTAACAACCTTTCTCGCCAGACGTCAGGGTTCCAATGGATGCCCTAATTAAATCATTAAATCATTAAATCTACAGCCATACTACCCTGAACACGCCCGATTCTGTCTGATCTCGGAAGCTAAGCAGGGTCAGGCCTGGTTAGTACTTGGAAGGGAGCCTATGCCACCCACTTGACCAAACCAGGACCAAACTATTTAAGGGCAAATAGTTTACACTGCCAATGACAACAATTGACACACACAATTTCTATTGAATTGGTATTTAAGTGAAACCCTGCAATGGTTAGGTTAGTTACAGGGTTGTTAAGTGAATCGGACTTCCCCGCTTGTCAGAAAATTGCCAAAGAAGATCACATGACTTTGGGACACTGCAACTGTCATAAGTCCCGGACAGTTACCAAGCATCTGAATTTTTTTCCGTATGAAAAACGGTCATGAGTTACTTTTTTGAACTTCAAATGGTCATTAAACGAACAGGTTGTACGTTGAGGGCTACCTGTATCTTAACATTGCTGTGAAACACTGTCATAGAGCAGTTGTTCTGACCCAGTTCCCCAATCATGACAAACCCTCTGAAGTGAACTCAAAGATTCCTTTATTAGGAGCGCCAGCAGCCCCGGCAAAAAGTTTCTCTCTCACCGCAAGCTAACAAGTCTGTCCAGCCGGGAGATGAATAGTTGTCTGCCACATCTATTCGTCTCCGCCCCCTGCCTTTTATCTCTAGAGCTAGGATACGGCTTCGCTAGCAGCAGTTGCTCTTCCGTCCCAAGGACCGGCCCATAGATTTCCACTGCTCTCCTCTCCTCTAACTTCTGTGCATCTGTGCTTCAGGCACTGGACCCAGCTGTTCCTCCTCTTCCTCATCAGCCACCTCCAGACCTGAGGACTGTTGACTCTCCATCTGAAGGCTGACAGACAGCCCAGCCTCCGCCTCTTTCTCTCTCTGACAGCTCCATTCCTTCTTCCCCCTCGGAGCTCTCCGGTTGCCTTAATGCTGGCCCTGACTCCCATGCCTCCTCCCCCTCCTCTGATTCAGCTGCTGGGGGGGGGGGGGAGGCGGCCAACAGGCCACAACAGCAGCCTTCCATCAATGCACCATCTTCTCTGAACTAGCTAATATCACTTAGCACCCAGGATCATACAAGTTCTCCATGTGTGCTGAGCAATGGCTTCGTATTTAATTTACATTCCATTAAATTAAATTTCCCCTCTTTACAATGAGACGTAAAAGGCAGGGTGAAAATTTATACCTACATTTTTATTTTTTATTTTGCACAGATCACTCGTCTCATTAAAATATATGTTCCGTAATTGCCATGCGTTAAACAAATGTGCTACTATATTAAGCACTTAAACACCGTATAGCCCCAAAGAATATCTCGCGCGCACACCCCGTAACTGACACTGCCAACATTTTATTTCACCAGGTATTCTTTTTTCTACCTACTCTTAACGTTTCATCTAATCGGTTCAATTTAATTGTTAAAACGTAATTGCCAAAATTACTATCCCCTTTGTCGTAAATGAGAAGCTAGACTATGACACGATTCCATCAATGGCGCACCATAGTCGCTTTAAAAAGAGCTCATTTTAGGATTATTTCAGATCTGTTTCAATTTCTATTCAGCCAATTAACTAAGGAAGAATAATCGTGGACTTATAGATATATATATATCTCCATGCAAATCTATCTGCCTTTTCAATAACACACTCTCTCTTATTCTCTTCCCGAAACTAGCAAAAAACCATTATTATTTTTTTTTTGGTATGCTTAGTCTTGACAAATATGTTTCAGAAGCTACTGTGCTTTCGTGCTTAAAGATTATAGCTATTATTTCTTTCTACGAAAATAATTGAAACCAAGTCCCATTCCATATGGCAATGCACATTTCTAGATATCTTTAAGCCAGTATTTGAAGAAGCAAAAGCAGCTTACAGAGAGTAGGACAATTTCAGGATTGATCTTTTTCTCTTTTTGATGGGAAAGCAAAATTTTGCCATTTATATCGTCTCAAGACCACGACTTTTCTGATTTTCATGGCAGAAGGAGTTGATTTACGGAATTCGATTCATGGCAAATCCTGACATGAAAGATTTGTATGTGTCTCATATTTTTTCAAGGCTTCACTTTATGGAGGAAACTCAGATTTCTCATCCCTCTTGCTAAAATTTAACAACTTCATAGATGAACTATTTAAAACAGGGCTATCCAAACCTGGTGACTTTAAGACTTTGACTCCCAGAATTCCCTAGCCAACATGGCTCATGGGAATTCTGGGAGTTGAAGTCCATGTCAACTCGCAAAGCATCTCTGGCCTACTCTCAAGGGGATGGGAAACTGATGAAACTGCACAGCAGCCAAAAACAGATGCACATTCCACGCTTATCTCTCTCAAGGCTGTATCCCAGGGTTACTTACAGCAGCAAGGGGAGCGACCTCTACAACCCGTGAAATTGCTCTGTTGGCGAATGTGATTGATGACACACCCTGGGGGGAGAGGGGAAACAGGGTCATAATTGGAGCGTAAATTACGTAGGGTCAGAGCTGGCTTCACTTGGGAACGTGCCGACATGAAGCTCCTAATAAATAACTGGATTTCTTTTGAAGCTTGGCTCGAGACTCATGATTTAATTAGGGTATCCTGTCGGAACCCTGACAGTCCACAGGTTTCAAAGTTGCCAAGGTTGGACACCCCCTGATTTAAAACGTACTCACTGGATCACTGTTGTTATTTATTTTTTTAAACACACATGTATCCAATGTCATTTTTCCTACTTTTTTTCTGTTTAGTAAATTCCACTGAGATTTCTAACTTCATCATTCAAATGAGATTGAGTTAATGCTCAAACTTTCAGGATATAGCCTGGTGAGCAGTAAGTTGTTTCCCACTCCCCAATAAGTGGTGGGATTCAACCGGTGTTCGCTGAGTACACGAGGTGCATTTGAAAACAGCTCTAAAACTTACCTTCTACTACAGCCCCGGTGAATAAAACAGCTGAGGCGCAGCAATCTGCTTTGCCGTGCCTATCAGCTGGGCTTCAAACAAAGAAAATATAGATTGGTATAGTGCAGGGGCTGGAGGACGGGTCCAGCTGATTGTCGGAGCGAACCAGTTCGCTCTCAGCTGATCGTCAGGCTACTGGTTCAGCTGAACCAATCCGAACCGGCTGAATCCCACCTCTGCCCCCAGTGCAAGTTGAATTTTAATATAAACATAGAAAGTCTTGAGACGATGTTGCCAAGATAGATCTCACTCAGGTTGTATCACAAGAATACAGGGAGGCAATGTGTTCACCAGACTTTTGGTGGCGCAATACTGGAAGAAGGAAGAAATACCTACTATTGAAGAATGGACATTAAAAGTAGCCAATCTGGCGGAGATGGCTAAAATTTCTGCACATTTGAAGGATCGTTCGAATGAAAGATATGTACTGGAATGGAAAAGATGGATTGACTATATACAAAACAAATATGGGACTAAAAGGTTGCAAACAGCTTATGAATGAAATATTCAGATGATTTCCTTTTTTCTTTTTTTTTTTCTTCTATTTTGATATCTTAGTATCTATGGCGGAGTTAAAGAGTAAGGGGAAGTTAAGAATTTATAGTTAGTTTGCTTATGTTAGATTATGTTTGTTAAATACAATACCCTGTATTTTGCTCTGGGAAGTCGGGGAGGGGGGAGGGAGAGGGGAAGGGGGGGAATTTGTTTGTAAAATATTTTAAAACTTTTCAATAAAAAAAAAAAAGAATACAGGGAGGCAATGTGTTCCAACAATACCTGTTTCCATTGAAGTCTTCTGTACCCCCTCAGAATGTTCTTCATTCATAAGCAAAAGAACCGCCCGAATAATTAAATTATGTTTCTACTCCTGAGAGCAGAGACATGAAATTAAGGTGAGGTAGGAAAGTGGTAGATCGCAAAATCCAGTGATCTAACCAACTCCCCCCCCCCATAACTCAAACTCTCGAACAGATCATCATTCTTGCAATTCTTTTGTTCACCTTATTAGATGGCCCAATTGAGAAATAAGAATTGCCTTCAACTCTTCTCTTCTATCATATTTATTGCAAAGACTTCTACCCGGTTACATCTACCTGTGCCCAGCGAGAAAGACCAGGTTCACACGTAAAGAGTCAATTAAACTGATTTACTGCTAAAAGACTGAACAGGAATCTTCTCAATTAACAGTTAGCACCTGCTTAGAGTCAGATAAACAGAATTTAAGGGAAGTTGGACTTAGTTTGCTTGTGACTACGTAGGGATTCTAGACTAATCCCTCTTTTGACTCCACCTCCAGTTCTGTCCTTCCTTCTCCCACAACCTGACCCATAAGATCCAGCAGGAAGGTAATGTTCTGGGTTCTGATTGCTATGGACGGGACCCAGGAGAAGAGTTTCTCTGACCCAGGGCTGTCCTTTGGAATATGGTTCCCATCCACAGCTTACTAAAAAGTAGAGAACAAAGAGCGAAGGAAGTAGACATAATGTTATTGGCAACTTCATGACGCATATAACACTTGAAGACCCAGCCACTTAGCTCAGCTAAAATATATTTGGCTAAACTCGCACTTTATGTGATATCTGTCCCTCTCAGCTTCACAGCTTTTGCCAAGCAAAATTTGAATTTCTCTCACTTTCACACGGATGACTTATACTGTCCTCTCCAGTTCCTGTTACCTCAGCGAGGGTCGCATGAGGCCTTTCCTGGATGCTGGAAGTCATCATGAAACAAAATATACTCTGTTTAACCCAGGGGTGGGTTCTAATTTTTTTTTACTAGCGGTTCTGTGGGCGTGACCTATTTTGTGGGCGTGGCTTGATGGTCATGTGACAATTCTTTAGGATTTGGCAGAGGTACTGGTCTACCAGGCTTTTAACTACTTGCAGAGCTGTAGCGGTCTACTCATTTGTTTTTGCAGGCACCGGTCTACCCATCCTATTACCTTTTTTTTTTAAATTTGATTTATATGCTGCCCTTCTCCGGAGACTCAGGGCGGCTTACAGTGCGTTAAGCAATAGCCTTCATACTTTTGTATATTTTATACAAAGTCAGCTTATTGCCCCCACAATCTGGGTCCTCAATTTACCTACCTTAGAAAGGATGGAAGGCTGAGTCAACCTTGAGCCTGGCAAGATTCGAACTTACTTTAATTGCAGACAGCTGGTGTTAAATTACAGTTCCTTGTCTGCAGAGCTATCAAGCCCCCCCGGGCCTTGAGTTTGACACCTCTGCCCTATACAATTTCAGAGAAATGGTTGTCCAATCTCTTCTTAAAAACTTCCAGTGATGGAGTATCCACAACTTCTGAAGGCATGCCCTTCCACTGGTTAATGGTTCTAACTTTTAGGACATTTCTCCTTATTTCTAGGCTAAATCTCTCCTTGACTTCTTTTATCAGCGTTTCTCTTTGCTTGTCTCCGGATAGCTCCAACCCATGAGGCTTTCGCAACTTTTGCTTTCCACGTAAATATTTTGTCATTCATTAGTGTTTCGTATCTCATTTGCGGCATATAAATTAAATTAAAAAAAAAAAAAATTTGGCCACAAAACTGATTCCCATTATGAATAAGTCCCCGATGGCTTCTTTAGATCTTCCTCGTTTAGGAATGACCTCTATTAGATGTACAGTGTTTGTTCACAATACTGTATACATTTTGCATTTTTCAAGATTCAAAGGTTTCGGTCATTCCTTTGCTGTTATCACACTGGCTGTTACTTTCACTATCGAACAAGAATAAACGGTACATAAATACCGACCTGATTCAAACATCATCCAAGCCAATATTTTTGTCTTTGCAGGTCAAAGTCAACCTCAAGACCCAGGAACTAACGTACAAGCTATGGTTTATGGTGAGCAAGATGTATAAAGGTGATTTATTTCACACTGGCTTAAATGCAATTGAAGAGGCTCACAATCCAAACATCCATCTTTCTACTCGCTTACTAAACCATCATTTACTAAACCATGCAGAGGAATTATTGAGTCTGTCATCTGCTCCTCTCTGTCTGGATCGGTTCTGCAACCCAACAAGAGAGACACCAACTTCAGAAGATGATTAGAACTGCAGAAAAAACAACTGCTACCAACCTGCCTTCCATAGAGGACCTGTATATTGCACGAGTCAAAAAGAGGGCTGTGAAAATATCTACAGACCCCTCGCATCCTGGACATAAATTGCTTCAACTCCTATCCTCAAAACGACGTTATGGAGCACTGCATACCAGAACAATAGACACAAGAACAGTTTTTCCCCAAACGCCATCACTCTGCTGAACAAATAATTCCCTCAACACTGTCAAACTATTCACTAAGTCTGCACTACTCTTACTATTAGTCTTCTCATCATTCCTATCACCCATCTCCTCCTACTTATGACTGCATGACTGTAACTTTGTTGCTTGTATCCTTACAATTTATATTGATTGTTTCCTAGTATGATTCGACTGCTTACTTGTATCCTATGACTATCATTAAGTGTTGTACCTTATGATTCTTGACGAATGTATCTTTTCTTTTTATGCACACTGAGAGCATATGCACCAGAGACAAATTCCTTGGGTGTCCAATTACACTTGGCCAATAAAGAATTCTATCTATGTGAACCTCAAGATCCAGGAGCTAACGTACAAGCTATGGTTTATGGTTAGCAAGATGTATAAAGGTGATTTATTTTACAATGTCTTAAATGCAATTGAAGAGGCTCAGAATCCAAGCAACCGTCTTTCCGCTCGCTTACTAAACCATTTTTATTTACACGCAGCGTTGTTTTACTGCCGATTCCTAACTCTTTCGTTAAACTACCCTACGGCGAAATCAAACTTTACTATCTCACTTACTATTCACCCCAACGTGATGGCGGGGGGGGGGAAGGATATCGCAAATATTGGGAGATCGCGTTGATTCGCCCTACCTTCTCAAACATGTCAGCTGAGGAATTTTCTCATTTTTTTCAATTATGACTATCTCTCTTTTATAGCCATTACCTAAACCCTCAACCTCTGCCAAAGGATGAATTGCTCACTGCAAGTTTAAGACCTTATTTCAAGCAATTGAAAAGCTACCTCTCTCGTTGCGACAACAGATGTGTTGGGAAGATGGAGATAATGTGGAGAAGAAATCCACATTCACCCCCCCCCCCCTTCCCAGGAGATTAGGGGACTGTTTGGTATAGATCAGAAGTATGCAATCTCGGCAGCTTTGAGACCGGTGGATTTCAATTCCCAGAATTCTTTGCTTTGCTGGCTGGGGAATTCTGGGAGTTGAAGTCCACAAGTCTTAAAACTGCCAAGGTTGGACACATCCCTATATAGGCGCAATCACAGAGAGAACGGTGTTAATCTCGCCAGTCGAATAATGAATATTGCACTTGGGTGAAGAGTTGGAGATAGGGATTTGATTTTTTTTTTTTAAGAATTCATGCCAAACTATGCACCGAGTAAGCGTCCCAAAATCAGCTCAAAAGCTTTCCTGTGTGTCCACCCAACCACTCACAAAACACCTACAAACCTTGGCTTCAATATTTGACTTGCAAAGATCTCCGGACACGAAGCACATTCAGTTATTCGGTCTATCAATGACCTGCTTTCCCACAAAGCAAAGCTCTTTAATCCATAAAAGTCTATGTTAAATTAGTCGTCGTATTTCACATTCAATCCTCCTGTAACAAATATACCATTCAAACCACTTTCTGACGGCCAAAGCTTTGTGGTTTGATTTCGGGCAAGGAAGAGGAACGTGGAGCTAAAAAGCCCGGGGGAAGATTCAGTACAGGTAGTCCTCGACTTACGGCCACAACCGAGCCCCAAATTTATGTCGTTAAGCGAGACATCAGTTAAGTGAATTTTACCCCGTTTTACGAACTTTCTTGCCATGGTGGCTAAGGGAATCACTGCCGTTGGTAAGTTAGTAACTTGCTTGTTAAGTGAATCTGGCTTTGTTTGTCAGAAGGTTGCAAAAGGGGATCACACAACCCATGGGGCACCGCAACTGTCATAAGTATGAACCAGGTGCCAAGCGTCTGAATTTTGATCACATGATCATGGAAAGGCCGTAACTGTGAAAAATGGTCGTAAGTCGCTTTTCTTCAGTGCCACAATAACTTTGGACGGTTGCTAAATGAACCGTTGTAAGTCGAGGACTACCTGTGATGACAACCAAGTGCGCCTATGGATGCATCAAAGCTAAGGAAGGCTTCCCAAAGTGTATAGCCACCTTTCTGAACTCAAGACTGGTCAACCTTGCTCTACTGGCACCATCCAGATGTGCAGCGAGATGCTGGGGAACTTGCAAATTGAACCCAACGGAACCCAGTTTGGAGAAGCTGATCTCAGCATGGAGGGAATGTCTACCAGGTGTTGGACTGGTGTCCCCCCTCCTTGATCCAGATGTTGGACTGGTGTCCCTCTCCTTCCTCCTCCTCCTCCTCCTCCTCGCTCACTCCTGTATCCCTGATCCTGGCATCTTAGTGCATTTGATCTAAGCATGGAGGGAATGTCTGCTAGATGTTGGACTGGTGTCCCACTTTTTGTTCCAGATGTTGGACTGGTTTCCCTCTCCTTCCTCCTCCTCCTCCTCGCTCACTCTCGGATCCCTGATCCTGGCATCTTAGTGCATTTAAGCACAGAGGGAATGTCTGCCAGATGTTGGACTGGTGTCCCACTTCTTGTTCCAGATGTTGGACTGATGTCCCTCTCCTTCCTCCTCCTCCTCCTCCTCACTCACTCACTCACTCACTCCCTGATCCCCGATCCTGGGCATCTTAGTGCATTTGATCTAAGCACGGAGGGAATGTCTGCTAGATGTTGGACTGGTGTCCCACTTCTTGTTCCAGATGTTGGACTGGTTTCCCTCTCCTTCCTCCTCCTCCTCCTCGCTCACTCTCGGATCCCTGATTCTGGCATCTTAGTGCATCTAAGCACAGAGGGAATGTCTGCCAGATGTTGGACTGGTGTCCCCCTCCTCCTTCTTGCTCACTCCTGTATCCCTGATCCTGGCATCTTAGTGCATTTGATCTAAGCACGGAGGGAATGTCTGCCAGGTGTTGGACTGGTGTCCCACTTCTTGTTCCAGATGTTGGAGTAGTGTCCCTCTCCTCCTCCTCCTCCGCCTCCTCCTCCTCCTCCTCGCTCACTCCCGTACCCCTGATCCTGGCATCTTAGTGCATTTGATCTAAGCACGGAGGGAATGTCTGCCAGATGTTGGACTGGTGTCCCACTTCTTGTTCCAGATGTTGGAGTGGTGTCCCTCTCCTTCCTCCTCCTCCTCGCTCACTCCTGTATCCCTGATCCTGGCATCTTAGTGCATTTGATCTAAGCACAGAGGGAATGTCTGCTAGATGTTGGACTGGTGTCCCCCCTCCTTGTTCCAGATGTTGGACTGGTGTCCCTCTCCTTCCTCCTCCTCCTCCTCCTCACTCACTCGCTCACTCCCCGATCCCCGATCCTGGGCATCTTAGTGCATTTGATCTAAGCACGTAGGGAATGTCTGCTAGATGTTGGACTGGTGTCTCCCTCCTTGTTCCAGATGTTGGACAGGTGTACCTCTACTCCTCCTCCTCCTCCTACTCCTCTTCCTCCTCCTCCTTGCTCACTCCTGTATCCTGGCATCTTAGTGCATTTGATCTAAGCACAGAGGGAATATCTGCTAGATGTTGGACTGGTGTCCCACTTCTTGTTCCAGATGTTGGACTGGTGTCCCTCTCCTTCCTCCTCTTCCTCCTCCTCCTCCTCCTCCTCCTTGCTCACTCCCGTATCCCTGATCCTGGCATCTTAGTGCATCTAAGCACAGAGGGAATGTCTGCCAGATGTTGGACTGGTGTCCCACTTCTTGTTCCAGATGTTGGACTGGTGTCCTCCTCCTCCTCCTCCTTGCTCACTCCCGTATCCCTGATCCTGGCATCTTAGTGCATTTGATCTAAGCACGGAGGGAATATCTGCCAGATGTTGGACTGGTGTCCCACTTCTTGTTCCAGATGTTGGACTGGTGTCCCTCTCCTTCCTCCTCCTCCTCCTCCTCGCTCACTCTCGGATCCCTGATCCTGGCATCTTAGTGCATTTAAGCACAGAGGGAATGTCTGCTAGATGTTGGACTGGTGTGTCCCCCCTCCTTGTTCCAGATGTTGGACTGGCGTCCCTCTCTTCCTCCTCCTCTTCCTCCTCCTCGCTCAATCCCATATCCCTGATCCTGGCATCTTAGTGAATTTTATCTAAGCACGGAGGGAATGTCTGCCAGATGTTGGACTGGTGTCCCCCTCCTCCTTCTTGCTCACTGCCGTATCCCTGATCCTGGCATCTTAGTGCATTTGATCTAAGCACAGAGGGAATGTCTGCTAGATGTTGGACTGGTGTCCCACTTCTTGTTCCAGATGTTGGACAGGTGTCCCTCTCCTTCCTCCTCTTCCTCCTCCTCCTCCTCCTCCTCCTTGCTCACTCCCGTATCCCTGATCCTGGCATCTTAGTGCATCTAAGCACAGAGGGAATGTCTGCCAGATGTTGGACTGGTGTCCCACTTCTTGTTCCAGATGTTGGACTGGTGTCCCCCTCCTCCTTCTTGCTCACTCCCGTATCCCTGATCCTGGCATCTTAGTGCATTTGATCTAAGCACGGAGGAAATGTCTGCCAGGTGTTGGACCGGTGTCCCACTTCTTGTTCCAGATGTTGGACTGGTTTCCCTCTCCTTCCTCCTCCTCCTCCTCGCTCACTCTCGGATCTCTCATCCTGGCATCTTAGTGCATCTAAGCACAGAGGGAATGTCTGCTAGATGTTGGACTGGTGTCCCCCTCCCCCCCCCTACTTGTTCCAGATGTTGGACTGGTGTCCCTCTCCTTCCTCCTCCTCACTCACTCACTCACTCCCGGATCCCCGATCCTGGGCATCCCGACTTCGGCGAGGTCCCCTTTCCTCCTCTTTCTCCCACTCCCCCACAACCCCCAGCCCGGCATCCCGGACGACCCCCCCGTCCCCCCCCCTCCCCCAGCCCCCATCCCGCCGGCCTTACCGGAGCTGAGCTGCATCCAGGCGCAGATCTTGTAGACGGTGGCGGTGTTGCAGAAGAAGAAGAGGACGAAGGAGCCGATGCAGGCGAGGACGAGCGTCATGGAGAGCCCGATGAAGAAGGAGGCGGCTTTGAAGGCGCCCGACGGGAGGCTGCCGAAGTCCGTGAAGCTGCCCTGGCAGGTGAGTTCCCGGGAGACGCCGCTGCCGGTGCAGAAGTGGAAGAGGCCGAAGTAACCGGCTTGCGGGGTCTCCACGCCGTCGCCGATCCAGTAAGGCTGGAAGAAGCAGACCACGTTGACGATGGCGAAGCAGATGGTGAAGATGGCCCACAGCACCCCGATGGCCCGCGAGTTCCGCACGTAGTTGGTGTGGTAGAGCTTGGCCGCTTCGTCCGCCGGCAGCAGAGCCCCGGGCATCCCCGACGACGAGGACGACGACGACGCCGCCGGGAGCCCGCTACACACGGCCGCAGACGCGCCGGGCATCCTGAAGCCCCTTCCGACCAGCCTCGCCTGCCGGGCCGGACCAGCTTCTGCCCACCCCCCCAAAAGAAAAAAAACAGGGTCACGCCGGGGGAAGAGGCGGCCGAGGCTGCATCGGGGCGAGGGGCGCGGGGCTGGTGCTCCCGGCTCGGTGCCCGGCGAGGGAGGGATGAAGGGATGGAGGGAGGGATGGAGGGATGGAGGAGACAGCAGCACCAGCCCGCCGCCGAGCCCCGGCGCGGCACAAGCGCACCAAACGCTCCCCCTAGCGCAGCTCTGGAGCTGGCCAGCCCGGCTGACTTCGCCCGCCGCTGCGCAATCGCGGCTGGGTTGGAGGGGGGGGGGGAGAGAGAGAGAGAGGGAGGGGGGGAAGAGAGAGAGAGAGAGAGAGAATGAGAGACGGAATGAGAATGAGAGGGAGGGAGGGAGGGAATGAAAGAGAAGGAGAGAGAATGAGAAAGTGGGGGGGGAGGGAATATGAGAGAGAGAGAGAATGAGAGAGAGAATAAGAATGGGAGGGAGGGAGAGAATGAAAGAGAAGGAGAGAGAATGAGAAAGTGTGGGGGGAGAGAGAATATGAGAGAGAGAGAGAATCAGAGAGAATAAGAATGAGAGGGAGGGAGGGAGGGAGAGAATGAAAGAGAAGGAGAGAGAATGAGAAAGTGTGGGGGGAGAGAGAATATGAGAGAGAGAGAGAATGAGAGAGAGAATAAGAATGAGAGGGAGGGAGGGAGAGAGAGAATGAAAGAGAAGGAGAGAGAATGAGAAAGTGTGGGGGGAGAGAGAATATGAGAGAGAGAGAGAATGAGAGAGAGAATAAGAATGAGAGGGAGGGAGGGAGGGAGAGAATGAAAGAGAAGGAGAGAGAATGAGAAAGTGTGGGGGGAGAGAGAAGATGAGAGAGAGAGAGAATGAGAGAGAGAATAAGAATGAGAGGGAGGGAGGGAGGGAGAGAATGAAAGAGAAGGAGAGAGAATGAGAAAGTGTGGGGGGAGAGAGAATATGAGAGAGAGAGAATGAGAGAGAGAATAAGAATGAGAGGGAGGGAGGGAGAGAGAGAATGAAAGAGAAGGAGAGAGAATGAGAAAGTGTGGGGGGAGAGAGAAGATGAGAGAGAGAGAGAATGAGAGAGAGAATAAGAATGAGAGGGAGGGAGGGAGGGAGAGAATGAAAGAGAAGGAGAGAGAATGAGAAAGTGTGGGGGGAGAGAGAATGAGAGAGAGAGAATGTGAGAATGAGAGAGAGAATGAAAGAGAATGAGAGAGAGAATGAGAGAGAATGAGAGAGAGAGAGAGAATGAGAATGAGAGGGAGGGAGGGAGGGAGGGAGAGAATGAAAGAGAAGGAATGAGAAAGTGGGGGTGGGAGAGAAGATGAGAGAGAGAGAATGAGAGAGAGAATAAGAATGAGAGGGAGGGAGGGCGAGAATGAAAGAGAAGGAGAGAGAATGAGAAAGTGTGGGGGGAGAGAGAATGAGAGAGAGAGAATGAGAGAATGAGAGTGGGAGGAGGGAGAGAGGGAATGAGAATGAGAAAATGAGAGACAGAGAATGAGAGAGTGAGAGAGAGAATGAAAGAGAATGAGAGAGTGAATGAGAGAGAATGAGAGAGAGAGAGAATGAGAATGAGAGGGAGGGAGGGAGGGAGAGAATGAGACAGAGGGAGGGAGGGAATGAGAAAGTGGGGGGAGAAAATATGAGAAAGAGAGAGAATGAGAGAGAGAGAATGAGAGAATGAGAGAGAGAATAAGAATGAGAGGGAGGGAGGGAGGGAGGGAATGAAAGAGAAGGAGAGAGAATGAGAAAGTGGGGGAGAGAGAGAGAATGAGAGAATGAGAGAATGAGAGAGAGAGAATGAGAGTGGGAGGAGGGAGAGAGGGAATGAGAATGAGAAAATGAGAGACAGAGAATGAGAGAGTGAAAGAGACAATGAGAGAGAATGAGAGAGGGAATGAGAATGAGAGGGAGGGAGGGAGGGAGGGAATGAAAGAGAAGGGGAGAGAAGGAGAGAGTGAAAGAGAGAATGAAAGAGAATGAGAGAGAGTGAATGAGAGACAGAGAATGAGAGGGAGAGAATGAGAGATGGAATGAGAATGAGAGGGAGGGAGGGAGAGAATGAGACAGAGGGAGGGAGGGAATGAAAGAGAAGGAGAGAGAATGAGAGAATGAGAGAGAGAGAATGAGAGTGGGAGGAGGGAGAGAGGGAATGAGAATGAGAAAATGAGAGACAGAGAATGAGAGAGGGAAGAGGGAGAATGAAAGAGAATGAGAGAGTGAATGAGAGAGAATGAGAGAGAGAGAGAATGAGAGAGGGAATGAAAATGAGAGGGAGGGAGGGAGAGAATGAGACAGAGGGAGGGAGGGAGGGAATGAAAGAGAAAGAGAGAGAATGAGAAAGGGGGGAGAGAGAGAATGAGAGAGGAGAGAGAGAATGAGAGAATGAGAGAGAGAGAATGAGAGTGGGAGGAGGGAGAGAGGGAATGAATGAGAAAATGAGAGAGAGAGATTGAGAGAGTGAGAGAGAGAATGAGAGAGTGAATGAGAGAGAGAATGAGAGAGAGAGAATGAGACAGAGGGAGGGAGGGAGAAAATGAAAGAGAAGGAGAGAGAATGAGAAAGTGGGGGGAGAGAGAGAATGAGAGAGGAGAGAGGAGAGAGAGAATGAGAGAATGAGAGAGAGAGAATGAGAGTGGGAGGAGGGAGAGAGGGAATGAGAATGAGAAAATGAGAGAGAGAGAATGAGAGAGGGAATGAGAGAGAGAGAGAGAATGAGAGAGGGAATGAGAATGAGAAAGTTGGTAAAATGAGGACCCAGATTGTTGGGAGCAATATGCTGACTCTACTTAGGGAAGGCTGTAAGGCACTGTGAAGCAGTATAGAAGTCCAAGTGCTATTGTTACTCCCTTCCTTCCTTCCTTCCTTCCTTCCTTCCTTCCTTCCTTCCTTCCTTCCTTCCTTCCTGGGGTCACATGTTCCCCTTTTGTGAACTTCTGACAAGCAAAGTCAGTAGGGAAACCAGATTCACTTAACAACCGTGTTACTAATTTAACAACGGAAGTGATTCATTTAACATTAAATAAAATTAATAATAATAATAATAATAATAATAATAATAATAATAATAATAATAACAACAACAACAACAACAACAACAACAACAACAACAAATGAAGCAAGAAAAATTGTAAAATGGGGCAAAACTCATTTAACAAATTTTTCACTTAGCAACATAAATTTTGGGCTCCATTGTGGTCATAAATTGAGGACTAGCTATATTCTTCAAATCAGCATCTTATTTAAATAAATAAAATAAAATAAAATAGAGAAATGAAAATATATATATATATGATCATTCCAGTTAGCATCAGCAGGGCGATGAGCAAATTGGCATGTATTATCTCTGCTAATGACAGTGCCTAATTATCCAGACATTTTGTTGAAAGCTTTTGAAAAAAGAATGGGAAAATAATACAATGGGTTTTTTTTTATAATTTAATATATTAATCATATAACTATAATTTATAAAATATATGTCTGTTTCCTGAGTCATGTAAATGAATGCAATGTAAGAAATAGATTCAATTCCTTTCATAAGCTCCTGGGTCAATCATTAATAAATACCGGAAAATCAAAATATAGCATTCATTAGCTACAAAGGCAGAATAACAGAGTTGGAAGGCATTAATATGTTAGATACTATAATCATACCATATGAAATATGATCGTGTAAGGTTATATTTCTGCTATTTATTTACAGTATTTTAAAAATGTGTAGCCTTCCTTTTAATGGATGAGAGGCTTAAAAACAAGATCTTTGAATAAGTCTGTCAGAAATGGTGCGAAGGGTTTCCTGATTGGGCGGGGGGTTGGACTAGATCAGGGGTCAGCAATCTGCGGCTCCGGAGCCACATGTGGCTCTTTGGGCCCTCTGCTGTGGCTCCCTGTCAGGTGATCCCACCAGTGGCTGGCCCCATCCCTTGCTCTCTCCTCCCAGTCACTCCAGTCACTTTTTAACAACTGGTTCTGCCCTAATGACCGGCTGGGTAGGTGTGGCTAGGGGGGTGTCATGTGACTGGTGGAAGTGAGTGACATCGAGTTGGCCACGCCCACCCAGGTTTTGTGGCTCCCGGTGTTTTCTTTTCTGTGGGAAACGGGTCCAAATGGCTCTTTGAGTGCTTAAGGTTGCAGACCTCTGGACTAGATGACCTACAAGCAGTGGTGGGATTCATGTAATTTAACAACTGGTTCTCTGCCCTAATGACCGGCTGGGTGGGCGTGGCCAGAGGGTGTGACAGGCAGCCCTCGGCCTCCTGCATCCCCCTGGGAACAAAAACGGGCCGCGGGGGAGGGGGCCCCCGCTCCCCTCCATGCCCCATTTTGGGCCTAGTAGGCCTCCCTGCAGCCTTTTAGGAGTGAAAATGGGCCATGGGCGAGGGCACGCCACACACCCCTGCGCCCCATTTTGGACCTAGGTGGCCTCCCTGCAGCCTCTTGGGAGCGAAAACAGGCTGCGGGGAGGTGTACCATACTTCCCTGCGCCCAGTGGTGGGATTCAAGTAATTTAACAACCGGTTCTCTGCCCTAATAATTTCTTCCAACAACCAGTTTGCCAAACTGTTCAGAAAGTTAACAACCGGTTCTCCCGAAGTGGTACAAACTGGCTGAATCCCACCACTGCCTGCGCCTCATTTTGGGCCTAGGAGACCTCCCTGCACTTACCTGGGAGCCAAAATGGGACATGTAGGGACTCCCCGGGAAGGGGAGGGGAAGGGAGGGGCCAGTCAGCAATTGAATCGGCATGAATCGGCACGAACCGGCTGAATCCCACCACTGCCTACCAGCTCTGGTTACCTCGTTATGATTCTGTTAAGTGATTCAGACGTTCTCGATCGTGAGCTTTTGAGACCCGGATGAGCCGAAAGGTTGAGCTTGGGTGATATTTTCTCCTGCAAAGAAGTATTTGGGAATACCGCGAGCGGAATTTTTCAAAATTAAACTGTTAAGTCCATCCTGCCCGTAATCATCTTTTCTGTAACACCCAGCTAATAATTAGTTATACCTGCCAACACTCTTATTGCTTGAGCTGGCAAGAATCATCTTCCCCTGCCAGAACTGTCACTGAACAATGATACAATGCGGGAGAAATCTAATGGAACAAGTGCTATTTTATTAATCTTTGGCTGACGTCGAAGAAGGGGGAAGAGGCGAGTGGATAACTTTGGGCGATCGGGTGATCGATTATGTGCCATCCTTTCTGAGAGGCCACCTAGATAGATTTACTCCGTAATGACCTGTCCCCACAACCGGGTCTTTTCAGATCTTCCAACATTGCACCCATTGTCACCGTGATCGATTCCATCCACCTTGCTCCTTAGTGTCTTCTTCTGCTGCTCACCATTAGCCTTCTCTGGAGAACGGTTAAGAGAATAACAGAGTTGGAGGGGACCTTGGAGGTCTTGTAGTCCATCCCTCTGCTCAAGCAGGAGATCCTATGCCATTCTGGACCTATGGGTGTCCAGTCTCTTCTTGTGGGTGAGTGATCTCCAGTGATCGAGTACCCACAACTTCTGAAGGCATGCTGTTCCACGGATTGATTTTTCTCACTGTCGGGAAATTTCTCCTTAGTTCTAGGTGGGTTCTCTCCTTAATCAGTTTCCATTCATTGCTTCTTGTCCTGCCTTCAGGTCAGTGGTGGGTTTCAAATTTTTTTTTACTACCGGTTCTGTGGGCGTGGCGTGGTGGGCGTGGCGTGGCGTGGCTTGGTGGGCGTGGCAGGGGAAGGATACTGCAAAATCCCCATTTCCTCCCGATCAACTGGGACTCGGGAGGCAGAGAATAGATGGGGGTGGGGCCAGTCAGAATTTTTACTACCGGTTCTGTGGGCGTGGCTTTGTGGGCGTGGTGTGGCGTGGCTTGGTGGGCGTGGCAGGGGAAGGATACTACAAAATCTCCATTCCCATCCCACTCCAGGGGAAGGATACTGCAAAATCTCCATTCCCACCCCATTCCAGGGGAAGGACACTGCAAAATCCCCACTCCCACCCCACTCCAAGGGAAGGATGCTGCAAAATCCCCATTTCCTCCCGATCAATTGGGACTCGGGAGGCTGGGGCCAGTCAGAATTTTTACTACCGGTTCTCCGAACTACTCAAAATTTCCGCTACCGGTTCTCCAGAACTGGTCAGAACCTGCTGAAACCCACCTCTGCTTCAGGTGCTTTGGAGAATAGGTTGACCCCTCTCTTCTCTGAGGCAGCCCCACAAATACTGGAAGACTGCATTCATGTCACCCTTAGTCCTTCTTTTCACTAGACTTAGACATACCCAATTTCTGCAACCGTTCTTCGTATGTTTGGGCCTCCAGGTTGCAGTGTCTCAGGGCTACACAATTATCGTTTGTGACTTTCCCAGCCGGCCTCTGACAAGCAAAGTCAACGGAGGAAGCCAGATTTGCGTGATTCACTTAGCTGCCCCAATTCATTTAACAACCATGACAGAATGTAAATGGAGATTCTCAGTCATCCAGGTCCTGGTTGTCCCAAAAGTACATTTTTTTTCCAAGAAGCAACTGGACTTTCTGGTTTTTCTTTGAAGACGTTTCGCTTCTCCTCCAAGAAGTTTCTTCGGCTCTGACTGGATGGATGGGAATAGAAGGGTTTAGGATAAATCTCCAAGTGGCCTCAATGACTCTCTAAAAGAAGACAAATGACCAGCTGTCTGCAAGGTGTATAAACCAGGAGTGAAATGCTCCCGGTTCGGACCAGATCGCCCAATCTGGTAGTGATAGCGGCCGGTGGTTCGGAGAACCAGTAGCAAAAATCCCTGCCCCCTCCCCATGCCCAGCTGAGCCGCGCGATCATCAGAGGCTTTTTTTTTTTTTACTGCTAAAAGCATTTTTTCTACAACCTCTTCAGTCGAAAAAATGCTTTTAAAAGTAAAAAAAAAAGCCTCTGATGATCACGCAGCTCAGCTGGGATCGTCAGAGGCTTTTAAAAGCATTATTTTCTGCAACCTCTTCAGCCGAAGAGGTTGTAGAAAAAAAAAAAAGCCTTTGAAAGCCTCTGGCAATCCCAGCTGAGTTGCCTGATCGTCAGAGGCTTTTAAAAGCATTTTTTTCTGCAACCTCTTAAAGTTGTAGAAAAAAATGCTTTTAAAAGTAAAAAAAAAAAAAAAGTTGGCCACGCCCTCCCAGTCACATTACCCCCATCCCCACCAAGCCACACCCACAGAACCAATAGTAACAAATTTTACATTTCACCACTGGTATAAACCCTTCCATTCTCCACCATTCAATCAGAACTGAGGAAGCTTCTTGGATGAGAAGCAAAACGTCTTCAAAGAAAAAACAAGGAAGTCCAGTTTCCTCTTGAAAAAAAAAGCACCTTTGGGACAACCATGACAGAAAAAGTTGTACAATTGGGCAGGATTCTCTCAACAACCACATTGCTTAACAAGAAAACTCTGCTTTGAATTTGTTGTGGCCTGCCAGCAGAGCTGGCAGCAGATTCAGACAGTGAGGAGGTTGGGGAGGAACGTGGGCCAATCATGGAGTCTGGGGAAGGCTTGGACAATGGCTCTGAGTCGGAGGCAGAGAGGGGGCCCAAGGCCATCTGGTAGTTCTTTGCTGCCTCCAGAGTCTCCGGAGTCTGACATCAGCAAGGCAGAAGAACAGCGTGAGCCTGTTCCCAGTGTGCGCATGCGCAGAGCTGCCAGAAGACAGGAACAATTAAGGAAACAGGGTCGACTTGGGAGTAAGGCTTGGAGATGATTCGCCCCTCCCATAAGACATAAAAGAGAAGCGGGATGTGAGCTTTTGCAGGAAGCAATTAGTTCATCTGGCCGATTCAAGATTTGAAAATCCTGTTTGTGACTCTGTGCCAAGTTTGGCCTTGCCCTGCGTCTGGAAATTAGCTCTTTGGCAGCGTTTCACGTGAGATAGGTGGGTGTTGATAATCTTCCTCTGAAAGACTGATTAGCAAGCCTTGCGGACTGTAAATGAAAGCAATTTACAGCCATATGAATTAAAGGGGTTTTCCGGGACTAAGTTTGTGCTGTTTAATTTCTTTTTTTTTTTTTTAATAAAAAATTTATTTTTAAACAAATATAAAAAAAACAAATAAAAAACCATCTTTAATTACAAGTGTGTGTCAGTTGGTTACAAGTCTTTTGTGTGTCTTCACTTCATTCATGTATATCCATATATTTATTATCCTGATTAATCATATATTTATCTATGTCTACTTCTTCCCTCGTTTCATACCAGATATTCTAAAATCGAGTTAATTTATATTCATACCATTCATATCATCTTCTTAAATCGCTCCATCAATAGTACATCTTTATATTATATTTTATACAATTCTACATTACTTGTATTAGAAAGATCATATTTCATTTCCATATTTTTTTTTTAATCTAACCATTGGTAAAATAAGTCCCAGATCTTACAATATTGTTTATCTTCTTGTTCTTTAATTTCAAATGTCAACTTTGTGCTGTTTAATTTCTAAGGAAGCCTAGGTCAAGACAGAATGGTGGTCACAAGTCAAGGACTAGCTGAATAGAAAAATTGGTTTTGAGTAAAGTATGCATTTATTCTTATAGGCATGACGTTTTTTTAAACCCTGAAAAATAGAAACACAGATGTCCAAAGTGTGTAGCAATGGATTCAGGTAAAACCATTTCATGAGGAAATCTTTTGTAGTTGCATTTTTTTAAAAAGCCCAAATTTCTGTTTTAATCATTCTAAGAGCCTGGATTTCCCGAACTTGATTCCATGCCTCATGTATCGTGATGTTAACCGATAATGGGACTTGGGCTCCGGGTAATAATAGATTTCCTCACCTTGCTTGCATTCTCTGCTATTTGTACATTCCACAGAAATAGATAAATCACCCCTGCGGGTTCCTGTGGGATTTGCAATGGCACAATCCCATCGATTCGCTCTGCGCACAATGAAATACATTGACATTCTTGTCTTCTTATAATTCAGCCTTTACTGATTTCTTACAGTCAAGATGTCAGGCGTTCATGGTTAAAAACCCAGCTATAATGGCTCGGTTGTAACGAAAAGCCGTGGTTTCCTGTAAACAAATAAACCAGCCAGGTACCTATTAACCATGTTTAATGTTCCCTTCCCTATTTTAATGATGTGGTATGGCCGTGGGCTAGATCCGGCCTGCGGGGTGCTTAGATCTGGCCCGCAGGCCCACCCTGGAAACAGTGAAGGACCAGCCTGTGGTGCCTCTGCCAGCCAAAATAGCACTCAGGAGGGCTGGTGCGGCTCCCCCGAGCTCCGTTTTGGTTGGCAGAAGGTTGCAGGAGGCCGTTGTAGCCTAAAACGGAGCTCGGGAGCCTGTTTTTTTTTTTCAGTTTATAAACAACAACAACAACAATAACCTACTTCCAGAAGCAGAAAATGCATCTGTCAACTTGTAAAGCATTCCTGGCCTGCTCTCCAGTTGCCATAGGCAGGAGTGGGGTGGAGGAACTGACAAAGAGCAGCATAGCAGCCACAACCAGAAGCACATTCCACGTATACCTTTCTCAAGACTGTCTCCCAAGCTACCAGAGCCAGCCGGAGAGGCGTGTTTTCTACAGCCCGTGAAAGTGCTCCGCTGGAGAATGTGATTTATGACACACCCTGGGAGGAGGGAGGGAAACAGGGTCATAGTTGGGTCGTAAATTACGTGGGGCAGAGCTGACTTCACTTGGGTACATACTGACATGTTGCTCTTAATAAATAATTGGATTGCTTTTGAAACTTGGCTCGAGGCTCATGGTTTAATTAGGGCATCTGTCGGAAGCCTGATAGCATCTTCCAATGGGAAGAAAATATAAGTCACAACAAAAAAAAAAGTCACTTGTGTAAAATTTTAAAATATGTTTAATAGGTAATTAAAAAGGCAACGCAAAAGACAGAATTTTAGTGGCAATTGTCAGGTGTGAAGGACCAGAACTACACGATAAATCCCAGTTAAACTGATTTATTGCTCCTGCCTGTAACAGAAAAAAATTGGCGCTAGATAAGAGTCAAAAGGATTCAAGAGGCTTTGAATTTAGACCATTTCTTTTCTCCAGCCCCTTCTATTTTCCCCCCCTCCGTTTCTATTAAATTTTTAATAAAACAACTATTTAAAAAACATTGTTTGAAAACATCGGATTCTAAAATAATATTTCCGAAGGCCTTTCGTCCTTCGAAAATGGCCGATCGCTTAAAGTTCAAATCCTCTCATCGGCTCTTACAAAAATATATATATATATTTTTCCAAACTTGAAAAGTGCGTAACATAAAACCGAAGACGTTTGTTCTCCCTAATTGCCTATTTCTAGAAGCAGTTTCCCTTTTTCACTTCGTGTCACTATTGGAAACCTTCCTGATGTTAACAAGGTAGCTAGTTCTTGCCTCAAGTAGGATCTAGTGGCAGCCCAATTAAAATGTGCCAAGATTTGCACATTCCATGTTTTTTTGTTTGTTTTTTTACTACAGAGAGCACGGAAAAAAGTGGGATAACTCGTTGCTTCCCTTCACAAAGCAGCAGTGAGGATTCTGACACCTGAGCCGTGTCCCGTTTTTATTTTTCGTGCAGAGAGCTCAGGTGCTACATCTATTATTTTATCGTACTTGCTAACCACATCCTTTTATCCAGTGGTGGGTTTCAAAATTTTTTACTATCGGTTCTGTGGGTGTGGCTTGATGAGCGTGGCAGTGGAAGGATACTGTAAAATCTCCATTCCTTCCCCAATCCAGGGGAAGGATACTGTAAAATCTCCTTTCCTTCCCTACTCCAGGGGAAGGTTACTGCAAAATCTCCATTCCCACCCCACTCCAGGGGAAGGATACTGTAAAATCTCCATTCCTTCCCCAATCCAGGGGAAGGATACTGTAAAATCTCCATTCCTTCCCTACTCCAGGGGAAGGTTACTGCAAAATCTCCATTCCCACCCCACTCCAGGGGAAGGATACTGTAAAATCTCCATTCCTTCCCCACTCCAGGGGAAGGATACTGTAAAATCTCCATTCCCTCCCTACTCCAGGGGAAGGATACTGTAAAATCTCCATTCCCATCCCACTCCAGGGAAAAGATACTGCAAAATCTCCATTCCCTCCCCACTCCAGGGAAACGATCTGGCCCATGGGGCACTTAGATCTGGCCTGCGGGGCCGCCCTAGAAACAGCAAAGGACTGTCCTGCGGTGCCTCTGCCAGTGAAAATGGAGCTTGGAAGTGCTGCCCACAGCCCTCCCGAGCTCCGTTTTTGCTGGCAGAGGGTTGCAGGAGGCCATCGCAGCCGAAAACAGAGCTCGGGAGCCCATTTTCGCTGGCAGAGCGCTTGGGCCACCTCAGGCACCCCTGACACAAATGATGTCGAGCTGGCCACGCCCACCCTGACCATGCCCATCCCGCCTCCCCCCGCCCCAGGTCAAACCCAACCCTGATGCGGCCCTCAAAGAAATCGAGTTTGACACCTGTGCTCTAAAAGGATGCAAATGACCAGCTGTCTGCAAGGAGTATAAATCCTTCCATTCCCCCACCATCCGGTCAGAGCCGAAGAAGCTTCTTGGACGAGAAGCGAAACGTCTTCAAAAGAAAAAAAACAAACAAACAAGAAAGTACAATTGCCTCCCGAAAAAAAAAAGAACCTTTGGGATACATCCTTTTACAATTGTTTGGGGGGAAATTAGCGGCAATCAAGAAACTGGCACAAACAGAGCCTGATGGCGCGGAGCAAATTAGCACTTTTGGGCATGTCATTAAAGATGTCATTAGGCTGCAGGAGAAGGCATTCTGATTTTAGATAAAACGTCAATCCCTCTCCTGGCGGTGTGTCAGGGGGCGGGAAGCGCTGAAGAGCAAGCTAGGCAGAGAAGTCTTCGGATTTTGCATTCTTGAAGGGTTTTTCAACATTTTTGCTTGGGTCACGGAGACCTTTCCTTGCTTCCTTGACGAGAGAATGACTTGCAAAGACTTTTGCTCGTCTGCAAAGAAGAATCTCAGCCAAGGAATAAGTGTTTACTACAAGTAGTCCTCGACTTACGACCGCAATTGAGGCCAAAACGTATGTTGCTAAGCAAGACAGTTAAGGGAGTTTTGCACCATTATACGAACTTTCTTCTGCTTTATGTCGTTAAGTGAAACTCTGCAGTTAACACAGTTGTTAAGTGAATTTTTTTTTTCTAATTTGATTTATATGCCGCCCTTCTCCGGAGACTCAGGGCGGCTTACAATGCGCTAAGCAATAGCCTTCATACTTTTGTATATTTATACAAAGTCAGCTTATTGCCCCCACAAACTGGGTCCTCAATTTACCTACCTTTGAAAGGATGGAAGGCTGAGTCAACCTTGAGCCTGGGGAGATTCGAACTTGCAGTAATTGGAGGCAGCTGAATGTTAATAACAGGCTATTAGTCTGCTGCGCCACCAGGCTCTTCCATCAATGGCTTCCCCATTGATTTTGTTTGGGTCAGAAAGTTGCAAAAGGGAATTGCGTGACCTCAGGACACTGCAACCGTCGTAAGTATGAGTCACTTTTTTTTAAAATTTGATTTATATGCTGCCCTTCTCCGGAGACTCAGGGCGGCTTACAATGCGTTAAGCCAAGCATCTGAATTTTGATCACATGACCGTGCTGCAATGATGGTCATTAAGTGTGAAAAACAATCGCAAGTCGTTTTTTCGAGCGGTTGTTAACTTTGAATGGTCATTAAATGAACTGTTGTTTCTATGGGTACTACTTTTGCATTCCTTTCCCACAGTTGTTCTCTTTCTATTTGCAGGTCTTCATTTTATTATCTTATGTATTTTCATCCTGCTTTCATTTAAAAAAAAAAAACAAAAAACCTCAAAGTGGTGAACCTCCGCAAAGGCGTCGGGAAAGGCATCCGGCCAGTAAATACTCAGTTTCATTCAAACGCCCTGACTTCCTCCCGAATAAAGGGATTACAGGGTCGTAAAAAGAAAAAAATAAACCACCCTCAAAGCAGCAAGCATATTCACCACACCTTCCTCCTCCTATTTTCCCCCAAACAACAACAATCCTGGGGAGGTCACTCTGCTCAAGATCAATATCAAGTGTGTTAAGATATAGCAATCATGACGTTATAGTAAAATTACACCATTGGAAGAAGCACAGATTCTAACTTTGACTCAATATAACAGGGGTGAGCTGGCCCATCGCCCGAACCGGTACGAACCGGCTGAATACCACCTCTGGTTCCTACCAGCAAATAGTTTTCTCCAAAATTTAATTCAGCTTTGCTTTCCTGCAAAATTGATCCTGGTTCTGCCTTTTGTAGCAGTCGATGGCAAGCGTTCCCCCGTCTTCCTCATAAATATTCAGTTCTGTTTTCATAACACTCTGTAAATATGTCAAATTAATGCCAGAACCTTGGAGAACTCCCTTCCTTAGCGCACTCATGAAGGGAGGGAATGAGGTTCTATTATACTGTGGCAGATGTTGATTTAAGCGACAGAATTCATACACTTTCCGAGCGAATGCCACGTATTTTACGGAACAAGCCGTGTTTTTTTTTTTTAAACAAACATTTCTTTTTTAACTTGTCAGTGGCTCATTGCCGCTGAGAAGGACCGTCTTGCCTCTGATTCAAAATACCGAGGACACACCAACGTTCTCTGAACATGGAATCGTCTGGGTTTGATGTGAAATTGCTTATGGCATGCCGTTTTATGACACCAGGAGTGGTGCGGTGGCCTAGAGGTGGAGCTCTCGCCTCACCATCAGGAGGCTGTGAGTTCGATCCTAGCGAGAGGCAGATATTTCTCTCTCTGGGCACAGTGAGATTATATCTGCTGAATAAAACTCCGCATTGGCGACAGGAAGGGCATCTGGCCAGTAAACCCTCAGCTAGCTCCATTCAGTTGGCCAGACTCCACCCTGACAGGGAAGAAGAAGGGGGAGGAGGAGGTGAAGGAGAAGGAGAAGGAGGAGAAGGAGAAGGAGAAGGAGAAGGAGAAGGAGAAGGAGAAGGAGAAGGAGAAGGAGAAGGAGGAGAAGGAGAAGGAGGAGAAGGAGAATGCAGCTGGATGAATTCCTGCATTACTCATGCAAGGATTATTTGGTTGGAATGCAACGAATTGATAGTTGTTGTTGTTTTGGTTTGTTTTTTAGCACAGCTAGGCATCTCAAACTGTCTCGGAGGCTGAACTGATCCTCTTACCAAGTCTTTCCCTGCCAGTCAGCCCCAGCATTTATAGATGTTCTTTGTGTAGCGGATTGACAGCTTCTTGCGGAAATTATGACTTCCAGCGTTGACACCTTGGAGACAGCAAATTATTTCAGACACCTTCCTGAATGGTGGCGAAGTGAGTAAGGAGTCTTACGCAGAGCATAACTTCAGAATCAGAATAGAGTTGGGAAGGGACCTCGGAAGTCTTCTAGTCTAATCCCCTGCCTCAAGCAGGAGATCCTATACCAGGGATCCCCAGCTCCTGGGCCGTGGCCGACTACTGTTTGGCGCACGTATGTGCACGCAGGTGCAAGTGGCGAGCTGATGCGTGCAAAGCTGAACTCATGTGAGTGGTGGGCCGGCGTACGCACACCTGCACGAAACAGCGCCCCGCTTCCATGGGCCTAATGTGAATGATGCAGGATCAGCTATATGAACACTGAAGGGCCCTCCTTATTCACATTATTGTAAGAAAGAAATGTGCTGGTTTGGAAGAACAATACTTGTTTGGACGATTACATTAAGTCAGATAAATTACATCCTGGATAATATATCTTCTGAAGGGGCCTAGTTGTCAAGGATGTAAGGACATCCATATGGAACCAAGGAAGACATAAATCTACGCATCAGCGGATGCAGAACTAAGGAGGATGTTTAGCTAAAATTATCTCATGTACTATAAATTAGGGCAGGAATTTAGTAATTAGGAAATGTCAATTATCATGTAACGGATGTATGTTAACCATATATGAAAAACTGCCGTGCTAGCAAAATCCTTTGTCTTGGAAAAGTATAAAACAGGGGTATTAGATCTCTTTCCTTTGTTCAGATAGCAAGAACCAATCTGCCTCTGAACCTTGCGCAATAAAAACTGTCTCTGGCTGACCCAGGAATGTTGTTTGGTCCTATCATTCCATAACAAGCCAGTTCCCCTCTCCCTCCTCCC
This sequence comes from Pituophis catenifer annectens, assembly GCF_029215685.1. Classification (NCBI taxonomy): domain Eukaryota; kingdom Metazoa; phylum Chordata; class Lepidosauria; order Squamata; family Colubridae; genus Pituophis; species Pituophis catenifer. The sequence goes on from NW_027256887.1 coordinate 5,931,321, forward strand.
CACACCAGGCCACAAAGCCATAAAGGTTGGGGACCACTGCTGTATACAATTTGAGACAAGTGGCTGTCCAGTCTCTTCTTAGAAACCTCCAGTGATGAGGCACCCACAACTTCTGGAGGCAAGCTGTTCCACTGGTTAATTGTCCTCACTGCTGGGAAGTTTCTCCTTAATTCCAGGTTTGTTTGTTTGTTGTTTGTTTGTTTTATTAAATTTGTATACCGCCCTACTCCCGAAGGACTCAGGGCGGTGAACAGGCACAGGATAAAATACAGAAACAATTAGAAACAATTTAAAACCAAATTAAATAATTTAGCCCACGACCATTAAAATGGTCAAATGCATCATCAGTTTGCAATCTCTGCGTTCCCATAAGAGACCTAAGTCCAGCTCCCCTTGAAGTCTCTTGACTCTTATCTGGCATCAATTCGCCTTGACTGTTAGTAGATCAGATTCTACTGTATAGGTAGAATGAAATAAACTTGTAATGCAGATAGTTCTTGACTTACAACAGTTCATTTGGTGACTGTCCAAAGTTACGATGGCGCTGAAAAAAGTGGCTTATGACTGTTTTTCACAGTTAGTTTAGTTTAGTTTAGTTTAGTTTAGTTTAGTTTAGTTTAGTTTAGTTTAGTTTAGTTTAGTTTAGTTTAGTTTAGTTTATTTGATTTGTATACCGCCCTACTCCCGAAGGACTCAGGGCGGTGAACAGCCACAAGATAAAAACACATAAATACAAAATTTAAAAACAGGATAAAACCGAATTAAACAATTTGGCCAAAGACAGATTTAAAACACCCCAATAAATTAAAAACGAATTAAAATTTGCGTTTTAAAAAGGGAGAAAAGGGAAAAATTAGGCCAGGCCAGCCTGATGGAATAAAAAGGTCTTAAGAGTGCAGCGGAAGGTGCGCAGATCCGGGATCCCCCGTATCTCCAGGGGGAGCTCGTTCCAGATAATGGGTGCTCCCACAGAGAAGGCCCCCCCCCCCTGGGGGCTGCCAGTCGACACTGCTTGGCTGATGGCACCCGGAGGAGCCCCTCTCTATGAGAGCGTACCGGCCGGTGGGAGGCTGTTTGTGGTAGTAGGTGGTCCCGTAAGTAACCAGGTCCTAAGCCATGGAGTGCTCTAAAGGTGGTAACCAAAACCTTAAAGTGCACACAGAAGACCACCGGGAACCAGTGCAGCTCGCGCAGGAGAGGTGTCACATGGGAGCGCCATGTTGCTCCCATATCCACCCGCGCGGCTGCACTCTGCGCCAGTTGGAGCCTCCGGGCGCTCCTAAGGGGAGCCCCATGTAGAGAGCATTACAATAGTCCAGGTTGCTTCTTTCCTTGATTAGTTTCCATCCATTGCTTCTTGTCCTGTCTTCAGGCGCTTTGGAAAATAAATTGGCTCTCTCCTCTTTGTGGCAGCCCCTCAAATACCGGAATACTGCTACCATGTCACCCCTAGTCCTTCTTTTCCCTTTTCTCTTTTCATTCAAGTCTTTCTCGGACTTGGCATTTCACCCTTCTTGTTCTTCGTGATGTGGATTGTGTCTGTGCTGACTGTAATGAGAATATTATATTGCTCTTCTTTTTATAGGAATTGTCAGGATTCTGTCTTAAATCCTCACCAAATGAGAAAAACCACTCAGGATGTGGATCAGGACATTCTCCAGAACAATATATTGGGGGGAAAAAAATAGACTTAGAAAAAAACCCCAATATAATGTATAAAGGCTTTGATATATAAATGTAATTTAAGAAATTCAGTATTCTTGAGTTCCATGTTTACCTTTCTTCTAGGAGCTTCCGGAAGAGTAGTTTTCAGATGGCAACCTGAAGGATCAAAGGTACCACAAATAGTTTTGTACCGGGTGGGTTCTACTTACCTTTGTCAAGTTTCCGAAAGAGGCCCTAATTAATTCATGAGCCATGATCCAAACTTCAAAGGAAATATAGTCATTTATTAGGAGCACCATTCCGGCAATACTCGGATGCAGTTAGGACTGATCCTACGTAGATTTACGTTCCCCTATGACCCTGTCTCTCCCCTCCTCTCTGGCCATGTCATAAATCACATTCTCCAATTAACCACTTTGGCTGGCTGTGAAACCTAACACCCTCCTTCTGATTGCGGTCAGAAAGAATGTATGGAATTCACTTCAGTTCTCCCTCCCTCCTGCTCATGGCAACTTGAAAGCTTTGCAAGTTGACAACCTTTACTACCAGTTCGCAACGGGATTGCGTGCATGCGCGAGCATGCACAGAAGCTTCTGCGCATGCGCAGATCGCCAATGATGACATCCGGGGTGGTGGGCGGGGCCTCCTTCTAGTTTTACTACCGGTTCTTGCGAACCAGTCCGAAGCGGGGGCAACCCACCATTGTTTTGTACTCAGATTTATAGCAACAGCACTTAGACTCATACAGCACTCTCTGGGCGTTTTACGACATCAGCATATTGCCCCTAACAATCCGGGTCCTCATTTTACTGACCTTGGAAGGACGGAAGGCTGAATCAACCTTGAGCCCCATCGGGATTGAACTCCAGACTGCGGGCAGAATGAGCGTGCAATGCTACATTCTAACTACTGCGCCACCAGGCAGGGCTCATAATAACAGTAATGGACATGCTATAGAAGAGCATGTAGGGATTCGAACCACTGAACTGCCGACCTTTCGATCGACGAGCTCAGCGTCTTAGCCACTGAGCCACCGCGTCCCCCTGAGCATTAAGTATATAGTCTCTTTATCATAATTTTCTCGTATTATACCTAACAGAAATATTTCTGGCTTTAAATCTATATGCCGCTTAATCATCTTTTCCAGACATGTATTTTCGTCCAATATTTTCTTGCTTTCATACATGTCCACCACATATGATAATAGGTTCTCTGGAAATGTTTCTTAAGCGCAGGCAAAAGTACATGTTATACTCACTCTGCGGCACATTGTAGCTTCTTATTTTCGTAAATTTAAACAGGGACACAAGTGATTTGGGGGATTTATACGCTGGGGGGGGGGAACAAGGCATAGATAATATGCCTTGTCTTATTGTTTATAACAATGTAAGAGGCATGCAATGTATTTCTCTCTTCAATAATTCCCACGTGAGTCGTTAATCAACCTACGGTTGCCCTACTTTATGTAAAAAGCGTAACGTATATCGCGCTTCTGATAAATCAATGTGGAAATGCATCCATGAACCGAAACTTACGTTCTCGAAACGCTCCGTCAAAATGAATATAAAGTATGTTTTCCAGGAGTGGCATTAAAATGCTATCAAGCCTTGCCAACCAGCTAAAGTGGTGTTTATACTGACAGTAAAACATCCTAATTATATTAGCATATCCTGATTTATGGGATTAATAATACCAACCACATTAAGGGCAACAAGAGAAATGGTAGAGTTCGAGCCCTTTTACTTGGATCAATCTGTCAAGATTAGGAAGGCGAGGAATTTTAGAAGATGTTACGACTTTAATGATAAATATTGTTGTCAGCAATGGAGGTTGGTGTAAAAAAAACAACAACAACAAGGCACAAAACCTTAATCTGGAGGAAGAAATAAAGTGGAATTGTAAAAGGACAAAATTTTAGAATCAACACATGTAATTACGTTCCTTAGGAGAAGGTTTTGTTTGAAAACCACATCTTAGGGCAGTGATGGCTCACCTTATTCTCTTCAGGTGCCAAAAACGTACGCGACAGCGCGCATGTGTGCTGGCACCCATAATGCAATGTGTGTGCTCCCCCCTTCATTGCATGCAGCCCCCCTCGCCAGGGGTGGGTTCTAAATTTTTTTACTACCGGTTCTCTGGGCGTGGCTTATTTTGTGTGGGTGTGGCTTGATGGTCATGTGACAATTCTTTAGGATTTAGCAGAGGTACTGGTCTACCAGGCTTTTAACTGCTTGCAGAGCTGTACCACTCTACCCATTTATTTTTGCAGGCACTGGTCTACTCATGTATTTTTGCAGGCACCGGTCTTCTCATGTATTTTTGCAGGCAGTGGTCTACCCATTTATTTTTGCAGGCACCAGTCTACTCATATATTTTTGCAGGCACTGGTCTACTCATGTATTTTTGCAGGCACCGGTCTACTCATGTATTTTTGCAGGCACTGGTCTACCCATTTATTTTTGCAGGCACCGGTCTACTCATGTATTTTTGCAGGCACTGGTCTATCCATTTATTTTTGCAGGCACTGATCTACTCATTTGTTTTCTTTTAACACTGATCAGCTGTAGGGCGGCCCTTTGAAGCCCCGCGGCAAGAGTTTAAACAGGTTTTTTCCCTCTAGCCATCAGCTTGGACTCAGGAAGCAGCAATAGATTGGGGGTGGGGCCAAATAAAAGGTAAGAATAACGCAGGGGGCGGGGAGGCTGGCAGAACCGGTTCAGTGACATCATATCATCACCGCTACCGGCTCGGCGGAACCGGGCCAACCCACCACTGCCCCACGCCCCCCACGCATGCTTGTGAGGGGTGGGATTCAAAAATGTTAGCAACCTGCACCATGGTGGGGGGAGGGCGTTTTCATCCTCCCCGGGCTCCGGAGGCTTTCCTTGAGCCTCTGAGAGGACAAAACAGGCCTCCCCTGAGCTCCAAAGGCCCACTGGAGGCTGGAAACGGGCCCATTTCTGGACTTCTGGAACTTCTGGGAGGCCTGTTTTTAGCCCTCCCCAGGCTCTGGAGGCTTTCCTCGAGCCACCGGAGGCCAGAAATGGGCCCATTTCCGCATTTCTGGAATGTGTGTGCCACTCCCGCTCCCCCCCTGTGAATGCACGTGTGACCCCCGCACATGCACACGCGTCTCTTGCATGTGTCCCACCCCTTGCACATTCCAAAAATCAGCTGGCTGGCAGGAGGCGTGGTGAACATAAGCTGGATGATGGCTCGGATCCCCGTAGAGAGGGCTCTGTGTGCCAGCTGTGGCACGCATGTCATCGGTTCGCCATCATAGTCTTAGGGTATAAGAAATAAACCTTGTATGATGCCCAACAGATGCCCTACCCTATCTGAGTTTTAATAAAAGTACTTATTATTATTTATTAAATTTATTTGCCATCCATCTCATTTCAAAGTGACTCTGGGCAGCATACAGCATTTAAAAAAGCATTAAATTTATCAAATATAAATATTCCAAGCCAGTATTTCAGAGACAAATTTCAGAGGCAAAAGGAAACTTCCTTCTCTTTCCTTTTTTTTTTCAGATTAGATAACAGCAAGGCTTTCATTTCCTAATATATATATATTATTTCAAATGTAAGGAACATCTTGTTCAGAGCAAATCAATACTTCAGCCAACTTGGCCAATTAGTGAAATATTATTGATTAGAGAAGTAGAAAGTCTATTGGCATGTAACGGCTGTTTGAACCTTATTTTTTTAGCCGTATATTTTAACACGTAGTTGAACGTCAACTTTGATACATAAATTATAAATAAATTACATAGTAAAGTAAATTATTCTGTTATACTGCATTGTGCAACTCATTGTACGATGATCGATATCTTCTAACGGTGAGAGCAATCAATCAGTGGAACAACTTGCCTTCAGAAGTTGTGGATGCTCCACAGTGTTGGGATTCAAAAAATTTTTACTACCGGTTCTGTGGGCATGGCTTGGTGGGCATGGCATGGCTTGGTGGGTGTGGCTTGGGTGTGGCAGGGGAAGGTTACTGTAAAATCCCCATTCCCTCCCAATCAGCTGGGACTCGGGAGGCAGAGAATAGATGGGAGCGGGGCCAGTCAGAGATGGTATTTACCGAAGAAGTTGTAGGGGGGAAAATGCCTTTAAAAGCCTCTGGCGATCCCAGCTGAGTTGCCTGATCGTCAGAGGCTTTTAAAAGCATTTTTTTCTGCAACGTCTTAAGGTATCTGATATTATATAAGTAGGGCAGAAATTCCCATTATTAATCCAATTTCATTAGTGGTTGATATCTTATCTTATCTAATTTGACTCTTTAATTATTGGTATCCCATCTTTATTATTTTTACAAATAACTCAAGGCGGCGAACATATCCAACACACCTTCTTCTTCCTATTTCCCCACAACAACAACAACCCTGTGAGGTTGAGAGAGAATGACTGGTTCAAGGTCACCAAATGGCTTTGATGGCTGAGGCGGGATTAGAACTCACAGTCTCCTGATGATTGGCCCAAAGTCACCCAACTCGCTTTTATGGCTAAGACTTTAGAACTCCCAGTCTTCTTATGATTGGCCCCAAATCATCCAATTGGCTTTTGTGGCTAAAACGGGATTAAAACTCCCAGTCTCCTGATGATTGGCCCAAAGTCACCCAATTGGCTTTTGTGGCTAAGGCAGGATTAGAATTCACAGGCTCCTGATGATTGGCCCAAAGTCACCCAACTCGCTTTTATGGCTAAGGCGGGATTAGAACTCCCAGTCTCCTGATGATTGGGCCAAAGTCACCCAATTGGCTTTTATGGCTAAGGCAGGATTAGAACTCCCAGTCTCCTGATGATTGGCCCAAAGTCACCGAACTCGCTTTTATGGCTAAGGTGGGATTAGAACTCACAGGCTCCTGATGATTGGCCCAAAGTCACCCAATTGGCTTTTATGGCTAAGACAGGACTAGAACTCACAGACTCCTGATGATTGGCCCAAAGTCACCCAATTGGCTTTTATGGCTAAGGCGGGACTAGAACTCACAGGCTCCTGATGATTGGCCCAAAGTCACCCAACTGGCTTTCATGGCTAAGGCAAGATTAGAACTCAGTCTTCTTATGATTGGCCCAAAGTCGCCCAATTGCCTTTTATGGCTAAGGCGGGACTAGAACTCACATGCTCCTGATGATTGGTCCAAAGTCATAAAAGCTATCTTTTGTGTCTAAGGCGGGATTAGAACTCACAGTCGCCTGGTTTGTAGCCTCGTGCCTTAATCACTAGACCAAACTGGTTCTCTATGGATTATGATATAGTAAAATGGATAATCAATAGCTTACTCTATAGATTAAGACTGGGTCATAATAGCAGAGCTCTAAAAGGATGAGAATTGTGGTTTTAAGTGATGTTCTGACATCTTTGTTTCTATTAGCAAGAATAGTTGAATTGACATCGTTTTAAGAAAGTTTCTCAACAGACACATTTGAACTAACCCCCTACTGTAAAATCATACAAATGTTTTGGTATATTCACCAACTGTTTCAGATGGATGGTGTGGTAGATAATCCGTTTCTTGCTGGTTTTGTCTTCTTTTCACAGCCTGCAATGAGCCGTCTATCTCATTTTGATGCAAATGAAAGAAGATTTGAACAGATGGTCTAGAATTCCATTGAGTATTTGGGGTAAAAAACAAATGAATTTTAAGACAAATTTAACTATCGTGTTGATTTATATGTTAGGAGGCCTTCTTACGTTTATTTCACCACCTTATTTCCAACAGGTTTACACGACGCGGAATATATCACTTCGGCAAGGTCAGTCATCCTTGCAAGATATTAATTTTGCAAATTGAAGTTTTCTCAAGCTGTTGAGAAAGGTGGATCGGACGTTCCTGTTGTGACCCCCAACTCCCGAGCCTGTCCTAACGGAGGAAGAGGACTCAGAAGGTGATGGGGAGGAACTGATAAGGCCTCCCTCTCCAGGACCCTCCTCTCTGGCAATGCCTCAGGTTCCATCCGAAGGCCAAGAGGAACAGCCTGGGATATGCCAAGAGGAAAGCATATTACCGTTGTGAGCCGCCCTGAGTCCTCGGAGACAGGGTGGCATATAAATTGCATTAAATAAATAAATAAATAAATAAATAAATAAATAAATAAATAAATAAATAAATAAATATCGGAACAACAACAGATAGGGAGCGAGGATGATGAATCCTGGCTTGATCCCAGGCTGCGTCGGAGGGAGAAGCGTGCGCAGCAACGAAAGAGGCGTGGGAGGGCCAGAGATTGAGATGAGTCACTGAGCCACACCCCACAAGGAATAAAAGAGGGTGTGATTGCTCTTCAGGCTTTGTGACGGTCAAAGTTAAAAAGCTGAGAGTCGCATCGCGTTACCTGAAATCTGGCTTGTGCATATTTTGGATTGGACCTTGGCTAACTCTTGCTTCATGGATTACTTTTTGCTACTGGATAAACTCTCTCTTGCTGACTGTGAGTGAAAACTGACTTGGCAGGCATTTCGCAGTTTTACTGCCAAGACTCTTATCTGCAAGGGTTTCTAGCCTGATTGCTTCATAAAATCTTGGCAGGCGTGCCTGGTTGTGTGTTTGCCTGTGTGGGGAAGGGGGACAGAACAGTTCCCATCTTATAAAGCTCATCACGCAGCATTCATCCCATCTGGAATTTTTTTTTTTTTTAAAAAAACACAATTCCATACCTTTTTAGGTTTTACAGGTAGTCCTTGATTTACACCAGTTCGTTTAGTGTCCCGCTCAAAGGGACAACAGCACTCAAAAAAGTGACTTGTGACCATTTTTCACACTGTTGCAGCATCCCCATGGTCATGTCATCAAAATTCAGACGCTTGGCAACTGACTCATATTTATGATGGTGGCAGTGTCCCGGGAGCCCATGTGATCCCCTTTTGAGACTTTCTAAAAAGCAAAGTCAATGGGGAAGCCAGATTCACTTAACAACCCGGTTACTAACTTAACAACTGCAGCAGGGGTGGGCTTCAAAAAATTTAGGAAGGGGTTCTCTGCCCGGTTGCTGGGTGGGTGTGGCCATAATGGGCGTGGCCTAGTCGGCCTCCTGCACCACAGCGGGGGATGCTTTTGTCCTCCCCAGGCTCCGGAGGCTTTCCTCGAGCCTCTGGGAGGGCGAAAATGGCCTCCCCAGGCTCTGGAGGGGCCTTCCCGAACTTCTGGTAGGCCCGTTTTTTGCCTCCCCGAGCCTCCGCACATGCGCTGCACTTACCTGCATCCAAAACGGGCCACGCGGGGACTCCTGGGAGGGGCGGGGTGGGTGGGACCAGCCAGGAGTGGGATTTGGGGGTTCTCTGAACTGCATAGAATCTTAGCTAGAGGTCCTCCGAACCCCTGTGAACCCCCAGCAGCCCCACCCCTGAACTGCAGTGATTCACTTATCAACTATCCAAGAGCCTTGGTAGTACAGTGGTCTAAAGCACCCTGTTATTAAGACCAGCTGCCTGCAATTACTGCAGGTTCGAATCTCGCCAGGCTCAAGGTTGACTCAGCCTTCCATCCTTTCTAAGGTAGGTAAATTGAGGACCCAGTTTGTGGGGGCAATAAGCTGACTTTGTATAAATATACAAAAGGATGAAGGCTATTGCTTAGCGCATTGTAAGCCGCCCTGAGTCTCTGGATAAGGGCGGCATATAAATCAAATTAAAAATTATATATATATATATATATATATATATATATATATATATATATGTGGCAGAATACACAGACACACATATATATTTACAGTCACATGATCAAAACTCAAAGGTCTGGCAACCGACTCGTATTTATGACGGTTGCAGTGTCCTGAGGTCGTGGGATCCCTTTTTGTGACCTTCTGATAAACAAAGTCAATGGGGTTCCCAGATTCACTTAGCAACCGTGTGGCTAACTGAACAATTACAGCGACTCGCTTAACAACTGTGGCAAGAAAGGTGGTAAAATGCAGCAAAACTCCCTTAAAAAAAATATCTCAACGATAGAAATTTGGGGCTCAGTTGTGATCGTAGGTCAAGGAATACGTGCACAGTGTTGGTTTGGGTTATCACAGGATCTGCATAGATTAAACGTGTTTCTTCTTATGTTTTAGGGGACTGGAGGCTAAAACTTACAAAGAACGGTTGCAGGAATTGGATATGTCTAGTTTGATTAAAGAAGGACTAGGGGAGACATGATAGCAGTCTTCCAATATCTCAGGGGCTGCCACAAAGAAGAGGGAGTCAAGCTATTCTCCAAAGCACCTGAGGGTAGAACAAGAAGCAACGGGTGGAAACTAATCCAGGAGAGAAGCAACTTAGAACTAAGGAGGAATTTCCTGACAGTTAGAACAATTAATCAGTGGAACAACTTGCCTCCAGAGGTTGTGAATGCTCCAACACTGGAAGTTTTTAAGAAGATGTTGGATAACCATTTGTCTGAAATGGTATAGGGCAGTGATGGCTAACCTTTTTGCCGTCGTGTGCCAAAAGTGGGGGGAGCACATTCCCACACCCATAATTCAATGCACCCCACTCCCCCTTCTTTTGGCACGCGATGGCCCGGTAGACCTGTTTTTCACCCTCGCGAGGCTCCAGAGGCTTTCTTGGAGCCTGGGGAGGGCAAAAACAGTCTTCCCCACACCCCCGGAGGCCCTTCGGAGGTCGGAAACAGCCCGTTTCCCGACTTCCGGTGGGACCGGAAGGCCCGAAAATCAGCTGGCTGGCACGCACATGCGCGCTGGAGCTGAGCTAGGGCAATGCTCGCATGCCTACAGATATGGCTCCACGTGCCACCTGTGGCACCCGTGCCATAGGTTCGCCATCACGGGTATAGGGCAGTGATGGCTAACCCTTTGGCTGTCGCATGCCAAAAGCGGAGGGAGTGCGGGGGGGCTCGCTCGTGCGTGCCCACACCCATAATTCAATGCCCCCCACATATGCATGTGCAGCCCCACCACGCTCCCCCCAATTTTGGCACACGACCGCAAAAAGATTACCGGTGGGCCCGGTAGGCCCGTTTTCCCCCCTCCCCAGATTCCAGAGGCTTTCTTGGTGCCTGGGGAGGGCAAAAACAGCCTTCCCCACCACCCAGAGGCCCTCCAGAGGCGGGAAATGGTCCATTTCCTGACTTCCGGTGGGCCCACAAATTCCGGTGGGCCCGAAAATTAGCTGGCCGGCGAGCACATGTGCGCTAGAGCTGAGCTAGGGCAACGCTCGCTCGCCCACACAGATATGGCTCCGTGTGCCTCCTGTGGCACGTGTGCCATGGGTTCGCCATCACGGGTATAGGGCTTCCTGCCTGAGCAAGGGATTGGATTAGAAGACCTTCAGGGTTCCCTTCCAACTCTGTTATTCTATTCTAATACATTAAGATCCTCGAGGTAAGCCAAGAGTAATCAGTGATGTATTTGGCAGTGTTTATCTATGTTTTATTTGCGTACAATATAGAAAATAAGACAAGGTTGGGCAGCACCCATTTTCTTGCCCGAACGGTTCAATGCTTAAACAATAGCGAGCGGGCAGCTCGGGTACACATTTGCCAGTGGAGAAAGAACAATCGGCGATACCGTATTACCGCAATCTAGTTTTAAATGTTCGGGATTCGTTTTGCTAATTGGATGAGCAGATGGCAACGGCAATTCAAAGAGATAGAGAGCAATTAGTCCCTAGGATCATGGAGCCATTGCTGGGAAGGGCATGCTTATTGCTAAAAGGGACAATTATGTAAGCAGGTAAAAGGATTTGCAAGCTGCGGTGCAATCATAATCGAAAGCCGACGGGCAACCTGTGCTTGAATCAAGGGAGTAAGTAAACGAATGGGTGGGGAACAAGACGATCCTGCGACGGATGAAAAGTTTACCCAATTATTGTGGGTAATAATTGTAACACAGAAAAGGGGGCCATTCCCTCGAGGAAGACACTGACAACAGAGCTACTAACTTATCAAACAGAATAGAGTAGAGTAGAGTGGAATAGGAAAAGAATAGGAATAGGAATAGGAATAGGAATAGGAATAGGAATAGGAATAGGAATAGGAATAGAATAGAATAGAATAGAATAGAATAGAATAGAATAGAATAGAATAGAATAGAATAGAATAGAAAATATGGCATGGCATACAGTAGATTAGAGAATAGAATAGAGAATAGAGAATAGAGTAGAGTAGAGAATAGAATAGAATATAGAATATAAAATATAGTAGAGTATAGAATAAATATAGAATATAGAATATAGTAGAGTAGAATAGAGAATAATATAGAATAGAATAGAATAGAATAGAATAGAATAGAATAGAATAGAATAGAATAGAATAGAATAGAATAGAAAATATGGCATGGCTTACAGTAGATTAGAGTAGAGTAGAGAATAGAATATAGAATATAGAATATAGTAGAGTAGAGAATAGAATAGAATATAGAATATAAAATTTAGTAGAGTATAGAATAAATATAGAATATAGAATATAGTAGAGTAGAATAGAGAATAATATAGAATAGAATAGAATAGAATAGAATAGAATAGAATAGAATAGAATAGAATAGAATAGAATAGAAAATATGGCATGGCTTACAGTAGATTAGAGTAGAGAATAGAATATAGAATATAGAATATAGTAGAGTAGAATAGAGAATAGAATAGAATAGAATAAATAGAATATAGAATATAGTAGAGTAGGGTAGGGTAGGGTAGAGTAGAGTAGAGTAGAGTAGAGTAGAGTAGAGTAGAGTAGAGTAGAATAGAGTAGAATAGAATAGAATAGAATAGAATAGAATAGAATAGAATAGAATAGAATAGAATAGAATAGAATAGAATAGAATAATCAAATCAAATCAAATTCTTTATTGGCCAAGTTTGATTGGACACAGAAGGAATTTGTCTCTGGTGCATAAGCTCTCATTGTACATAAAAGCTATAAGTGATAAATCAGGATCATAGTCATCATAAAAATGCATTCATCATAAATCATAAGATACCACACTTAGCGATAGTCATAGGATACTAACTAAGCAATCAAGATAAACCGTACTAGGAAACTAAATAAAACAATATAAATCGTCAAGATACAAGCAATTTTTTGCTGGTGTTATTTTACTAATACAATTAGTAATTATTTTAATTACAATTATTTTACTAAATTTTAAAAAGGACTCACATATTATATATAGCGAAGAAAAGAAAAAAAAAAGCTTCCCTGCAACATGAAGCAAACAAAACTCCGGGCTTCCTAATTCTGTTGTGTTTTTATACAATCAAATTTATCTTGGCGTGACCCTCGTCTTCACCAATCAGCTAATCAAAAGCATCACACACCTGCAGCCGGCTGTGTTAGTGGCGTTACCGGCATACAGAATACTCTGTTCGAGAGCTTCAAAGCGTATCGTGTGGCTAGGTGACTCATACATCACACCCTGATCGCAGCCGCACCAGATCCGATTCATATTAATTAAATGGCCAAGCCTTTTAGAAATATCTTTTCGAGTCAGTCATTGGCATTGTTCATTCGCCCAACTCTCCGGTGTCATTGTGGCAATAATCAAAATAGTTTAGTTTAGTTTAGTTTAGTTTAGTTTAGTTTAGTTTAGTTTAGTTTAGTTTAGTTTAGTTTAGTTTAGTTTAGTTTAGTTTAGTTTAGTTTAGTTTATTTGTATACCGCCCTACTCCCGAAGGACTCAGGGCGGTGAACAGCCACAAAGATAAAAACACATAAACACAAATTTTAAAACAGAATAAAACCGAGTTAAACAAATTTGGCCGTAGACGAAATTTAAAACACCCCAATAAATTAAAACGAATTAAAATTTGCATATTAAAAAGGGAAAAATTAGGCCAGGCCAGCCTGATGGAATAAATGGGTTTTAAGAGGGCGGCGGAAGGTGCGTAGATCCGGGATCCTCCGTATCTCCGGGGGGAGCTCGTTCCAGATTGTAGGTGCCCCCACCAAAATAGATGGCTCTTCGCTACCGATTCCTTCGGAAAACACATTTGCGAGCAGATAGCGTAGCCTTTCTGATGGTCTCTTAGTCCGCTTAATAATTCTGAACGTTAAGTGATTTTGGCCCCATTTTACGACCTTTCCTGCCATGGTTGTTAAGTGACTCACTGCAGTTGATAAGTTAGTAACACGCTTATTAAGTGAGTCCGGCGTCCCCATTGACTTTGCTTGTCAGGAGGTCACAAAAGTGGATCCCGTGACCCCCTTGGGACACTGCGACGGTCATGAATACAAACCAGTTCTCAAGCATCTGAATTTTGATCACATGTTCAGGGGTTATACTGCAAAGGTTATGGGAGCGACATGGCGTTCCCATGTAACACTTCTCCTGCACGAGCTGCACTGGCTCCCGGTGGTCTTCCGTGTGCGCTTCAAGGTCTTGGTTACCACCTTTAGAGCGCTCCATGGTTTAGGACCTGGTTATCTACGAGACCGTCTGCTGCCACCAGTAGCCTCCCACCAGCCGGTATGCTCTCATAGAGAGGGGCTCCTCCGGGTGCCGTCAGCCAAACAATGTCGACTGGTGGCCCCCAGGGGGAGAGCCTTCTCTGTGGGGGCACCTACTATCTGGAATGAGCTCCCCCCGGAGATACGGAGGATCCCGGATATACGCACCTTCCGCCGCGCTCTTAAGACTTTTTTATTCCATCAGGCTGGCCTGGCCTAATTTTTCCCTTTTCTCCCTTTTTAAAATGCAAATTTTAATTCGTTTTTAATATATTGGGGTGTTTTAAATCTGTCTTTGGCCAAATTGTTTAATTCGGTTTTATCCTGTTTTTAAATTTTGTATTTATGTGTTTTTATCTTGTGGCTGTTCACCGCCCTGAGTCCTTCGGGAGTAGGGCGGTATACAAATCAAATAAACTAAACTAAACTAAACTAAACTAACTGTGAAAAACAGTCATAAGCCACTTTTTTCAGCGCCATTGTAACTTTGGACAGTCACCAAATGAACTGTTGTAAGTCAAGAACTATCTGCATTACAAGTTTATTTCATTCTACCTATACAGTAGAATCTGATCTACTAACAGTCAAGGCGAATTGATGCCAGATAAGAGTCAAGGGACTTCAAGGGGAGCTGGACTTAGGTCTCTTATGGGAACGCAGAGATTGCAAACTGATGATGCATTTGACCCCGCCCTCAGGCTCAGCCTGGTCATCTCCTACAGTTACTATCCCATTTGTGCTTCTTGTCTGGATCTGTTGTGGTCCGCCAGCAGCCTGCAGAGCTGGCAGCGGAGTCGGACAGCGATGAGGCTGGGCAAGAACATGGGCCAGTCCTGGAGGCTGGGGAAGGCCCGGATGAGGACTCTGCGTCGGAGGCAAAGATGGGGTCAGGGCCATCGGGGAGTGATATGCAGACTCCGGAGCCTCCAGAGGCTGACAGCAGACAGGCAGAGGAACAGGAGGAGCCTGTTCCTAGTGCACGTATGAGAAGAGCTGCCAGAAGGCAAGAGCAGCTACAGCAAAGAGGACGACTCGGGAGTAGGGACAAGAGATGATTGGCCGCTCCCATAAAGCTTAAAAAACAGCAACAGCTCTTGGATTCTTTGTCGGAAAACAACGTTGATAGACTTGTTCTTGTCTTGCTGGACTTATCTTTGGTCGGTGTCTTCTGCTTCTGAACTTTTGCCAAGAGAAGCCTTTGGCAGTTTGCCTAATTATACCAAGGTTGGTGATTAGACTGAAGAATTTGTGTTATGAAGAATTTGTTTTGATTTAGTTTGGACTACATTGAGAATGAGTTAATTCTCAGCTGTTCGCATAAAGTCTGTTTGTTTTGGAACTGTTTGTGTCTAATACTACGTACTTGGGCCTGGGTCACAACAGGATCACCTTGCAAGATCGACACATATTTTGTGAGCAGGTCAGTGAGGAGCGTTGGGCAGCCTCAAAATTGGAATAAATAAATACAAAATATTTCATGCTTTAATCTCCTTGTCTTATTCTTTTGCGCTGTGCTTTGAGCAACGCTGTTTATTCCCTCAAGGGAATAGCTGAATGGGAATGTATGCATGTTCTTTTTCTGTTAAGATCTGTTAAGGAGTAATTGCTAGGGAAAATACAAAACAAGCTTTCAGATATACAGACTGTAAAAATCCCTGGGAGA
Organism: Pituophis catenifer annectens; assembly: GCF_029215685.1. Classification (NCBI taxonomy): domain Eukaryota; kingdom Metazoa; phylum Chordata; class Lepidosauria; order Squamata; family Colubridae; genus Pituophis; species Pituophis catenifer. The sequence continues at coordinate 5,947,040 of NW_027256887.1, forward strand.
AGATATGTTACAGCTAGGTGACCTTATTTACGATAGCACCTGATAGTTTTCTTTTCACGGTTGGTAAAATCATAAAGCCGATCTAGTAAAGTTCATCCTTGATTATTTCAGCCTAGAACTCACAGAACCGTCCATTGCTTCAAAGTTTTTCATTTTTCACGATCGTGAAGAATTCATTTAGGGTTTTTTTTCCTCCTCTCCCCTTGATGGTTTCTTCCTAATTTTATTTATTATCATCTTCAGGTTTCTTGGCAAAAGGTGCTTTGAATGGTACAGGTAGTCCTCGACTTACAACCCCAATTGGGTCCAAAATTTCTGTTGTTAAGCGAGACATGTGTTAAGTGAGTTTGGCCCCAATTTACGACCTTTAGTGCCACAGTTGTTAAGTCAATCATTGCAGTTGTTAAGTTAGTAACCCGGTTGTTGAGTGCATCTGGCTTTCCCTTTGCTGGTCAGAAGGTCGCAAAAGGAATCACGTGGGCTTGGGGACACAGCAATGGTCATAAGTATGAACCAGTTGCCCAGCATCTGAATTTTAATCATGTGATCATGGGGTCATAACTGTGAAAAATGGTAATATCACTTTTTTCAGTGCCGTCGTAACTTTGAACAGTCGCTAAATGAATTGTTGTAAGTCGAGGACTACCTGTAATTATGTCATGATGTGCATATTATACCTCGGTATTGTATGGAGAAACTGTAGATCTCCATTGTTGAATTCTAACTTCTAGTCTAGTTTGTGGTATCAGGAGTGAAAGACCAGGTTGCTATCATTTTAAATTAGTACAAAAACATAATATGAACCTCCAATTAAATTTGTTTTTAAATTCCACAGGTAGGGCTAACTGGAAATAGTGACCACACTCCGGGTCTGAATGATACATGTGTCAACCTCCTGACTGATGATCCCAACCAAAGCAAGCACACTCAAGACCGGCCAATGTCTCAGTGCAAAACTTTATTGAGTACATCATTTCGGCACTACTGAAGGCGAAACCAGCTCTAACTAATTCCCGCGCAAACCCACGTAGTTATAATATAGAGTTTCCCCTCTCCCCTATTAGAGCAGGTCACATTGTCCAATTCAGTGTCATTGAATTGTTATGAGAAAGACTCTCTGGTTTTGGCTGACACCTGCTGATGTGTCCTTGGCGCTCACGGCTCTCCTCCTTGAAATCTGGAGCCTACATTCCTTCTCGCCTTTCCCTCCCTCCTTGTTGTTGGCAAGTTGAGAAGCACTAAAGGTTGCAACAGCATAAGCACATTTCGAGCGTGACAACACGCAGCTCTGGATAGTCTCAGACTTTGATTCAGGAGCCACGTGGTGATGACAGCCATAGTGATAGAATACACTTGTTGTGACTCCGACCCCCGAGGCCGACTTATCGGAGGGAGAAGGCTCCGAACATGAAGGAGAGGAGTTGGCCAGGCCTCCCCCTCCAGGACCCTCCTCTCTGGCAATGCCTCAGGTGTCTCCCGAAGGAGAAGAGATTGGCCAGAAGCCAGGTATCTCCTCGCAGTCGGACAGTGATGGAGATAAGTCTTGGCTGGATCCATGCCAGCATTGGAGAGACAAGCGCACGCAGCAGAAAAGGAGGCATGCTAGAGATTAATCTGAGTCACTGGACCACACCCCACAGGGGATAAAAGGGGGTGAGGTGGCCATTCAGACTCTGTGACGGACAAAACTAAACTACTAGAGAGTCACATTGTATCTTTGGAAACAACGTTATCTGCCTTGGATTTAATACGGACTGGACTTGACAATTCTTTAACTGTGTGTATCTTGTTTGGGTTTATCTGCTGGAGGAACAACCCCTCCCTTTATGAGTAAAGTTCTTGGCAAGCAGCTACTGGGTTGCTGCCAATCCTCTTATTGAAAGAATTTGTTGTCTGCCAGTTTTATTTAACCCCTGGCTGTCTGTTTGTGTGCGTGTGTGAGACGGGGACAGAACAACACTCAGCATATTTTCCAAACACGTTTTCGAACAAAATGATAATTGAATTGAATTCAAGGTGGGGGGGGCTGATTTCAGGGACTGCCCCACCTTGCAAAAAATATTTATAGCCTCTTTCTCTATCAATCTCTATTGAGGTTCCCTCTCTGATGTAGGAGGAGTAGAAGACCATGGGGGCGGAGTCAAAAGAGGAATCAGCCTAGAATCGCTACGTAGTCACAAATAGTTCAAATCCATTGAATTATTCTATCTTACCCAGCGCCAATATAGTGCTGTTAGTTGATTAAATTCCTGTTTGGGGGGGCCTGAGCAATACATCAGTTTAACTGGAACTTGGGGCCCTGATTTTTCGTGTCTGACGCTCCTTCCTTTAAAAGTGCTCTTCCTTACTCACATTTTTTGTTCCCCCACTTTTCATTAATTGTACTTTTTCTTTCCTATCCACTCCTCAGAGGATGAGGAAGCCGCTTCCGAGCAGGACTGAGTCATTCCAGGGTGGATTTAAGTAGATCCGTAGCATAGGCTGATTATAAGAAGCCACTTTAAATTTAGATTACTTTGAAACTTTGAGGAAGAGTTTAAGAAAACCGAAGATGCAGAAGGTTCGTATGTTTTTCTCGCGGGAGGGTTGCGAATTGTTACACTGACTCAGCTGATCTGTAAAGCGAGCGATCTGGATTTGGGTAAGGCGCTCTGCCAAAATGAGATTGCTGGGATGAATTGTAATATTTTGGGATGCATTTAGCGGAATGGCATTTTGAGCAAGCTGGAAAGGGCACACCGAAAAGAAAGGAACTGTTGAAATATTCCTTTTAAACACAGAGTGCTATGTCATAACATAGCACTTGGAGCAGATATAATTTATAATGTCTTTTTAACTTCTCTGCTACCTGACGCTATGGGACGCGGTGGCTCAGTGGCTAAGGTGCTGAGCTTGTCGCTCGAAAGGTCGGCAGTTCAGTGGTCCCATGATCAAAATTCAGACATATGACAACCGGCTCGTCATTATGACGGTTGCAAAGTCCCAGGGTTACATGATCCCTTTTTGCAACTTTCTGACAAGCAAAGTCAATGGGGAAGCCAAATTCACTTAACAACCATGGGACTAATTTAACAACTGCAGTGATTCACTTAACAAAAGTGGCAAGACAGATTGTAAAATGGGGTAAAACTAGGGGTGAAATGCTCCCGGTTTGGACCGGATCGCCCGATCCGGAAGCGATGGAGGTGAGTGGTTCGGAGAACCGGTAGCAAAAATCCCTGCCCCCCCGCCACTCACCCCCACATACCCAGCTGAGCCGCACAATCATCAGAGGCTTTTTTTTTTACTTTTAAAAGCATTTTTTCTACAACCACTTCGGCCGAAAAAATGCTTTTTTAAAAAAGTTTTTAAAAAAGCCTCTGATGATCGTGTGGCTCAGCTGGGATCATCAAAGGCTTTTAAAAGAAAAAACCCCTTTTTTTCTTTTAAATGCCTCTAACGATCAGGCAACTCAGCTTGGATCGTCAGAGGCATTTTAAAAAAAAGGGGGGGGGAGGTTCTTCTAAATGCCTCTGACGATCCCAGCTGAGTTGCCTGATCGTCAGAGGCATTTAAAAGAAAAAAAGCCTCTGCCGATCAGGCAACTCAGCTGGGATCGTCAGAGCCTTTTGAAAGCATTTTTTTACAACCTCTTTGCCGAAGAGGTTGTAGAAAAAATGCTTTTAAAAGTAAAAAAAAAAAAAAAAAGGCCACGCCCACCCAGTCACATTACCCCTCCCAAGCCACGCCCACAGAACCGGTAGTAACAAATTTTAGATTTCACCCCTGGGTAAAACTCACCTAACCGTTATCTTGTTTAGCAACTGAAATTCTGATCCCAATTGTGGTTATGAGTAGAGGACTATCCATATGCTAATGTTCCTTGGACATTTGCATATTGAATCTACTTTCCTAGCCTTTCTTGGTATAAATTGAACTTTATTGTCACTTGGAATGTACACTAATCGGCATATGCTAAAGTGAAATCTCATTGCATATTGCTCTCAAAGGGTCACCACCCTTTATACACTACATAAACATGATAAAACAAATAAATAAATGCAAAATTATGCATATACCCACATATATTATATGACGCAGAGAAACAACAACAGTCTAGTCCGGATATATACATGAACATGGTGAGAAAAACGAATCTTGCGAGTTTACCAGAAAGATGGCATAGGAAACAAAGCTGTTACAGAACCTGGTAGTCCTACTCTACATACTTCGAAACCTCCTCCCAGAGGGGAGCAACAGAAACAGTCCATAAAGTGGGTGAAGTGTGTCACACTTCAACAATGCTTCAAGCTCTAAGCACATAGCTCTTCTAAGCAGTATCCTGAATAATGGGAAGCAAGCTTCCTATGATCTTCTCGGTTGTCCTCACCACTCTCTGTAGGGACTTTCTATCTGAGGCGTTGCTGCCACCAAAGGAGAATGAATAGGAAGCAAAATGGTCAGTTCATCCATACCAGGGATAAAATATGGATTTTTTTAAAAAAAAACACTGTCTGGGATTCTTTTTTAGGCCAGAACAAAAATTACAAGTTTTAATGAAGTTTCCCCCCCCCCTCCCACCCCTTTGTACTGCAATGTTTCTTTCATTGCACCGAAATCATTTCTAGGCAGCAGATACGAAGGTTCAGCGGTGGGCGGCATTCGCCACATTTCCTGTGGCTTGATTATCTCCCTGTCAGAATGTGCCACATAATTCATCATAAAACATCTATTTTATGTGTCTTCTCAAATGACAGCGTCTCTCAACACTTGGGGTTTTTAAAAAAAACGAAACAAAAATTAAACAGCCTGAAATTGCGGTGAGGATATTTGTTGCTAAGCGTTTTTTTTTTTTTTTTTGCAAGTCTTGGGAACAAAAGGAACCGTTTTCTTTCTTTCTCTCCGTAATTATTCCTCTGTGTCCTTGTTTCAGATTCTTCCGACTCTTCTGTTGAATTAAAGAGGCGACGGAGGGATGAGTAAGAGGCTAGGATTTTCAAGGGTTTTTTTTCTTTCTTTCAATCTTTTATCGCAACTTCTCCATTCCTAAAAGAAATCTAAGTGAAACCCCGGGAAAATAGGAACAAGCTGATTGTACTTCCTTCCGGCTGTGTCAACCACTCATACTAATTTATGATCAGAATGGTTGGGGCAGCCATTAAAACCTCTTTTTTTTCCTCATTTCTGCTTGGGAAATTGCAATACGAGTGGCTGTGATCTTTAAATGGATTTCCAGTCGTTCCAAGATCACTGCTGGAACCTCTCGAAGTAAATTGTTTCAAGAAGTTGCTCTCCAATCCCATATATTTGTTCCGCCCCAGCTCCGGATTCCCAAGGATTGTGACACACACCAACGGTCCTTATCAAAGTTATAACGTACCAAGAATAAACAAAGTCCGGCAAAGGTTGGCAACCAGCCCAGAAAACAAGATACAATAAGACACTCACTCTTCAAAAATGCTCTTTAATAATTACATGTTGTTTCCAGCAAGAAATTACTAACTGTGTGTGACTTAAATAGGCTAAGGGAGTGGCCAATTATCATCAAGCCTTACTCTCGAGGAGACCTCCTCCTCCTGAGTAGCCACTCCTGCCTTTTGGCAGCCCTGCGTGCTCGAGCATTGAGGAGAGGCTCCTCCACTTCACTCTCTCCACTTGAAGGAGCCTCTGAAGGTTCTGAAGGCCCAGGCTGAGTCTCTGCCTCTGGCTCCACATCCTCTTCAGCCTCCTCGCTGTCTGACACGAGCGCCGGCTGCGCCGGCTGCTGGTGCAACCCCACACCAGCCTCCTCGTTGTTGGGATCAGCCACGATCTCTGAGCTTGGTGGTTTTCTTGCAGACATCTCATTACTAAACTAGGTAAAATCATCAGTGCTAGAAGGGAATGAGGTTGGTGGAAAGGAGGAGGAGGAGGAGGACTGTGTGGTCCTTGATGCTCTCTGAGCTTGGTGATTTATACCCTCTGTTGAGCTTTGAATTTGAGCTTGTGTTCTGATTGGTTGTCAAGACTCCCATGGGGCCATGTAGGGGTAATTTTGTAGGTTGTCTGTGTCCCAGGCTTGGTTGAACCATGCTGGGTGATGATGTAATGAAGGGGTTTTGGGCAATTCCTATTATGGCTCTGTTTGGAGGTAGATCTTGGTTATGTAGAATAAACTGGCCCAGGCCTTAATGGCCTATTAACAAAGGTGGGGGGGGGGGGCTGAGTGTCTGTCTCCGTTTTAGGGGAAATATTCTGTCCTTTTAATATTTCCTAAAATATCTCATTTTCTTAGGAGAGGGGGTGGGTGCTAACTTCCTACAGGACGAACAGTCAGAAATTACAGCGCAGGTGGCTAGATTCCGCACTGCAGCACTGGGGATTCATCGGAAACACATGTTTAATCCACCATAATTATTTTATACAACAATTGTGGGCCAAACCCGTTGCACTGCTTATTCCTTTCCCTTTTTGTATTAAACTGACTACGGGCCACACAGTTCATGGATTGTAATTTTAGTATAGTTAGGCCAACATGCAATTGACTGACTGGATTTGATCATAGATATTATCTGTTATTAGTTATTTTATTTTATTTTATTTTATTTTTTAAAAAAATTGATTTATATGCCGCCCTTCTCCGGAGACTCAGGGGGGCTTACAATGTGTTAAGCAATAGCCTTCATTCTTTTGTAGATTTATGCAAAGTCAGTTTATTGCTCCCATAATCTTGGTCCTCATTTTACCTACCTTAGAAAGGATGGAAGGCTGAGTCAGCCTTGAGCCTGGTGAGATTTGAACTTGCAGTAATTGCAGGCAGCAGATGTAAGTGGATGTTAATTAGTCTGCTGAGCCACCAGAGCGCTTATTAATTGTATATTTACTATTTCTATTTATTTATTTTTTATTTTTATTTATTTTGAATTTGTATACCGCCCTTCTCCCTGAGGACTCAGGGTGGTGAACAGCCAAGTAAAAACATCAAATATTTGTTCTGGTCTCCGTAAGAAATTGAATTGAAGCCCCTTCTTGCTGAGTTAGCAACAGAATATTTAGCTAGGTTCTGATTGCGGAATGTTTTTTTCTCCTTCGAGTGATGCTAATGACAAAGAGGCCCAATCAATGCCTGAATTGGATTTCTAGAGCACAGAAACTGAAAATATTCGCGTAAAGTAATCTTTCTAAAGCGCCTTCTTTAAAACGGTTGGTTTTAAACGTGGGGTAGTGGCAGGGGTGAAATCTATTTACCTCCCCTACCGGTTTGGAAGTGCATGTGCCGCGTGCTGACCCTCTGTGCATGCGCAAACCCTTCTGCGCATGTGCAGAGGATAAAAAACAGGCTACATCCTGGTTAAAACCAGGAAGTAACGACGACCGGGTGGGTGGGTGGAGCCTCAAGTGGCCATCACTACCGGTTCTGTGAACCACTGGCCGTCATCGCTATCGGTTCGCCTGAACCGTGCTGAACCGGGAGCATTTCACCCCTGGGTAGTTGGGAGAAGGAGGGCTGATATGAGAGGTGGTATTCAGCCGGTTCGGACAATTTCAGGTGAACCGGTAATGGTGACCTGTGGGCACGCCGGCCCACTGTCCCCGACGTTAGCCATGTTTTTTAATCCACATGCATACATGCAAGTCGCGCATGTGAGCAAAGCGCATGCACAAAAGACCACGCGCTCACATTTTCGGTGCGCGGCGAAACAGTGGTAAAATTATGTGAAAGCCACCTCTGGCTGATATGCCGCAAAACTAACAGGAGACATAAACAGAGAAAAAGAGATGTTGCTTTGGGATTAAAAACGACGACAAGCAGAACTATAACATCTTCACCAGAGCCAGCTGAACTGCACAAAATAATAGGTTTTAGGTCTTGAAGAAATCCTTCTTCAAGTTTGAGAGATAAAAATAGGATGGAGGGGACAGGAAAGAGGTAAGAAGATATATGGCATGAGAGAGCAGCGATTGCAGAATGCATTTGTAATTGTAATACAAGCAATAAAAATATGACAGGGGGTCTCTCCTTGCTGAACTGCGTGGTGGGGTCCTTAAAACACCGGGAGGAAGGTTCGCCTGGGCTCAGTCCAGAAACTGGAGGGAAGGAGAAGAAGGGAAAAAGAAGAGGATGGAAAGCAAGTGGACGTTGTATGGAGGAGAGTTGGTGGAACGAATGGAGACAGCAAGAAGACAAGTTGGATGGTAGGGGATTCAGAGTCCCACTAGAAGAGAATATTTGTAGCTCAGAGTAACAACCGTGTTACTAACCTAACAACTGCATAATTCACTTAATAACTGTGGCAAGAAAGATCAGAAAATGGGGCAAAACTCCCCTAACACCTGTCTTGCTTAGCAACAGAAACGTTGAGCTCAGTTGTAGTCGTAAGTTGAGTGTCAGGGTTCCGAGGGATGCCCTAATTAAATCACAAGCCTCCAACCAAGCTTCAAAAGAAATCCAGTTATTTATTAGGAGCTCCATGTCGGCATGTTCCAGGCGAAGCCAACTCTGACCCCTTGTAATTTACACCCCAATCATGACCCTGTTTCCCCCCTCCCCCCAGGGTGTGTCATCAATCACATTCGCGGAGCAATTTCGCGGGCTATAGAGATCACTCCCCTCCAGCTGCTGTGGGTAACCCTGGGAAACAGCCTTCAGAGAGATATGTCTGGAATGTACTTCTGTTTTTGGCTGCCATGCTGTTTCGTCAGTTTCCCATTCCCCCTTGCCAATGGCAACTTGAGAGCAGGCCAGGGATGCTTTGCGATTTGACATCAAGGATTACCTATATTGCAATCAAACAGCGATCACTAATAAGTTAACTATCCCACTATATCCCATTGCTCTTCTCTGGAGCATACTCATGCCAGAAGGCAATGTATACCTAATATTCTACATAAGGAACTAACATAATTAGCAATAGCAATAGCACATAGATTTATATACCGCTTCACAGTGCTTTACAGCCCTCTCTAAGCGGTTTACAGAGTCAGCATATTGCCCCCGACAATCTGGGTCCTCATTTTACCTACCTCAGAAGGATGGAAGGCTGAGTCAACCTTGAGCCTGGTGAGATTGGAACTGCCAAATTGCAGGCAGCCGGCAGTCAGCAGAAGTAGCCTGCAGTACTGCACTCTAACCACTGTGCCACCGTGGCTCATTTTGTGACTCCAGTCGTACGCAGCACTTTTCAACAACTGGGATTTACAAAAAGGCTGACTTTTCCCTTCCTTTTCCTTTTCCTTACAAAGCCCTTGATTTTTTGGGCCTTTCCGTGTGCTTGTTTGTTTTCTTCCTGATCTTCACTTTGGGCGAGCTTTCTTTTGAACCAAAAAAAGAATCCATCCAAGGCATATTGAAATTCAGTCTTTTTCCTTTTTTTTTTTTTTTTTTGCAAATGGATCATATTAAAATTCTCTCTCCTCTTACCAGGGGTGGGCTGCTGGGGGTTTGCAGGGGTTCGGGAGAACCTCTAGCTAAGATTCTGTGCAGTTCAGAGAACCCCCAAATCCCACTCCTGGCTGGCCCTGCCCACCCTGCCCCTCCCCTCCCAGGAGTCCCCACGCGGCCCGTTTAGGATACTGGTAAGTGCAGGGTATGCATGGAAGCTTGGGGAGGGTGAAAAATGGGCCTACTGGAAGTTCAGGAAGGCTGGAAACGGGCCCTCCAGAGGGCCTCCCTAGCCTGGGGAGGCTGTTTTTGCCCTCCCAGAGGCTCAAGGAAAGCCTCCGGAGTCTGGGGAGGGCAAAAACAGCCCCCCACCGTGGTGCAGGCCGACTAGGCCACGCCCACCATGCCCACGCCCACTCAGCAGCCGGGCAGAGAACCCCTTGCTAAAGTTTTTGAAGCTCATCCCTGCCTCTTCCCATGCTGTCTCAGTACTTTTTCTGAACTGACTTACATCTGCCCCTCAACTCGTGAACTTAATTAAAGAATCATGATGTCCTCAAATTGATTCCACTGTCTTTGATTCAGGTTTCAGTGTCCCCTTGGGGCATATATTCTTCTACTGAAAGTATTGAGCGAAGTCTTCTTCTAATATAGACAGATGGTGTAATAACTGACCTCCGTATAATTCACGTTCGGCTCACAAGGTTGCAAATGTAACATGAAAGTTTTGGGTAAAAGTTCTCTGATATAATATTAACTTGCATTAACATAACAGAGTCCAGGAAGCTTTGAAAACAACTTCTATACATTTTTTTTAAAGAGATAAAAGACTCTTTTGAGGAATATCATCCCCGCCACATGATTATACAGGAATTACATTACTGTACAAATTTATATAACATTTCCCCCCCAATTAGGGTCCCTTCTTTTTTTTGCTTTCCTGACAGATCCTAAAAACAACTGTGTTCATCTAATCATATTTGCAGAGATAATTCCCCCGGCGTCTCACTTTTAGCGGGGGGAGCAGCTGCTAATTTCTAACTTTTTAAGATGCTATATACGACACTGGAAACGATGAAGAAAATCAATGTTTTAAGAAGTTAACAAATTGGGCTATTCATATTAGGTAAAGGTAAAGGTTCCCTCGCATATATGTGCTAGTCGTTCCTGACTCTAGGGGGCGGTGCTCATCTCCGTTTCAAAGCCGAAGAGCCAGTGCTGTCCGAAGACGTCTCTGTGATCATGTGACTGGCATGACTAAACGCCAAAGGCGCACGGAATGCTGTTACCTTCCCACCAAAGGTGGTCCCTATTTTTCTACTTGCATTTTTTTTACGTGCTTTCGAACTGCTAGGTTGGCAGAAACTGGGACAAGTCACGGGAGCTCACCCCATTACGCGGCACTAGGGATTCGAACCACTGAACTGCTGACCTTTCGATCAACAAGCTCAGCGTCTTAGCCACTGAGCCACCTTGTCCCTTTTCATATTACTTCATATTACTGACCATTTATTAAAATATTTCCTATTACTGACCATTTATTAAAACTGTTGCCTTATGTTGAGATGGGCGGCGAACAAATTCAATAAATAAATAAATTCTTTCTCCAGACCATATACATAGCCTGTGACTATGTAGGATAGAGAGAGGGGAAGTTAATTACCAGCGAGTGGTTGGACAAGGAGACCCAAACTCATTGGTAGCCTCACATTGCAATGAACAAGGATGTACATTCAATGTTGCAGCTACTAAGATTGTTGGCCGAGCAGGGACAAAAACAGCCAGGGAGATGATTGAAGCCTGGACAACAGGCCCCTCGTCAGTCAACAGGAGTGCTGATTTACAACTGTCTTATCAGGTGTAAGGGTTCTGACAGATACCCTAATTAAATCATGAGTCCTGAGCCAAGCTTCAAAAGAAATCCAGGTATTTATTAGGAACTCCATGTCAGCACGTTCCCAAGTGAAGCCAGCTCTGACCCTACATAATTTACGCTCCAATTATGACCCTATTTTCCCCCCCTCCCCACCCAGTCATCAATCATATTCGCCAACAGAGCAATTTTGCGGGTTGTAGAGGTCACTCTTCTTTGACTGCTGTAGGTATCCCTGGGAAACAGCCTTGAGGGAGATAAGCGTGGAATGTGCATCTGTTTTTTGCTGCTGTGCAGTTTCGCCAGTTTCCCATCTCCCCTGGCCTATGGCAACTCAAAAGCAGGCCAGGGATGCTTTGCGAGTTGACATCACGAGCCAAGAACTTGCCAATACAAGGAAACATCAGCCAACAATTTAATAGCTGGCTATCAACATCTCAATCAACAAATAAAAAACCACACACAACCAGGCACCACATAAACACTACGCATAGAATAGCCCAAAGCACACATTCTGGTAAAGAGAAATTCCCTGAAGATGGACTCCAGTACAAGTCTGAAAGCTCAGAAGACAAAACATCTGATCCTGATTACTGACCCAGATTCGATCCTGTTTACAAACTATGAAACAATTTGGGGTTTTAATCTTTTTTTAAAAATGTGGATGGTTTGTTTAGCTAGATTGCCCTGAAGCGTTCAAAACTTAGAACGATGGCTTATTCAGCTAATTAATCATAGTCAAATCCGTGTTCAATATTCAAATTCACGAGGTGTCTATAATGTATAAAATAACCTGCAAGGAAGTTAAGGCTAATAATCCAATTTGACAGACTAAGGACTTATCAGCAATGCTTTGAATATTAACAATTTGAAATCTAATGTTATTTATTTATTAAATTTAGATGTTGCCCATCTCACTATCAAAGTGACAACTAGGTGGGAAACAGATAACCTGAAATTGCATTCTAAACAGGGGTGGGTTCTAAAATTTTTTACTACAGGCTTTTTTTGTGGGCGTGGCTTGGTGGGGAGGTAATGTGACTGGGTGGGCATGACCAACTTTTTTTTTTTTTTTTACTTTTAAAAGCATTTTTTCTACAACCTTAAGAGGTTGCAGAAGAAAATGCTTTTAAAAGCCTCTGACGATCAGGCAACTCAGCTGGGATCGCCAGAGGCTTTTAAAGGCATTTTTTTCCTACAACCTCTTCGGCCGAAGAGGTTGTAGAAAAAATGCTTTTAAAAGTGTCTGACGATCCCAGCTGAGCCGCGCGATCATCAGAGGCTTTTTCTTTTAACTTTTAAAAGCATTTTTTCGGCCAAAGAGGTTGTAGAAAAAATGCTTTTAAAAGTTAAAAAAAAAGGCTCTGATGAGGTGGGCGGGGTAAGCGAGCAACGACCGGGCCAGGGACCAGTTCGGGGGCGTGGCCAGCCAATGTTATTACTGGTTCTCCGAACTACTATAAACTTTTACTACCGGTTCTTGCGAACCGGGAGCAACCCACCACTGATTCTAAAATATATATTTTAGTGAATATCTCAGAGTTAATGCATGCGGATAGATGGATGTTATGGACGTTTTAAAAACATCAGAAATATTTTAGAATATTGTAATGGTCCAAGATTAGTGAATGCAGATCTTTCTGAATATTATATCCACATATTTTATTCTGTACAAGCAGAAACGGAAATTTACAGTACATCAAATTACAGTGCAAGGGATGATGGTTACACAGAATTATTCAGTGGTGGGTTTCAAAATTTTTTACTACTGGTTATATGGGTGTGGCTTGGAGGGCGTGGCATGGCTTGGTGGGCGTGGCTTGGTGGGCGTGGCAGGGGAAGGACACTGTAAAATCTCCATTCCCACCCCACTCCAGGGGAAGGATACTGCAAAATCCCCATTTCCTCCCAATCAGCTGGGATTTGGAAGGCAGAGAATAGATGGGGGCAGGGCCAATCAGAGGTGGGATTTACCAGTTCTCCAAACTACTCAAAATTTCCACTACCAGTTCTCCGAACTACTCAAAATTTCTGCTACTGGTTCTCCGAATTACTCAAAATTTCTGCTACCAGTTCTCTGAACTATTCAAAATTTCCCCTACCGGTTCTCTGAACTATTCAAAATTTCCACTACCGGTTCTCCGACCAACTCAAAATTTCCGCTACCGGTTCTCCGAACTACTCAAAATTTCCGCTACCGGTTCTCCGAACTACTCAAAATTTCCCCTACCGGTTCTTCGAACTACTCAAAATTTCTGCTACCGGTTCTCCGAACTACTCAAAATTTCCGCTACCGGTTCTCCAGAACTGGTCAGAACCTGCTGAAACCCACCTCTGGAATTATTGCCATGTTTGAAGCATCCATTTCAGTTCAAACGTCAAAGGGAGGTGGTCCAAATTCGAGATTAATCGAATTAAAAGATGAATTAAAATTACAGATTGATTTCAAAATGTTAGGGCGCCGTTTGGTATAGAAGGAGGGGCAAAAGTGAAATAGTTTTTTATCAGGTCAAGCTACTGGTTTATTTTATTTTAGAGAGTGCAGAGAAAAAACAGCTTGAAAAGTATATCTCGTTGACGGAGTGGATTCAGCATCAATATTTCTTAAGAAAGGCAATCAGCTCCTGCAAAGTTGGGGAAGATTTGCTGATGGTACATCTGACCCGAATGATCTACCTCCTTTACTCGATCAATCTTCCAAGACTTACGAGCTTGGCTGTGACATTGTCGTTAGTTTGATAAACAGATAAAGGTTTCCATTCATCCATTCGCCAGTCCATCTTCGTACGATCTGTGAAATATCACAAACCGAATTCCTGGGCCAACAGGAGGAGAACTGGAGACTTTGATGAACATATTGTCTTCTGAAGACTAGATTATCAGGATGTACTGTGTTAGCAGCTGCGTTATCTCCAGCCTGCAGGAATTCAATATTGTTCTCCCCTCCCCAGGCCCTCGTCTTGCTTCCATAAAACCTTCCAGATTTAGAATTTCTGCACTAACTTCCTATGAGTTCTGGGGTTGCTTCTGTTGTGGTCCGCCAGTAGCCTGCGGAGCTGGCAGCGGAGTTGGACAGCGATGAGGCTGAGGTAGAACAGGGGCCAGTTCTGGAGGCTGGGGAAGGCCCAGATGAGGGCTCTGCGTCGGAGGCAGAGATGGGGCCAGGGCCATTGGGGAGTGATGCACGGACTTTGGAGCCTCCAGAGGCTGACAGTAGAGAGGCAGAGGAACAGGAGGAGCCTGTTCCTAATGCACGTATGAGAAGAGCTGCCAGAAAGCAGGAGCACCTAAAGCAGAGGATGACTCGGAGTAGGGACAAGACATGATTGGCCCTTAAGGGTGATTGGCCCTGATAAGGCTTAAAAGACCAGCAACGGCTCTTGGGCTCTTTGTCGGAAAACAATGTTGATACTCTTGCTGCACTTATCTCTTGTCGGTGGTCTTCTGCTTCTGAACTTTAGCCAAGAGAAGCCTTTGGCAGTTTGCCTAATTATACTAAGGTTGGTGATTAGACTGAAGAATTTGTGTTATGAAGAATTTGTTTTAATTTAGTTTGGACTACGCTGAGAATGAGTTAATTCTCCGCTGTTCTAATAAAGTCTGGTTATTTTGGAACTATTTGCGTCTAATACTACCTACTTGGGCCTGGGTCACAACAGCTTCCCCAAAAGATCCGAGTGTTGTGTTAGCCGCATTACAGATCTGGGGATGGTGCTGTATTATTTTCCCCCGATCAATGTTACGTACGGGCCACAACACCTTCTGACAACGAGGAAGCCAGATTCACTTCACAATTGTGTTACCAATTTAACCAACTGGAGTGATTCACTTCACAACTGTGATAACAAAGGTTGCAAAATAGAGGAAAACTCACTTAACAACTGTCTTGCTTAGCCACGGAAATGTTAAGACTCCACTGTTATCGCAAGGACTACAAATATAAATATAAAGTATATATTTTTCCCAGTTGACCATTTTTTTTAGCTCCTTAACTGTCATCTCAGGAATGGCTGCTCCACACATTCTCGTATTCTTTCAGGGATGGACACAATTGAGGAATTAAATGCAATTTTATGCTGAGTGTCATACAAGTTTTTAATTTTTTTAAAAAATAAATATCTCAAATCAATGGTTGAACAGTGTTGGCACCTGGATGTCATACATTCTAATGCAAATAAAACTAATAAGGTTAATCATAATTATTACATTCTATCAGCTTATGTATTTCTAATAATAATGTATGTTTATATCAGTGGTGAAATTTAAATTTTTTTACTACCGGTTCTGTGGGCGTGGCTTGGTGGGCTTGGTGTGGCTTGGTGGGCGTGGCAGGGGAAGGATACTGCAAAATCCCCATTCCCTCCCCACTCCAGGGGAAGGATACTACAAAATCTCCATTCCCACCCCACTCCAGGGGAAGGATATTGCAAAATCTCCATTCCCACCCCACTCCAGGGGAAGGATACTGCAAAATCCCCATTCCCTCACCACTCCCGGGAGAAGGATACTGCAAAATCTCCATTCCCACCCCACTCCAGGGGAAGGACACTACAAAATCCCCATTCCCTCCCCACTCCTGGGGAAGGATATTGCAAAATCTCCATTCCCACTCCACTCTGGGACCAGCCAGAGGTGGTATTTGCTGGTTCTCCAAACTACTCAAAATTTCTGCTACCAGTTCTCCAGAACCTGACAGGACCTGCTGGATTTCACCCCGGTTTATATTATGTTACAGTCTATCATTCTTCAATCATTCCACGTTTTCTCTTGTTGTTGCTTCCATTTTGTTATACAAAAATATATACACTAACGTTCCCCTTTCTCTTATTTCTATCGCTTATTCTAGCTTCTAACCATGTTGCCCTTTATTAAATGACTTTATCTTCCTTTCCTATCTAGCTTCTAATCATGTCACCTACCTAAAAAAAAAAAAAAAGGAAGAAAGAAAGAGAAAAAAGAAAAGAGAAAGAGAAAGGCAAATCAGAATGCTGAATGTCATAGAATGAGTAAATTGGATAGAACTCACACATTATTGCTTGCAAAGAGAGTAAACATCACCCAAGAACACATTAGGTTAACAGAAGCCATTAAATGGGAGAAGAATTCTTCAGAATGTTGCAGTGGCAATGCTAAGGAACAATAATAATTAATGTTTTCTCTGCAACACTGAGGGGGGGAAAAGTGAAAAAAACGCGAGATCCAATGACGGTAGGAGAAGTCAAGGCGAGCAACAGAAAAACAAAACAACCTTGAGGTGAGAACAAATAGGAAACTAATTGCCTTAGCAATCATCTGAATTTTCAAGGGCCATCTGGATGAAAGGCAAAAAGGCAAGGCGTCTTGATTTAGAATACAACCTTTGACAGAATCATAGAATGGAATCAGTGGTGGGTTTCACAATTTTTTACTACCGGTTCTGTGGGCGTGGCTTGGTGGGCGTGGCATGGCTTGGTGGGCATGGCAGGGGAAGGATACTGTAAAATCTCCATTCCCTCCCCGCTCCAGGGGAAGGATACTGCAAAATCCCCATTTCCTCCCGATCAGCTGGGACTCGGGAGGCAGAGTATAGATGGGGGTGGGGCCAATCAGAGGTGGGATTTACCGGTTCTCCGAACTACTCAAAATTTCCGCTACCGGTTCTCCAGAACTGATCAGAACCTGCTGAAACGCACCTCTGAATGGAATGGAATACAGAACGGAAAATAAAATGGAATATAGAACAGAGTTCAGAATAGAATATTTCTACCAGGTTCTGTAACAGCTTTGTTCCCTAAGCCATCCGTCTGGTAAACTTGCAAGATTCGTTTTTCTCGCCATGTACGTATTATACATCCGAACTAGACTGTGTTGCTTCTCTGTCATATAATATATGTGGGTTTATGCATAATTTTGTGTTTATTTATTTATTTTGTCATATGTAGTGTATATTGGAGATGGAGACCCTTTGAGAGCTGCATGCAACGAAATTTCATTTTAATGCATGCCGATTAGTGTACATTCAAAGTGACAATAAAATTATTGTCAACTCGCAAAGCATCCCTGGCCTGCTCTCAAATTGCCATAGGCAGGAGGGGGGAAAACTGATGGAGCAACACGGCAGCCACAAACAGAAGCACATTCCACGCCTACCTTTCTCAAGGCTGTATCCCAGGTTACCGGCAACAGCTGGAGGGGCGTGATCTCTACAACCCACGAAAGCGCTCTGTTGGAAAATGTGATTTATGACACACCCTGGGAGGAGGGGGGAAACAGAGTCATAGTTGGGCCGTAAATTACGTGGGGCAGAGCTGGCTTCACTTGGGTACCTGCCGACATGTTGCTCCTAATAAATAATTGGATTTCTTTTGAAGCTTGGCTCGAGGCTCATGGTTTAATTAGGGCAGGAGTGGGCAAATGTGGCTCTTTTACAACCTGTGGACTTCAACTCCCAGAATTCCTGAGCCAGCTTGGCTGTCTCAGGAATTCTGGGAGTTGAAGTCCACAGGTTGTAAAAGGGCCACATTTATCCATCCCTGAATTAGGGCATCCATCGGAACCCTGACAGTTATTCTTATAGAATGGAATATAGAATGGAAAATGGAGTATGGAATGGAGAATGGAGAATGGGGCAGGGGTGAAATCCAGCAGGTTCTCACAGGTTCTGGAGAACCGGTAGCGGAAATTTTGAGCAGTTCGGAGAACTGGCAAATACCACCTCTGGCTGGCCCCAGAGTGGGGTGGGAATGGAGATTTTGCAATATCCTTCCCCCAGGAATGGAGGGAATGGAGATTTTGCAGTATCCTTCTCCTGGATGGGGTGGGAATGGAGATTTTGCAATATCCTTCCCCTGCCACTCCCACCAAGCCACATTCACAGAACAGGTAGGGAAAAATTTTAGATTTAACCCCTGGAATGGGGTATGGAGTATGGGGTATGGGGTATGGGGTATGGGGTATGGAATAGAATAGAATAGAATAGAATAGAATAGAATAGAATAGAATAGAATAGAATAGAATAGAATAGAATAGAATAGAAAATATGGAATGGAATGGAATGGAATGGAATGGAATGGAATGGAATGGAATGGAATAGAATAGAATAGAATAGAATAGAATAGAATAGAATAGAACAGAATAGAATAGAATAGAATAGAAAATATGGAATGGAATGGAATGGAATGGAATAGAATAGAATAGAATAGAATAGAATAGAATAGAATAGAATAGAATAGAATAGAATAGAATAGAATAGAATAGAATAGAATAGAAAATATGGAACGGAATGGAATGGATTAGAATATAATTCTTTATTGGCCAAGTGTAATTGGACACACAAGGAATTCGTTAGCTTTATAAATGCAGGGAAAAAACCGAGAAAGGTGAAAAATAAGGTCATTTTTACCTCAAAAACCATGGCTGCCATCCAAGGATTTCCACAAAGAAAAACCCTGTCATTGTCCTTAAAATGTTCAAGGCAGTCCTTCATTTCCCTTCAAATTCTGCTCGGTGTTCCTCAGTAGCTCAACAGGACTTTTCCAGTAACGAGATTGTGGATGGAGGGAAAAAAAAAAAAAAAAAAGCTTTCTGTCTGGCTGAAATGATGCAAACGCGGAGGCTGTATTATTAAATGCTATTTCAAATGTATTGCAATCCTCACTCAAGCCTGACATCAAGGATATCAGGCTTCTTAGGCGATGGGGGAGCCGGTTAGTGTGTTTAGAATGGCCAAATATGCCCTTTTTTAAAAGAGAGAGAGAGAGAGAGAGAGAGAGAGAGGGAGGGAGAGAGGGAGGGAGGGAGGGAGAGAGAGAGAGAGGGAGAAGGATGAATCAATGCTTGCTATAATTCTCTACTAGAAGCCATCATTTCTGCACTGAGTTCATTCAATACGTTCCTGATATCAATGCAGCACTTTTAGACGAGAGTTGGTCACACGAAGTGATGATAATACTGCTTTATATCGCACTAATGAGGCCACTTTTGGAATACTGAGTCTAGTTTTGGTCACCAGGGTTCCAAAAAAAAAAAAAAAAGATTCTGAGACCCCACAAAATATGCAGAGAATGTGGTACCTTGCTCAATAGTAGTAACTGTGAGAGGGATCTTGGAGTCCTAGTGGACAACCATTTAAATAGGAACCAGCCAGGGGTGGGTTCTAAATTTTTTTACTACCGGTTCTGTGGGTGTGGCTTATTTTGTGGGTGTGGCTTGGAGGTCATGTGACTAGGGTGGGCGTGGCTAGCTGGTCAGAGTCATTTCTGGAAGGACCTCGCACTTAAGACCAGTCCTAGCACTTACAACCCGACTCATTTGTTTGCTTTTAACACTGATCAGCTGTAGGGCGGCCCTTTGAAGCCCCGCGGCAAGAGTTTAAACAGTTTTTTCCCCTCTAGTCATCAGCTGGGACTCAGGAGGCAGCAATAGATTGGGGGTGGGGCCAAATAAAAGGTAAGAATAACATGCAGGGGTGGGGGGATGGGCGGGCGGGGGGGAGAGAACCGGTTTGGTGACATCATATCGTCACCGCTACCGGCTCAGCTGAACCGGACCGAACCGGGAGGAACCCACCACTGGAACCAGCCATGTGCAGCAGCGGCCAAAAAAGCCAACACAGTTCTAGGCTGCATAAACAGAGGGATAGAATTAAGATCACGTGAAGTGTTCATACCATTTTATGATGCCTTGGTAAATATTCCACACTTGGAATACGGCATCCAGTTTTGGGCACCACAGTGTAAAAAAGATGTGGAGACTCTCGAAAGAGTGCAGAGAAGAGCAACAAAGAGGATGAGGGGACTGGAGGCTAAAACATATGAAGAATGATTGCAGGAACTGGGCACGGCTAGTTTAATGAAAAGAAGGACTAGGGGAGACATGATAGCAGTGTTCCAGTATCTCAGGGGCTGCCACAAAGAAGAGGGAGTCAAGCTATTCTCCAACGCATCTGAAGGAAGGACAAGAAGCAACGGGTGGAAACTAATCAAGGAGAGAATCAACCTAGAACTAAGGAGAAACTTCCTGACAGTTAGAACAATTAATCAGTGGAACAACTTGCCTCCAGAAGTTGTGAATGCTCCAACACTGGAAGTTTTTAAAAAGTTGTTGGATAACCATTTGTCTGAAGTGGTGTAGAGTTTCCTGCCTAAGCAGGGGGTTGGACTAGAAGACCTCCAAGGTCCCTTCCAACTATTCTATTCTATTCTATTCTATTCTATTCTATTCTATTCTATTCTATTCTATTCTATTCTATTCTATTCTATTCTATTCTATTTATTCCATTCCATTCTATTCTATTCTATTCTATTCTATTCTATTCTATTCTATTCTATTCTATTCTATTCTATTCTATTCTATTCTATTCTATTCTATTCCATTCCATTCCATTCCATTCATTTTCTCTATTCTATTCTATTCCATTCCATTCCATTCCATTCCATTCCATTCCATTCCATTCCATTCCATTCCATTCTATTCTATTCTATTCTATTCTATTCTATTCTATTCCATTCCATTCCATTCCATTCATTTTCTCTATTCTATTCTATTCTATTCTATTCTATTCTATTCTATTCTATTCTATTCTATTCTATTCTATTCTATTTATTCCATTCCATTCCATTCCATTCCATTCCATTCTATTCTATTCCATTCCATTCCATTCCATTCCATTCCATTCCATTCCAGGTCAGGAGTCTAAATCGTGTGATGAACGGTTGAGAGAGCTAGATATGTCTAGTCCAAAGAAGAGAAGAATTAGGGAGGACATGATAACTGTCTTCTAGTAATTAAGAGACCATCACATAGACGAAGGGATTGACCTGTTTTCCAAAGATGCAGAATGGAGGAGAAGTAGTAATGGGTGGAAGTGTAGGAGATGACCAGGCTGAGTCCGAAGGAGGGTTCACACACGGCATCACTCACTGACTTTTCAGTTTTTATTAATTTATGATATAAAATACACAAATACAAAAGCAAATAGTAGGAAAAATTGGGGAGGGAAAGGGGAAGGGACAGTGGTGGGTTTCAAAAATTTTTACTACCGGTTCCGTGGGTGTGGTTTGGTGGGTGTGGCATGGCTTGATGGGCGTGGCTTGGTGGGCGTGGCAGGGGAAGGATACTGTAAAATCCCCATTCTGTCCCCACTCCAGGGGAAGGTTACTGCAAAATCCCCATTTCCTCCCGATCCGCTGGGACTTGGGAGGCAGAGAATAGATGAGGGCGGGGCCAGTCAGAATTTTTACTACCGGTTCTCTGAACTATTCAAAATTTCCGCTACCGGTTCTCCAGAACTGGTCAGAACCTGCTGAAACCCACCTCTGGGAAGGGAGAAGTGTAGAAAAGAAGGGGGGGAAATGGGGTGGGGGGGGACAAGCATTGATTACCAACTCCCTTTGATGTTGCAATGAGGTTGCAACATCAAATCTCAACTGTTTTAATTTTTACATATAAACTAGCCATTTCTACAACAACTAATCTATCTCATCGGTAAAACCCAAAATCAAAGTTTCATTTTTTCCCCCCACCTCAGGCACAAAGTCCAGAAGCAGTTTCCAAGTAGAAACAAAAGTAACTGTATTTTTTTTTTCCTTTAATCAATGCCATCGATTTGGCCTTCTCTGCTAACTCCATTTTGCAGCCATTCATCCATTGTGGGGATCGAAATGTCCTTCCATTTTTGTGCATGAAGTAGCCTTGCTGCCATCATCATATATAATATCAAAGTTAAAAAAAAAAAATTCCAAATGTTTTTCCATTAAACATTAAAGTTTCTGGTTTTATCTTCATATCCACTTTAAGAATTGTCTG
This sequence comes from Pituophis catenifer annectens, assembly GCF_029215685.1. Lineage (NCBI taxonomy): Eukaryota > Metazoa > Chordata > Lepidosauria > Squamata > Colubridae > Pituophis > Pituophis catenifer. Next base: position 5,969,038 of record NW_027256887.1, read on the forward strand.
CGTTAGAAGATGAATCCTACTACAATATTTCTTTGCTTTATCACATGTTCACCATAAATGATAAAAGGTTCCTTCCTTACATTTACATTTCCAACATTCTTTTGAAATACCTTTATAAATTCTTGATAACTTGTCTGGTGTTAAATACCAATGAAACACACCATCAGTCATGAGTTTCACTTAACAACCGTGTGACTAACTTAACAACGTGCAGTGATTCACTTAACAACGTAGCAAGAAAGGATGGAAACGGGGCAAAATTCACTTAACAACTGCCTCACTTAGCAACAGAAGTTTTGGCCTCAAGTGTGGCCGTAAGTCCGAGGACTACCTGCACCTCATTTAGCAATCATTTGCATATACAACTGTAATAAAAAAAATAATTGGTTTTGAACCAATGTTTTCACTGCCAAATTTGGCTGTGTCTGACAACAAATACACTGCTCAAAAAAAATAAAGGGAAGCAGAAGACATCCGAGATCTGAATGAATGAAATAGCCTTATTAAATACTTTGTTCGTTACATACAGTAGTTTTGTGTTCCCTTTAGTTGTTTGAGCAATGTATAAACTACTATATGTAAAGAACAAAGTATTTAATAAGGCTATTTCATTCATTCAGATCTCGGATGTCTTCTGCTTGTGTTCCCTTTATTTTTTTGAGCAGTATATTTTTTAGTGCGAAACTGATTAAGATCCGGTCAGTTTCAGGCATGGCTAGAGTGTTCTAGTCAACTAACTGTCTTACTGTCCCCATTTATTTGTACCCATTTCCTGGGTTCATATCCATGTTTATACATATGTCTGTTATCTCGGACATGTTTGACAAACTAAATAAATAAACTAAATAAAAATAAATCAATAATTAAGGTCATAGAACTGAGTTGTTAGCTTGCACTTTCTTAGGGAAGGATTCCAACTGTGAAGAAAGGCAGCTCAGGATGTTTAAACATCCTGTTTGCCTTGTGGGGGGAGGTGGGGAGATAAAAGGACCACAGAGAGGAATACCGTACAAGAAAGCTTTATCTAAATAGGATGGCAGCAAGTAATGATCTTTGCAGTGTCTTTTTCTCTCTCACACTTGGCAACCATTTCGCTTCCAATTTAAAGAATCTATTCTTGCATCTAGAAAAAAAATACCTTAACATCAGAGATATAACAAGGTTAAATCCCTTCTTCCAAATTCCTTTAAGTTTCTGTACGATCAGGATATTTATAGGATAATATGGGACTGAGTCCTCCAGTTAGTACCATTTGTGACTGAGGAATTATAAGGCACGGGAATAATGGAACGTGACATATGTCACCGCCCTATGAAATAGATCAATGTAAATAGTACATGCTAATATCTGCTAAACTAACAAGGGCTCTGTTGATCTAGCAGCCAAAACCAGGATTGTAAAGAACAGAAGCCATGTAGATGGAAATAGTTCCACATTTGAATGAATCCATCTGTCATTTGAAATGAGACTCCTAACACCATTCGGGTCTTAAATTACCTGAATACACAACTAGCTGTCGATTCTCTAGAAATTGCAAATGAAAATAGAGAGGTGTTTTTCTCTTTCGTGCCGATTGCTTTGTACGGTTTATAGGCTTCCTCATTTTTATTTTAATTAATGTTGTCTTGTTTTAATTGGTAAGCTAACTGTTTTGCGATTTCATTTCGCTTTATTTAAATAAATGTAAAGTAAATACATTACTTTACATGACAAAAATAAAATGTTTTACTGACTTCTAAATGCTCATTTTACCTATTCTGAAATTTCTCCTTTATGGAGGAACAAGCAGGGATGGGCTTCAAAAATTTTAGCAAGGGGTTCTCTGCCTGGTTGCTGGGTAGGCATGGCCATGGTGGGCGTGGCCTAGTTGGCATCCTGCACCACGGCAGGGGTGAGGTGTTTTTGCCCTCCCTGGGCTCCGGAGGCTTTTCTTGAGCCTCTGGGAAGGCGAAAACAGCCTCCCCAGGCTCAGGAGGCCCTCTGGAGGCCTCTTCCTGAACTTCCACTAGGCCCATTTTTCGCCCTCTCTGAGCCTCTGCGCGCGCCCTGCACTTACCTGCATCCAAAATGGGCCGCGTGGGGACTCCTGGGAGGGGCGTGGCAGGGTGCACAGGGCCAGCCAGGAATGGGATTTGGGGGTTCTCCGAACGGCACAGAATCTTAGCTAGAAGTTCTCTCGAACCCCTGCGAACTCCCAGCAGCCTACCCCTGGGAACACGGGAGATAGAAAAAGGGAGATACATTTTGATATTGATTAGGTTTATTACATTTTATGGCGCCCATCTTGCCTACCAGGTGTCTCTGGGAGGCTTACAGGTTATAAAACAAAAAAATTTAAATACTAAAACATTTAAACCACACAGATTAAAATATTATTACAAGAGTATCAATTAAGGATATCTAATTTTATTTAAATTATCACTCTTTGTACAGCTGGACATTTTTCAAAATGCAATACCTGAGAAATACCTCAAACCAATGGCTTTGTCTTGATGCAGCAATTTTAATCTAGGTCAGCAAAAACATTGCATTTCTTTTTTTTTCTTCTTAATTATATTCCCCTCAGACGGAATCTCATCATTTTTCCATTGTTGCACAAATACAATTCTAGTTGCGGTTAATATATATGCAAGACCAGATATGTAGTCTTTTAATCATATTTTTCTGGTAGAATGCGCAACACAAATATCTCTGGTTTCAGATCTATCTGTTGCTTTGTCATTTTTTCCAGCCAAGTATGTATTTTCGTCCAATATTTTTTAGCTTTTGGGCATGTCCACCACATATGGGAATATGAACCGGAATGTAATTAAGAAAATATTAGAATGTGCAGAAATGGATAGACTTACACTTACTACCCTGTTTCCCCCAAAATAAGACATCTCCTGATAATAAGCCCAATTGGGCTTTTGAGTGCATGTGCTAAAATAAGTCTTTCCCCAAAAATAAGCCCTCCACAAAAATATTTAAATGCAGAGCTGAAAATCAGGTAACCCGGCAAGAGGAGCCCCATCTTGCTCCATGCACGCCAAAATAATAAGACCTCCCACAAAATAAGGCCAAGTGCTTATTTCGGGGTTCAAAAAAATATAAGAGAGGGTCTTATTTTTGGGGAAACATGGGTATTAAGGATAAAGAAGAAACTGAATATTTTTTTGATATGGGACATATTTTATCAATGGCTAGAGAATAGAAACAGAAGATAGAAAGGAGGAAATATAAAAGGAGGAAATGCTAAAGTGGAGCATCGTTAAAGAAGATTATGTTAAGTATAATTGTTATTATATTATTATATTATCAATATTATGAATACCACAATAAATATGTGTATCATGACTGTTTAAAGATAACTGTACCCAGACCACACACTGTTTGATGAAAATTGAATGTTATATAAATAAAACAAAGAACAAACAAATAAACAAACATACAAACAAAACAAATACAGACTGTTGCCTTCTGGCAGAAGATACAGAACAATTAAAACTCAGACCACATGTTTTCTGAATAGTTTTTATCCCAGAGCTATAATTGCACTCAACAATGAACTAAAGGGCCACCATCAGTGAGCTGTTGGACAGCATTACTTGGTCTGTTGTGTGGATATTTGAGTGGTTTAGGGATGGGAAATTGTGGTGGGTGGGAGTGTGTTTGGGGATTGTTATGTGTGTTGGACCTGGTCTTTGGGTGTTACGTGAATTTTGTTGTATGGGTATACTGTGTATACACGTACAATGACAATAACATTATTATCATTATTATTATTAGATTAAAACATTAAAAAAAGGAAAGAATATTGCAAGGGGAAAACACACCCTCAATCAAATTTTGAAATGGAAAGAAATGGGAAATTACACCATGGAATATTTTTGAGACTGGCAGAATGGAATAAAAAATGATTCAAACTTCACACCTTTGTTGAGAACTCCCCTAGAATTCTTGCCAATATTCTACTTTTATTCATGTAAGAACGGCATCAAACTTTTCAAAACGACACACTAGTTCAAGTCAGCAATTTGGACAAAAATAACTATTATGGTTTTCTTTCTTTGCGGATCCCCTGGTTGCTTCAGCTAGGGAAGAATGGCTATGCAAGTAATGATAGTTTTGTTAAAAGTATTGCACTGGTGTTTAAATCTTCCTGCTGTAGCCATAAAAGCATGACTTCTAAACAGTGGTGAAATCCAAATTTTTTTTACTACCGGTTCTGTGGGCCTGGTTTGGTGGGCGTGGCAGGGGAAGGATATTGCAAAATCCCCATTCCCTCCCCACTCCTGCGGGAAGGATATCGCAAAATCTCCATTCCCACCCCACTCTGGGGCCAGCCAGAGGTGGTATTTGCCGGTTTTCCGAACTACTCAAAATTTCCACCTGCTTCTAAATATTCTATTGTGGAGCACAGAATTTAAGGCCAAGGATTACTCTCAAGGGGATTACCTCCCCCCCACTTCACCTTTGCAACAGGAAATATTGAAATTAAAAGCTTTATTTTGATAATAATGGGATCCACCAAAAAGTCCCATTGGGAATATCTATGGATTGATTTTGAAATCAATACACCTTGAACGTCCGCAATTAATGTGTGGTTGCATTCTGCTTTACGTGCTTATGAACTGATGTACAATTTTGTTGATTCACAAAAAGGGGGGTTTGTTGTTGTGTGCATGAAAATCCTCTCTATGCATTGCTTTCATAATCCAGAAACGATTTTGTTCAATTTCCCTGTTCTGAGCAAGATGGATTATTGTTGCATTTTTTTTTATTCACAACCCTCAAAAAATTATTGGGTGATATATATTCTTATAGGGATGAGACATTCGCTCAGTCCTCAGTATCTTTTTCCTCCTGTGCATTATCAGAAGGAAATTCACATTTGCAAGGTGGGCAATTCCACCTGTTTGCATGCTTTTATATTTCCAGGCACTGCAAATACAGTACTCAATTATTATTTTTTTATTGAAAAGTTTTACAATACAGTACTCAATTATTATTTGTCACAATTGCCCTCTTTCCCAATATAAAACCAGAAAGTGGTTGCTCTTTCTCCTCATTATAATAAAAGCAGAAACCGAACAGATGCTATCCGTTCAAGATTAAGCACCTCTTTCCCCTCAAAATCAACAACACAACAACTCAGGCAAGAAAGCCTGTTATGGAGAGACGGCCTGAGGGCTTTTATACCCTATCCATCCTCCAATCCCCACCTCCCCTGAAATCAACGTGCACTCCTATTGGGAGGTCTGCCTGAGTGACGGCGGAGCGGTTCAATCAAGTCTCCCTCTTTATGACGTAGCTCTCGCGCTTTTGGCCTTTTCTCTCTTCGCCTTTTCCCGCACTTTTGGCGGCGGCGGCGGCTGCTGTGGCGGTAGGTTGGCGTTTTCCTTTCTGAGGCGAAAGGGTCGAATTCAGCTCCTTGGATCCCGGCAGGGGCCTTTCGGGTCGCGTGGCCTCGCTTGGAGCCATCGGCTTGGGTGGCCGTCGCCATCTCCCTTAAGTTTAGCCGGGTGGGGAAACTATGGCAACTTGGTGACCACCTGTGGACTTCAACTCCCAGAATTCCTTGAGTCCGTTATAGCCCAGCAGGCCCGGCTGAGGGATTCTGGGAGTTGAAGTCCACAAGGCGTAAAGTGGCCATCGCTTTTTTGCTACCTCTGCCTCGCAGCTTTTCTGCCTCCATCCTCCAAATCTCTCGGGGTGTTGAAGGGGGAGGAAGGCCTCGCTTGGGGGCTGCCCTAACCCCCCCTCGACCTTTTCTAGAAAGTTCTACGGTCTCTACATCTGGTGGATTACAGTTGAAGAGTTGGAAGGGGACCTTGGAGGTCATCTAGTCCAACCCCCTGCCCTCGCAGGACGCCTGTACTAGGGATTCGAACCGCCCAACTGCCGACTTTTCTAACCCACCAGCTCAGTGTCTTAGCCCACTGAGCCACCTAGTCAGGCTGACGACTTACAACGGTTCCACTTAGTGACCGTTCAAAGATACCACCAGGGCACTTCGGGGGGGGGAAAGGTGACTTGTGAGCGTTTTTTTCACGCTTAACGACCGTCGCAGCAGCATCCCCCATGGTCACGTGATTTACATTCTGACTCACCGACTCACATTTACGACGGTCGCGGTGTTGTCACGGGATGCTCGGGGAAGCCAGGTTCATTTAACAACCGTGGGGCTCGTTTAACCCACCGCGGCGATTCGTTGGACAAAAACGTGGCAAGAAAGGTTGTAAAACGAGGCAAAACTCATTTAAAACAAGTTTCGCACTTGTCAGCGACGTAAATTTGGGGGTCCTTTGTGGTCGTAAGTGGAGGATTACCTGTATGCCCCGACAGATGCTAAATTTAGAAGTTTAGAAGGAAGGATCCGGGGTAGGTTTTAGCTTCTCCGGTCTGGAAGGGGTGGATGGTTCTCTAGATCTGTTTGGATTACAGGTAGTCCTCGATTTACAACAGTTCATTTAATGACCATTCAAAGATAGAACAGCACTGAAAAAAAGGGACTCGTTTTCACACTTATGACCGTCGCAGCACCCCACGGTCACGGGATCAAAATTCAGATGGTTGACAACTGACTCATATTTATGACCGTTTAGTGTCCCGAGGTCACGGGATCCACTTTTGTGACCTTCTGGCAAGCAAAGTCAATGGGGATGCTGGACTCACAAACTGAGCTCTGGTGGCTCAGCACACTAAAGCACTGTTATTAACATCCACTTACATCTGCTGCCTGCAATTACTGCAAGTTCAAATCTGACCAGGCTCAAGGTTGACTCAGCCTTCCATCCTTTCTAAGGTAGGTAAAATGAGGACCCAGATTATGGGGGCAATAAGATGACTTTGTATAAATATACAAAAGTATGAAGGCTATTGCTTAATGCATTGTAAGCTGCTCTGAGTCTCCGGAGAAGGCCGGCATATAAATAAATAAATAAATAAAAACAAGCATGTTACTAACTTAACTTGCAGTGATTCACTTAACAACTTTGGCAAAAAAGGTTGTAAAATGGAGAAAAGTTCACTTAACAAATGTCTCACTTAGCAATGGAAATTTTGGGCTCAATTGTGGTCATAAGTCGAGGACTGCCTCTATTACCATTCCTACAGTCAGCATGGCTACTTTAATACCAGGCCTCTGCCCTAAAGCAAAAAAGCATGTCCCAAATCAAAATTCCCCTTTATCATAACTTTTCCTTGTATTAAATCCCAATGAATTTGAGGATCCAAACCGTAGAGACTTTATTTATTTATTTATTTATTTATTTATTTATTTATTTATTTATTTATTTATTTATTTATTTATTTATTTATTTATTTATTATATTTCTATACCGCCTTTCTCCCATAGGACTCAATTATTATTATAAACATTATCCTAGATATTCCCCAGAGGGATTCATAGAAAGTACAGGTGGTCCTCGACATATAACAGTTTACTTAATGACTGTTCAAAGCTGCAACGGCACTGAAAAAAGTGACTGACAACCATTTTTCACACAATGGTTGCAGCATGTCCATGGTCACATGGTTTACATTCAGATGCTTGAGAACTGGTTCGCATTTACGACGGGTACCTGAGTGTCCCAGGATCATGTGATTCCCTTTTGCAACCTTCTGACAAGCCAAGTTCATGGGGAAAACCAAATTCACTTAACAACCCGTGTTACTAATTTAGCAACTGCAGTGATTCACTTAACAAATGGGGCAAGAAAAGTCGTAAAATGGGGCAAAGCTCGCTTAACAAATGCCTCACATAAATTTTGGGCTCAATTGTGGTCCATTCTCAGTTAGCTGAACTTAACTTCCATTGGAAAAAATGGGCTTAAGTCTTATCTATTGTGTTCATTTCTCTGCCACTATTCCTGTAGAAGTTTTAGCCATGGTTAACTTAGCTTTTGATTTTGTGCAGTGAACTGAAGTATATACCAGCTTTAGATTATAAGTTTGCACAACACATCAATCTAAAATAAGACTTAATGATTACCTTTAAAACTGATAGTTTTCCTCCTTTCAGAATTTACAATGAGCAATCACTGAAGTGATCGCTTTTATTTTTAATAAAATGTCAAGATGGTTGTCCTACTTGTAACATCTCTTATAATTAAGAGTTAAGAAACTTAATTTGATACGCATCAGATGTTTCTTTCATCTTTGTTCTCATAATTTATATCCTTGCAAGAAAAGTTGAAGGAAAGTATTTTATGTGTAATGCAAGCAATTGAATATGTATTAAGCAAGACATGTGGCAGAGAAGAATAGAATCCTCAATTTATACAGGGCAGGCAAACAATATAATAATGCTAATATCAGTATTATAAGTAGCATAGAGGAAGTACTAAATTGCTGAATTTATCCTAAATGGATTCAGTTGTGGTGGTAAATTGAGGATTGCCTGTATTTATAGAGTATCTTGGCCCTCCCCCTCAAATGTTGAGCTACAAGTGAACAATTAATAGTGCTGTAATGCAGGGGTGTCAAAATCGATTTCATTGAGGGCTGCATCAGGGTTGTGTTTGACCTGGGTTGACGTGGCCAGCTCATCCTCACTCATGTTGGGGGCACCTGTGGTAGCCCGGGCAGAGCTGGGGGATCCATTTTTGCTAGTAGTTTGTTTTGCTAGCACTCTGCCAGCGAAAATGGAGCTCTGGGGTTCCCGCGCAGCCCCCTGGGCTCCATTTTTGGCTGTGATGGCCTCCTGCAACCCTCTGCCAGCGAAAAGGGCCACTGCGCACATCCCTCTCGGGCTCTGTTTTCGCTGGCAGAGGCACTATTGGCCAGTCCCTTGCTGTTTCCAGGGTGGCCCTGCGGGCCAGATCTAAGTACCCCACAGGCTGGATGCGGTCCGTGGGCCTTGAGTTCGACCCTCCTGCTGTAATGCTTTGCTATTTTTAATAAAACAGGTTGTAACATGGTTGAAAACATGTCACTCAAATACATAGGCAATGCGTTCCCATGGGAAATCTTAACTACAGTTTCATTTTGCAGGTCTTCCTTCATCCTTGAAGCTGCCCCTGAGACGGAGCCACAGAAACAGAAGCTAAAATGTCAGCTTTGAAACACCCGGAGTATCCCGAAGCAAAACTGCTTCAACTGGAAAGCATGATACCCTGCCGAGAAGCTCAAGCGTCAACCTTATTGTCAATATTTGGAGAGGTACCCTTTTTTTAAATATATATATATATATGTATCTTTTTTTCTGATAAGATCTTGTATTTTTTTGACTGAAGCTTACTTTGAGGCATCAGCTCCTCACATCTGGCAATGGTATATGTATTGGAACGAAAAACATCAGCTTAAACCTTCACTTTCCAGGAAGCTCTTGCATAATTAGAGTGATTATTAGGATTTTTTTTCTTTTAAGGATTGTTACGAGTATTTGGTGGGCTGCAGCCATGCATCTCTGGTTTAGCTCTTTACGGGAACTGCTCTTGTGGTATCTTTACCCCAGATTTCCCTTTTCTGCTCTTATCGAAAGAATGAACAAGAAATGGACGTTACAGGAATTGAAATTGATGGTTTATTATTTAAAACAATTACATAGGAGTGAGGTGCCAGGTGAGGTCTTGTTCTGTTTGCTGACAACAATGGGCAGGAAGTGAGACTAAGCAGAGACAGTGCTTTTCAAAAGGCAGCTGGACTTCCTTGGATTTTTTTTTACCCTGACGTTTCATTTCACATCCAAGAAGCTTTTTGGATGAGAAGGGAAACGTTAGGAGAAAAACAAGGAAGTCCATTTGCCTTTTGAAAAGCACCTTTGAGACAACAGTGACCTGGAGGGTTGAGAATCTCCAGGGACAGAGACAGTGCCGTTGAAAAGGTGCCTTTGAAGATGGCACCTTAAAGATGAGGCTTGGGAAGATCCATTTGCTTGCCAAATTTTAACTATTTGTGAATTTTTTTTAAATTTTTAATTTCTTATACACATGATGTAAATGTACATTCTCTTATACATAATTGGTCATATGTATACATATTTTTCTTAAAAGCATAAAAATAAGGCGTTTTAATTACATTCGGGGTTGCTTTTCTACCCTTTCTTTTCCCTCATTTCACAACAAACCTTCTCCTTCCTTTCCCTTCCCTTCCCTCCCTCCTCTCCTCTCCTACTTTCTCCCTTCTCCTCTCCTTACTCTTTCCTACTTCCCCTTCCTTTCCCCCACTCCTCCCTTCTTTTCCCCCTTCCTCACCTTCTCTCCTACTCCTGTCCCCTGTCCTTTCTTCCTCTCCTTTCCCCTTTCTTACATTCGTCTCTCTCCCTTTCCTCTTCATACCCTCTACTCCTCTCTCCTTTCTTTCTCCTTTGTTGTGGAATATATTTCCTGTTTAGTATCCGAGCAACTCCAATATTCTAATAATATATACTTCCTTTTCAATTTCTTTTCAATTTTACCCAAATTTTAACTATTTTTGATGCTAACTTTTAGGATTCCTCTTTTCCTTCCTTCCCAAGGTCCTTTTTTGCCTCATTATTCAGTTTTGTTTTCACTTATTCTCTCTCTCTCTCTCTCTCTCTCTCTCTCTCTTTCTCCGTCTCTCTCTCTCTCTCTCTCTCTCTCTCTGTCTCATCAATCATTGTTCAGCTAAGGTAGTAAAAAACAATGAGTCAAAGTCCTAAAAACCATTTAAACAAAGGTCAGGGTATGCTTAAAGTGAAGAAAACAAACAAACCTAAGTATGTACATATTATTTCCTAGCGTCAACACTTTAGCT